>NC_090734.1:17725123-18070123 GCF_036898095.1 Palaemon carinicauda
TTCCCTCTAGAATAGAAGAACTCACTATCTTTTCCAATCCTATTATTTATCATTGCTTTCATTCTCTCTCTCTCTCTCTCTCTCTCTCTCTCTCTCTCTCTCTCTCTCTCTCTCTCTCTCTCTCTCTCTCTCTCTCTCTCTCTCCTTCTTCTTCTTCTTCTTTACTAGCCTATTCATCCTCCTCTGTACTTGAGTATTGTCTCTTCTCTCCCACAACTTAACTTGAGATAACCTCCCTTTTCATTTCAATAGACCTACCATGTCCTTACATCACCGTTCACTGGTTTTATTCCCTCTTCTTATCTCATATATCCATAAACAATTAATTCCCAACATTTTTCTTTAATGTATCAAAGTGGAACTATCTTTAGGCAACACGGTGTAGACTGCATCGTGGAATTCTGCAAATTCCTCATCTATTTTCTCCTATGTGTATTTCAGTTTGTTACTAAACGCGATTTTTAAAATTATATTTATAGCCATATTTTAACCCTTCCATAAATTAAAACTTACGTAGGCCTATAGATCACAGCCTAAAGCCTGTGTCAGAAGAATGCGAAGGTATATTTGGTCCGTTTTACAAATTGATCTAAATTTAAGGTTGTGGTGGCCGATGTGGTAACGGCCCTGACTGGTGAACGTCATACAGGGGTTCGAGTCCCGCTCAGACTCGTTAGTTTCTTTGGCCGCTGCAACTTCACCCTCCTTGTGAGTTAAGGATGGGTTTTGGGGGAGCCTATAGGTCTATCTGCTGAGTCAACAGTAGCCATTGCCTGGTCCACCTTGGTCCTAGCCTAGGTGGAGAGGGGCTTGGGCGCTGATCATTTGTGTATATGGCCAGTCTCTAGGGCATTGTCCTGCTTGCTAGGGCAATGTCACTGTCCCTTGCCCCCGCCATTCATGAACGTTTTACACTGTCTTGGGATATAGTTTTCTAGCTTGAGGGTAGCCTACACTCAGGCATACTATTCTATGTTTCATTATTTCCTTTCCTCATTGGGCTATTTTCCCTGTTGGATCCCTTGGGCTTATAGCATCCTGCTTTTCCGATTAGGGTTGTAGCTTAGCGAATAATAATGATAATAATAATAATAATAATAGTAGTAGTAGTAAGAATGTTTTGTGAATAGACTAGCGTTTTGTAGAATATAATTAGGGAAATTTAGGGAAATTTTTGACGCCTGTGAAGTGGGAATGAAGAGAGGAAATTACAGAAAAATATATATTTTCAGATTTTAAAGCAAAACAAAAAGGAAATATAACAATGAGCTGCAGAAATATAAAAACGAAAACAATTTATTTTCGCCTTGATAGGTGGAATATACTTTAGTTATCCCTTGTAGAAATAACCATTATAGAAAATTCCCAGATAAATCATTATAGAAAATTGTAGTATTTTCATGAATGGGTAACTCAAGTAAAATTGTTAATCTCAGTCGTGTTGAAAGATATTAGTCAAGAGAATCCTAAATTAATATTTAGAGATATTTAAAGCATTAAATTATTATTTAAAATTTATTTCAACATGACCAAGATTAATTAATATGAAATGAAGAATATTCGTAATGGGTTTCCGATAATAAGACAAACTATTGTTTGCTAAAATAGTCTTAACCTTTTAAAAGCCACACGATTCGTTTGATTGAATTAGAACAATATGAAAAATATAATCTTGAAACCAAATTTATGTTTTCGCATATCAAAAACAACATTTGAGAGGTCTCAATATTTTATCAACGGTAGAAAACTTACTTTTCTCGTATTTTATTTCCTTATTTCCATTCCTCACTGAGCTATTTTTTTGTATTGTATTTCCTTATTTCCATTCCTCACTGAGCTATTTTTCCCTGTTTTTAGCCCTTGGGCTTATAGCATCCTGCTTTTCCAACTAGAATTGTAGCCTAGATGATACTACTACTACTACTACTACTACTACTACTACTACTACTACTAATAATAATAATAATAATAATAATAATAATAATAATAATAATAATATGAGTAATTATAATAATAATAATAACAACAATAATAAGGATGATAATAATAGTATTTATAATAATAATAATAATAATAATAATAATAATAATAATAATAATAATTTATTCATTCTGACATTTCCTTTTGCAGATGAAGATATGATTGACATGCCCGATGGCTACAGGACCCCCGGTCCCCCTCTTGACCTGGAACCTGGACAGACTGCCATGAGCCCCCACCTGGGACCCCCTCACCCACCCCCGCCCCACCATCCATTCATGCATGGTAAGGCTCAAACTATGCTCTATCCACAGTGCATTCCATATATTCATCAGTTCAGATTTATTTTAGTTTAATTTTAATGATTAGGAATCTTTCTTGTATCAATAACTATATAATCCATTTATCCGTGAAATTGTATGTATATCTATACCTTAACGCGGTGAAAGGGTTTGTGTGTTGTAATGATCAGCAAAGCTGTACTAGTCAGGTTGGTTTGCTGTGAGAAATCAGACTAAATTCTCCCACCGTCGCCAATCCCCAGTGACCAGCGTGGTCACGAAAATGGCCAAACCTCAGGCGTGAATAGAGACGTGTCTCAGGCCTTTGTCCTGCAGTGGACTTGAAATGGCGGTATTTGTTGTTGTATATATATAACATATGTATATATATATATATATATATATATATATATATATATATATATATATATATATATATATATATATATATATATATATAGGTACATCATCATCATCAGCCGTCACTGTAGTCGCCGCAATAATTCCAAGCAAAATAAGCTCCACCCACCATGATGATTTAGCCAATAACGTCGCCCACGTTAGCTGCGGACACAATACACCCCCTTACAGATTTTAAACTATACTAACTTATAATCACTTGAAGGGGATGTGTTATGTCCCCTATTTACAAGGAGACAACATGATTGGCTATGACGTCATCAGTGGGTGGGGCTTATTTCGCCTGGAATCTCTGCAGGGACTATAGTCCACTACAGAACAAAGACCTAATATATATATATATATATATATATATATATATATATATATATATATATATATATATATATATATATATATATATATATATGCATGTGTGCATGCACCCCTTTTTCAAGACCCTTTTGAAAGCAGTGATTAATTGAAAGTTTGCCTCTCAATGTTCCCTGGAACTGTAACAACTCCAGGCAAGCATGTGTTTGAAAGATATTGTCCCCCAATGGGGAGATAAGGAAGAGAGGGTGAACTATGAGGTTTATAATCTCCTAATTAGCTTCAAATATTCAAAATTGTGACTCATTCGCTAGCGAAGCTATTTCATAATATAGCCTACATGCATTTGCGTATAGATATATTTTAGAAATGTATAGGCACTCATGATATGAAGATCATTTTTTTTCTTAAAGTATCTACTCTACAAATATATTGTTATTATAGTTGCCAAATTTTTAAAAAAAATCTTGAGATTACTCTATTGAGCTTTTCCTCGAGATCAAATGGTAATTAAATTTAAGAAATTAATATAAAAAATCTTGATATTACTTCACTGAGCTATCCATTAAAATCAATTGGCAATGATTTTTTTTTTAATATTCTCAATTCTTGATAGTACTCCACTAAGCTCTCCATTAAAATCAAATGGTACTGAAATTTAAGCAATCATATATTTTTCCTGATACTAGTAGACACTCCATCACAGTGAGTTCAAATGAAAGAGACCAGTGAAGTTAGGGATGTGTAGACTCAGAACAGTGCTGCTTAACCTTGCAGGTGCTGGCACGCCTCCATACATGGCAGGCGGTGGTGGCGGTGGTCACTCTCCTAGCGCCCCCGTGCCCCCTCATCCTATGGCTGCTCCATTCCCTTACTCAGAGCCTCTACCACCATACCCCACACCCATGGGTAAGTTTTAGATGTCGCTAGCACTTCTTTTTTTTAAGTGCTATAGGTTTATGTGTATATCATAATCATCACTTACTTTAATGTGAATGAGTCTACTAAAGATATCTTGTTTCGTTGATGCCTATTATACCCTAACCAAAACCTAGGTCATTCTCCTTTTCCTAGTCGACCTCTGCCACTATTTACAGTACTTTTGCCCCCTCCCACTGCACGTTGTGCCCTCAACCCAATAGCATAGTGAGAAATGTGTGTTACCAATCATTCTTAGAAGACACTATAGTCGCCGCAAAGATTCCGAGTGAAATAAGCTCCACCCCCTGATGATGTCTCATCCAATCACGTTGCCTCCCACATTAGCAGCAATCACAAATTTCAAGCTGTTGATGTAGGAGACAACATGATTGGCTATGACGTCATCAGCGGGTGGGGCTTATTTTTCTCGGAATTTCTGCAGCAACTTTAGTCTCGTCTGAGAATGATCGGTTAGACACATTTCTCTGCAGCGACTTTAGGGTCTTGATGACTGAGAGCAGACTTTAGTATTTTTAGTTTTTTACTTATACAAGTGAATATTTAATCAATATGAAGGACTTTTTATTAACTTTCCTCTCTCTCTTTCTTCACAGCAGCAGCAGCAGCAGCCGCCGCAGCAGCTGCAGCCGCTGCAGCGGCAAGTGGCGGGGTTAGTACAATGACAGGAGGCCCGGCCAGCGACCTCAGCTCCAACGGGTCTAACCCGAGTTATCCCGAATTTCCACCGTCCCCAGACTCTTGGCTTGGGGACATGCAACAGGACCACCACCCTCAGTACTAACTTTTTTTTTTAGGGGGGGTGGGGGAAAGGGGGAGCATCTGTCTCATCATCTGTTTGTTAAAGCTGACTTCCTTTCTTTTCGAAGTCTCAATGTGTCTAGCTCACTTTGTTGTTTAGGGGATTTGATTTTAAGGAAATTTAAGTTGACTAGAACTGGCATCTGTTTGATGGTATTATTATTTAAAGTAGACTTCATCAATAAGGAGTTCCTGTATTGTCTGTTAATCTAACTGGTCATTTTCTTTAAACTACTGATTAAAGAGTTTCCTAGAAAGTGGAAACCTTATGAGATCACTGGTAATCATTGTTGTTGAAGATTGCCTGGCCCTTTTGGCCAGACACGGGCTCTTTCAATCTTGCAGCCCGTAGACCGATAATCAAAAGTACTCTAGCTTATATTTACTTTAAAAGACATTGCATCTTTTGAATGTTGAACACCAACAATACTTAAATAAAAAATATCCTTTTAGACCAAGTAGCAACGACCTCTCTGCAATAAAGCAAGCCAAAGCTGCCTCACCAAAGATATATTTTATTCAATTAAAAAACTAGTCATTTAAGTTGAAGTATGTTGGGTCTAAAGCTACGTTTGTCATCCCTTTCTTAACTCGATGAGACAATGTTTATCTAATTAGTTTCCCTATCATGCAAATTCTGACTCATTCAAATTAACTCAACTATTTACTCTCAACGCATATAGAACCTCTCCCTGGAGAGCAAAGTGAGCCAAACGTCTGAAAATGGGGATTCAGAATCTAGTCACTGTATCAGAATGATTCATTAGTTCTCGTTGCGATCCAGAAGATCATATTGGATCTCGTAAAATTGACCAAGTCAGGAAAATGCCAAAGACGTAAGATGTGGAAATTGAATGTCCCACCTTCTAGGGCAGTGGTCTTTGCGTTTCTTTTCAAGAGCGAAGACCTCCAGTCGTGTAAGACACCATAGGCTTAGAGGAGTCCTTGAAAATCTTCAAGCGATGGCGTCGCCAATAGGCAAGAGTCAAAGGCTTCATCCTCTATTACTTCTTATTATTCTTGTTCTTCTTCTTCCTGATTTTTTTTTGGAAGGGAATGAAGAAATTTCCTGATTTTTTTTACCAGACCTGATAATGTACATACTAAGTTAATCCTTTTGTGATTAATGTTTTAAGTTAATTGGTCAAAAGGGATTGGTGTGAAAGTGAGAGAGAGAGAGAGAATGCTAGTGAGTGAGAGAGGGGGTGAGAAAGGTTATTTTTGATGTGGCTATTCTATGTCTGTCTGCCCTTTCTATAAAGATTCTAATTTGTATATACAATAAAGATATCTATATAAGATGACTGTCTTGTCTTGAGATAGTGGAAGCTATCAGCCAAAGTAGAACAAGGAAGTCATGTACATAACAAAAGAAAACTTGAAAAATTACATGACATGTTGAAGTGTCACTCTTTGATACAGATTATTATTATTTTCCCCTTTTTTGTGTGATTATACATACCAAAGATATTTGGAGAGTGGTGCATATTTTCCAATGAATACGCATTCACCCATCCTCTTCTGCTCCCATATTTTAAAATTTTTTTGTTGGGTTTTATCACGTGGTTTGGACCAAACCCAACCCACAGAAAATGTTGCAAATCGCGCCTAGTCTGGTGGCCACAGAAACATACAATCCTGAATATGTTAAACTGAATTATCTCCAGTAATTTGGTGATTGTTTATTTCCTATAAAGACCGGTGTTGAAACGATGCATGATGCAAGAATTAACCGTGAATATCAAGCACTTACATCCCCGGGCAGAATAGGTCTAATGATCTGATTGTAGCGTTTTTCTTCTGTTTTGGGGAGTGGCCTCCCTTACTTTTTGTATATACTTACAAGGATATGTCTGGCATGAGTTCGTATGCTTGTGATATTGTGTGAATACAAATTGTTTATAGTCTGCTCGTCATAATCATTCTTGGGGGGCCATTTTAAAATAAAATAAAGAAGACGAGGTCGAGTTGACCACTAAATGTAGCATCTTATTTCAGTGTTATTTCTACATTAGTCTCAAGATTTACTATCATCACTGGGAACTGTGTATCTGCTATGTAGATCTTGTACGTGTCCAATATATGTCATGAACACTTGATGTCTTTCCTGTAAAATAAAATATAAAAAACGATTAAAAAAAGTCAGTCTTCGGCCATGTTGATACAAGATGGGATTTTGAGATCATAGACTGTTCTGTAGTGATGGTCTGAACTAAAGCTACCTTATGAAATGTGGATTATTTCATTGTTGATTCAACTCTTAAATTCTGCAGGCCATTCATTGCTGTGAAACAATACATACAATTTAGCAAAAGAAAAGATCGAAAATCTAGTGAAAGTGATTAGTTCTTAAGTAATGTACTTATCCAAATATAATTATAATATATATATATATATATATATATATATATATATATATATATATATATATATATATATATATGTATATATATATATATATGTATATATATAGTGTAACACATTTTCGTTTCTAGATTCAATCTATGGTAGGTCTATATGATGACCTTGGTGTGAAATTTTTTACTGGGAAAATTTTACTATACACTAGATAGAAACATTATCAAGGAAAAAGAAAATTAAATTGGTAGATAATTATTAATCATTAGCATAACGTAATGAAATATAAGTTATGTCTGATCAGCATGATCAAGTATAATCAAAATAGGTAATACATCCACTCAGCCTTAGTTTAAGATTTGATTATCACGAGAATGTAACCCTCGGAGGACTATGTCAGTTTCTATGTTCATCATAAAATCATTTGACTTCAGAAATATAATGTATATTTTCCCCTCGAAGTTCTTCTTCTGCCCAGTTACTGACATATGGATGTTTGTTATGTGTTCATCTCACGTTTCTTCTGGCTGACTGATGAATGAAAAAAAAAATATGATGAGTCCAGCCGGAGCTGCATCAAATGTATAATAAATGATTTTATGTAAGTGTTGTTTTATATCCTTCTTTTTATCCTTCATGACTTGAATTAGGACTATTCATAAATGTGATCAAAAGAATGAGTTGAAGTAGTTGATGAATATGACATACGGGACCAGATCTACTTTTTGTCCGAGCCTCTGCTAAGTTGTAAATGGCTTTCGAAATATTCAGAATGATAGCTGAATTTTCATTTAGAAAATTATTATTATTTGTCCAGTTTTCAATCTGATTCCTACCAGCGCGTATATATCAATTGATATACTCTCCAGACACTATAGGCCTACATGGTAACTTGGAAAAGTACTAAAGACAAGTGGAAACCAGAGCTGATCTCATCGGAAATTATTCTTAATTTAAAACTCGTTCATTTTTTCAGCAAGATTCTGCCAATGAAAGACCCAGTTGTGATATGTAGCCTAAAAGCTTCGTATATCTCTATTAATGGTTTAATTCTTTAAATGCCTCCACTGGTTACTAAGAGTACAGAGGTCCACACTAAGTCTCATGCACTTTTAAAACCTTGCCACATTAAATAAAAAATAATTATAGGTAATAAGACCTTTAATCCAAACCAATAAACACAGCTCTCATATATACATCTGGTTTCCTCTGTCTATTATGCATTACAAAAGTTATCACTCCCTGATCAGTAACTATATGTTGTAGGCCTATAACGAAGAGAAGGACCGAATGTAATTTGTATGAGAGACCATTTGTCCTACTAACCTAAATTGAGTGAGGTTTATCCTGCATCAACTCGCACACATAATAGTTGTTAATTGTTAAAATGTTGCATAAATTGGTAGCATGGTATCAGTAGGATTATATATATATATATATATATATATATATATATATATATATATATATATATATATATATATATATATATAATGAGAGAGAGAGAGAGAGAGAGAGAGAGAGAGAGAGAGAGAGAGAGAGAGAGAGATCTACTACTACAAGAACACAAGTCTTTGTAAAATGAAATGAAAATAGTAATATCCAGATCAGCGTTGCCTTACGTATAAAGAAAACGTCTGATGAACAAATAACTTCTCGTAATTTAACTTGTTTTTTCTTTTTTTTACTTTTTCATTTACGTAATGTTGAAGACGTCACATTTGTGACGTCACGAGGCAAACTTCTTAGTCCATTCAGTTACAGTGACTGTCGGTGACAGTTTAGACAGTTGTTAAGCAATTAAACCTCCAAGAAGCTGATATTTGTCAGGACATTAGGATAATCACCTATGCTGTATACGGGAAATGTAAGTAGGTCTAATTATGTCTGAGAATTTTGGCTGATTTTATAAAATGATTTCATCCTATTCAATGTATAATCATCCTTGTTTACATTGTAGCCCACATGTAATTCGTATATATTAAATTCCTAGCATTAACTTCAAAGTGTTAATATCAGCAATGAGATGTCATGAAAAACAGTTAAAAGGCTAATTAGCATTAACAAATTTAAGCCTAGGCCTATTATTGCTTATAACTCTGATTTGGACCATGTATTGTTGAAACCCTTTGTTAGGTTACTTTACGTAGGTTGTGACAAAGTAGAGTCTTATTGTATTTTCTTTTTTTTTTCTTTCAGGAGTATCATAATACATTTCAACATTTAAAATTGTCATATATTGTATGTTAAATGTTGTATGATAAATTCTGAAGAACAAAAAGGTAAAGTTTTGGATTCAACCAAATTAGGAAATGTATTATATTAATATATTTTCCTAGTAAAGCACGTGATAACAAAACACTTCTTCTCAATACATTATTGTCGCTAATGCATACTTACAGAGAAAAAAAATATTTCAGGAATTGAAGGTCTTGACTTTTTCTAAGTTTAGTGTATATCTTTCCATGGGCACGCAAGGTAGCTCTTGTTCGTTTGTATGTCTGTTTTCATCTTACTTGGCTCCGCCCCATTGCGTAATGTGACAATATTTACTTGAATGCGCATTTGCTCCTCCCACTAATGTCGCTCCTCCAATCAAAATACTACTGGGTTCTTTTCAAGGGTTATTATTGGACGATTCATTGGTCTCTCAGTCTTGTTTCAAGGATCTGTTTTTCGTGCAATATAACATTGTAAACGATACTATTTTGTTTTTTTCCCTATTTCATTATGGGAGAAACCCGTGATTGTCGTTTGTTTTCGGTTTTCAAAAGTTCCGGTTTCTATATTTTCTTCACACGTCACTTTACTGTCATGGATCCTCCGGTACGGTTGTGTGAAATATGTCGTTATTCCTATTTTGATGTGATCGGCCGATTTCATGGGAATTATAATGGAACTCCTGAAGTAGTGAATCGTTTTCTAAGGGAGCATTCCGTATTACCTTTAAGTGTCCAGTGTGGTAAATGTGATTCGCCTTTACATTTTCGTGAGGATAGACATGTGTGGTATTGTACCAAATCTGAACGTATTCCAGTACTTGATGATTCAGAAGAGGGTCAACCACAACCTTCCACATCTTCATCGTCATCTTCCGTTTAAGGTAAGAAGTGATTTAACAAAATATATATATTCAAATTTACCCCTGGTTAAAGGGGGGGTCGCAGGGGGGCCCCCCCCCCGGTAGGGGTACAGGGCCCCTAGGTTAGGTTAGGTGGGTTTGTTAGGTTCTGTGGTGCCCTAAAAATTACTGTGGCCTTAAGGGGGGGTCACAGGGGGGGCGAAGCCCCCCCCCCCGGTAGGGGTACAGGGCCCCTAGGTTAGGTTAAGTGGGTTTTTTAGGTTCTGTGGTGCCTTGAAAATTACTGTGGCCATAAGGGGGGGTCGCAGGGGGGGCGAAGCCCCCCCCCCGGTAGGGGTACAGGGCCCCTAGGTTAGGTTAGGTGGGTTTGTTAGGTTCTGTGGTGCCCTGAAAATTACTGTGGCCTTAAGGGGGGTCGCAGGGGGGCAAAGCCCCCCCCGGTAGGGGTACAGGGCCCCTAGGTTAGGTTAGGTGGGTTTGTTAGGTTCTGTGGTGCCTTGAAAATTACTTTGGCCATAAGGGGGGGTCGCAGGGGGGGCGAAGCCCCCCCCCGGTAGGGGTACAGGGCCCCTAGGTTAGGTTAGGTGGGTTTGTTAGGTTCTGTGGTGCCCTGAAAATTACTGTGGCTTTAAGGGGGGGTCGCTGGGGGGCCCTACCCCCCTCCCCCCGGTAGGCTTAGTTAGGGGTATGGGGGAGGGGTGCTGGAACATTAATTATTCATTTATTGCAAATATCATTCAATGCCCCAACACCCTCCCCCCCTTCCCCCACCCAAAACCCCGGTTCCCAAAGGGTGTCCCCCATAATTGGTGGGATGAACTAGGGTATACATAGTAAATCTCTAAATCGGTTGGTTTGCAGTCAAAATAAACGTTAAATTCATTGAAACCACACTATTTCTGATGCAACAAATATATTTTTATTGCATTTTTCCAAATTTGGCTGAAACTAAAAATTTACCAAAAAAAAAGCCTTGAATTTCAAAGGAAATTATATTTAGATTACTTTGCACATATAGTAATGTATTAATATCCTTGGTGCTTCCCTTTATAATTCAGTCAGTCCCTTTATCTTTCCATATTTACAAGCATCAACACTGGACCTGTTATTATCAAGCTCATGACAGAGTGTATGTAATGTATACAGTTAATATACGATTGATGACAATCATCGTAATCACGAGGTAGTACTACAGTACATCACTTGGTCAGCACTATCATACAGTACCGGTAATAGTTCCCAAAATGAAGTAACATAAAACACTGTTGCCTGTTTAGTAATTTCCGAGCTCTATAACCTTGTATAACCTTGTGTGCTGTACTGTTCTATACAAATTCCCAGCCATATAGATAGAAATATAGCAACTATAATTTTATAGCATTTCTTGAATATTTTGAGGAGAAACCTCTTTAATTAAGCTGAATTGCATAGTAGTTTAATGATCCTAACCTAACCTAACTGCAGTACTATAGTAAAAAATTCTTAGGAATCCATGATCATTGCTGGTCTTGGTTTGCCCCCTCCCCCCTCCCCACAGTGTTTGTCACCCCTGAATCTGAAATGGCTTTGGAGCTCTATTTTGGTTCTACTTTTACCCCATGATATTACAAACACAACTTATCCTTGTGGGTATGCCATGTTTATGTGAGAACCTGTTATTCAAATATCACAATATGTAGAAGTACTGTAGATGTGTGTACCCCTAAATTCTGCTTATCTACCCTGAAACTTCCCAAATTTTGGGAGGGAGCCAACATAGAAAGAATGAAAAGGGGATTTTTCTTTTCGTCGTTCCTTTTTGCCTAACGAGGAACTAGGCAGAGTTTGGTTGGTACTGCTAGGGTACCACAGCCCACTCTTCCCCAGTTTCCATCACAAATGAAGCTTTATATGCTGAGTTCCCTACTGCCACTACCTTAACGGCCACCAAGGTAACGCGAGGTAGCAGACGGGTCTATAGGAACTGAATCGTAATCGCTCGACATATATTCCTATTTCTAGCTCGCTTTATTGCTTCTCTCACATCTATCCTCCTATCACCTAAGGCTTTTTTTTTCAATATTAATCTTACCCGATGATCATGTAGCTGTCAACTCTGTTGCCCGACAGAAATCTACGGTCGGGATACGCCAGCGATCGCTATACAGGTGGGGGTGTACACAACAGCGCCATCTGTGAGCAGGTACTCAAGTACTTCTTGTCAACAAGAACTCAATTTTTCCTCTGTCGTGCCACCGGCTAGACCTACTTGGATACGCTGTTGATTCTGGAGTTATTGTTCACGATTTGGTGATGTATTTGCTCTAGAGTTTAGCCTTCGCTATTCAGGAAGCTTTATCATTAGCTTAGCAAGCTTTTGGAATTAATTTGATTTAATTATGGTGACGAAGAGAGTATGGACTCTCTTTCACTTTTTATGACCCACCCTTCCCTTAGACGGAAGTGTGTTTAGGTTTTTGGTAATTTTGCTTAACAAAGTTAATTAACATTGAGCCCGTCATATCGTTTTTCCTGTTAAGAATTTATGCTATTTTAATTTTAATGTTTTTGAAAGAATTTCTTTGATAGTCTCGTACTGTTTTCAAAGTTGAACTAACGTTTTGTTTAGTCTCCGCAGTTGTTGACGTTCAGAACGTTCAACTTGCGCTCTATCGTTACGATAGAGAGAGAGTATTTCACGGTTTCACGTTGCAGTAAGAGTAAACCGATTCTAGCGTTTCGTTCATTCTTTCTTAGCTTAAATGGTTTTAATTCTAATAAAGGAACTTTTTATTTAGGAAACCTTTCAGTTTTTTTCCTTTAACAAATAATATGTTTTAACGATATATATAATTGGGCTCATCTCTCAGGTTCTAAGTCAAGAGAGAGAGAGAGAGAGATAGAGACGGAGGGAGAGAGAGGAGGATAAACGTTTCGTTCAAGCGGGTAACGTTGTTCTCGTTTTTTGCTCTTCTCCCTAGTCGCTATAGGGGAAGAAGGTAAAACGTTTCTAGAGTTTTATTCTTGTTCCCAGGCTTTATGCGGTGAGAGATTTTAAACGTAGTTTATTTGATCTAGTGTTTAGTCTCTTTTCCAGCCACTGAATTCTTTATCTTTCATTATGTTTTTCTGTTACATTGTAATACTGTTTTCGCAATTACTACCTTTTATTGAAGGATAGGATTGCGTGTTTCAGGTACAAACCACTTAAAGTTTCGAGTTCAGTGAAATAAGTGCAAACAGAAAATCAAAAGTGATAAAGTGATATGCGCAAAGTGTTACAGTGTTGCGTTCGAGGGTTCGTCTGTTCGTGCCAGTTGTTCACCTAGTCCGATACCTCTTACAAGCTCCCAAGCCCAGGGGAGAAGTAATGTCGAAGGACTTATGGGTTCCACAGGCCTTGATCGACGAACAGACGTTTCCCTCCGTGGTTTCGGGTGTATCTACACACGTTGCCGACGTGATCACCCCACCCACACAAAGACGAGAGAGCCCATTTATTCCTCGTCTGCGGAAGAGGTTTCTCGCAGAAACCATGGACCAAATCTTGCAGCTTTTAAGTGCAAGTCGGTCCCTTCCGCGCAAGTCCAACGGCCTAGGTGTAGCCACTGGGTCAGTTCGGACTCGCTGCAGTACGACAACTGCACACCTCCCAAGAGAGGCAAGGTGGTACCGCAACAGGCAGTAACTCCGTCTGTTGCCGCACCAGCTGTTTTAGACCCTCAGTCACAACGGACAGTAGCTCCGTTTGTTGTTGTCTTTCATAGACCCTAGTGGTCCATGCTGCAGACTATACAGTCTCAGCTTGCTCCTTCATGCAGGAGTATCATGCTGGAAGGTTGACAATGCACCTGTTAACCTACAACCCGCCGAGGTTGTGCGCTCAGCAGATACTGCGGCTGCCTGCTCCCACCCTCCACCTGTGAGAGCTCCACTACCGATGCGCAGTCCACCCTGCCAGACGCATGTTCTTGCTGCACCATCTGCTAACATGCGTGAGCTACCGCATCAGCAGTGGGAAGGTTCTGTAGAGCTGCCGGGTTCCAGCACTATGCGGCATTCTCCGCAGCCCATGCAGCATGCTCTGCATACCTTACAGCATGCTCCGCATACCATGCAGCATGAGCCGCATACCTTACAGCATGCTCCGCATACATACAGCATGCTCCTCAACCCACCGCAGCCCCTCCCACGCACCAGCACTCTGCTTTTGTTGTTGCCAGCTCCCACACTCCAACTGCGGAGAAGGTTGACGATGCACCCGTGGGCCTACACCTCCCACGGTTGTGCGCCCGGCATGGCTTCCTGCTCTCACACTCTTGTTGTGAGAGCTCCTCCACCCATGCACAGTCAACCCTGCCAGATGTATGATGACTCCCACACACAGAGCACTCCGTTGCCGTGCGTGAGCTACCACAAGCTGCCGTGTTTTGACACGGTGTGTCAGCCTCCGCAACACACTGTGGTTACCGCCACTCGCCAGCAGCAAACTAGTCAGTCAGGAGTTGAGGCTTCCCCACACAACTTTGGTTGTTGCCAACTCACAAACTGTCATACAGTTACATGACGTTGCCTTCTGGTCTGCTACTTATACACCAGTGCTGTATGTCCTCACGCTCCTGTTGTGGTTGACAGTTCAGTTTTTGACAGTTCACAGACTGTCAAGTAGTTTCATAACGTTGCCTTCTGGTCTGCTGCTTTTGCACCAGTGAAACCCTCACCTGAGAGAACCTAGCTTTTCTCGGATATGGTTCCTGTAGATGAGAAAGTGCTGTTCTCCCTCCTTCTGATATTCCCTTGAGGACTCTGTCATTTGGAGAGGAGCCTTAAGCTGCTTAGCCTCCTATGGACTTTTATTTAAGCATAACATGCTTCCAGGGAGGGTAAATGGTTCCGCTTCAGTCGCTAACCCCGTCTGTTGCCACACCTGCTCCCATAGACCTTGGGCTTTGTTGCAAGACATGCAGTCCAAGCTTAGTCCTTGATAGAGGATTTTTTACGGAGAAGACCCTTCTTGCCAACGACCTTCCTACCGGTTGGTTGTACGCCCTGTTGGCGCTGAGGTATCCTACTCACGTCCGCCAGTTGAGATGGTTCCTCCACCGGTGCGACACAGTGTGGGTTGCCAGTCGCACGTTGATGTTATGCTACTCTCGGAGGTGGTTGTGGACGTTCAGTGTGTCACTGGGAAGACGTTCAACAACCAGCAGAGGTGACTTGTTGTGACGCAGTGCGGCAACCTCAGCAACCCGATAAGGGGTTGTCTGTACTACCCAGACAGTCTAGACAGTTTCGGGTTGTCGCTGTACTTCCTCGCTTCCCCATGGTTGACAGTTCACAGACTGTGCAGCAGTACCATGATCTTGTGTCCGGCTCCGTCACGCATCCACCAGTGCGACCGGATTCAGCGAGTCAGACGTTGCCCACTCCGTTGCCGTTTCCTCATCAGTTTCGGATGAGGAACCCTCTGATGAGGACATGGCTGAACAAGTAGATCAATCCCCAGCCCTGCTATCCATCCAGAAGATGCTGAAGAAGGAATACGGCCCTGTCAGGCTGTGGATGAGTCTGGTTAGTACACTGTCATCCGTGGTGCATTTGGTGTCGCTTGGAAGACTACACCTCCGTCCTCTTCGGTTTCATCTAGCTCTTCACTGGAAAAGGACAAGACGCTAGAAGCGGTCTCGATCCCGGTTTCCGGAAGATAAGTCTGGTGTAACCTGAGGAAAGGACTTTATCAACCTTTTATAGGGTCTTCCCCTGACTGTTCAGACTCCCATCCACGTTCTCTTCTCAGACGCATCGGACGTAGGCTGGGGTGCGACCTTAGGCGGTAGGGAATGCTCGGGATTATGGAACTCGCGTCAAAGGACAATGCATTTTAACTGCAAGAAGCTTCTGGCAGTAAGTCTGACCTGGAAAAGCTTCAGGTCTCTCCTTCAAGACAAAGTAATGGAGGTCAACACGGACAACTCCCTGCTTTGATGTTCATCTCCTAGCAAGGAGAGACCTACTCTCTGACATGGTGCGAGTTCGCTAGTGACCTCCTCTCCTGTTCAACAGGTCTAGACTTTTCACTAGTAACAAATTTCTTCCAAGGCAACTTGAATGTCTTAGCAGTTTGTCTCAGTAGGAAGGGACAATAATTCCAACATATTGGACCCTCCACAGAGATGTATGCAAGAGACTTTGGGTCACCTGGGGCCATCCAACCATAGATCTCTTCGCAACCTCGATGTCCAAGAGGCTCTCAACAGACCCAGCAGTGGTTCTTTTAGATGCCTTTCTACTAGATTAGTCTCATCTAGATCTATATGCATTCCCTCCGTTCTAGTTTGTCAACAAGGTACTGCAGAAGTTCGCCTCTCACGTTGGGACAAAGTTGACACTAGTTGCTTCCCTCTGGCCCGCGAGAGAATAACTTACCGAGGTACTTCGATGGCTAGTAGACGTTCCCAGAACTCTTCCCCTAAGGGTGGACCTGCTACGTCTGCCACGCGTAAGAAGGTACTCCAAGGCCTCCACGCTCTTCGTCTCACTGCCTTCAGAGTATCGAAAGACTCTCGAGAACTAGAGGTTTTTCGAAGGAGGCAACCAGAGCGATTGTTAGAGCAAGGAGAACATCCACCCTTAGAGTCTACCAATCGAAGTGGGGTCTCTTCCTAAACTGGTGCAAGTCAGTATCCGTATCCTCGACCAGTACCTCTGTAACTCAAATAGCTGACTTCCTCTTATATCTGAGAAAAGAGCGATCTCTTTCAGCTCCTACTTTCAAGGGTTACAGAAGCATGTTGGCATCAGTCTTCCGTCACAGAGGCTTAGATCTTTTTAACAATAAAGATCTACAGGACCTCCTTAAGTCTTTTGAGACCACGAAGGAGCGTCGTTTGGTTACACCTGGTTGGAATTTAGACGTGGTTCTAAGATTCCTTATGTTAGACAGGTTCGAACCACTTCAATCAGCCTCCCTGAAAGATCTCACCTTTAAGACTCTTTTCCTGATATGCTTTACCAGCTAAAAGAGTCAGTGAGATTCATGCCTTCAGCAAGAACATCGGATTTTCATCCGAAACGGCTACATGTTCTACATCTTGGTTTTCTAGCCAAACACGAGCTGCCTTCTCGGCCTTGACCAATATCGTTCGTTATTCCAAACTTATCGATATGGTTGGAAAGGAACTAGAAAGAGTATTATGTCCTGTAGAGCTCTTAAGTTCTATTTTAAAAAACCTTTATGAGGCCCGTCTGAAGCTTTATGGTGTTCAGTTAAGAATTCATCTTTGCCTATGTCAGAGAATTCTTTATCCTATTATTTTCAGACTGTTAATACGAGAAGCTCATTCCCTTCTGAATGAGGAAGACCAAGCTTGGCTGAAGGTAAGGACACACGAAGTTAGAGCTATCACAACTTCCGTGACCTTTTAATAAAATAGATCTCTGCAAAATATTTTCGACGCAACCTTTTGGAAAAGCTAATCAGTGTTCGCGTCTTTTATCTTAAGAATGTCCAGTCTCTTTACGAGAACTGCTACACTCTGGGACCATTCGTAGCAACGAGTGCAGTAGTGGTGGGGGCTCCACCACTACAATTCCCTAATTCCAGAACCTTTTTAATCTTTCTCTTGAAATATTTCTGGGTTGTCCGGAAGGCTAAGAAGCCTTCCGCATCCTGGTTGATTTGGCGGGTGGTCAAATTCTTTCTTGAGAAGCGCCTAGATTAGAGGTTGTGATGAGGTCCTTTAGTATGGGTTGCAGCCCTTAATACTTCAGCACCTAGGAGTCGCTCAGCATCCTAAGAGGATCGCTAGGCTCAGTAAGGAAGACGTACTTAAAAAGGCAGAGTAATGGTTCAAGTCGACTTCCTTACCAGGTACTTATTTATTTTATGTTTGTTATTTTGAATAACGGCTAAAATAAGATACGGGATACTTAGCTTCTTTGTTAACTTATATGCTGGTCTCCACCCACCACCCTGGGTGTGAATCAGCTACATGATCATCGGGTAAGATTAATATTGAAAAATGTTATTTTCATTAGTAAAATAAATTTTTGAATATACTTACCCGATGATCATGAATTTAAGGACCCGCCCTTCCTCCCCATAGAGAACCAGTGGACCGAGGAGAAAATTGAGTTCTTGTTGACAAGAAGTACTTGAGTACCTGCTCACAGATGGCGCTGTTGTGTACACCCCCACCTGTATAGCGATCGCTGGCGTATCCCGACCGTAGATTTCTGTCGGGCAACAGAGTTGACAGCTACATGATCATCGGGTAAGTATATTCAAAAATTTATTTTACCAATGAAAATAACATTTTTCACTCCAGCCATCCACCCTAACATTGGCCTTCCTCTTGCATTTCTCTCATTAACTCTTGCATTCATCACCATCTTCAGCAAATGGCCATTTTCCATCTCCTCTACATGGCCAAACTACCTCAACACATTCATATTCATTCTAGCTGCTAATTAATTTCTCACAACTGTTAGAATTTTAAACTAATGTAAACATTTTCTTATTAGGTTTAGGTAGACAAGGATGAGGTTTTGGAAATTAACAAAATTCTTTATCCCTTGAAAAGCTAATTCTGAAACATGAGGAAAGTTGTAATAGTGCTACTTCAAGATGAATTAACATACAGCCTACACTACTTAGAGCTCGCTGATGTAGGATAGTCAGTTTTTTCATATCCATTGGATGAATTAGATGAAATTGTTGGCATAGATTTGCAGTACTGTATACTGGACACTGGAATTATTCTAGGAACAGAAGTGATGCTTAAAATTTTGTTTAAAATTAAAATTTAGTTCAAAGAATGGGATGATTTTGAAGGTATAATACAACGAGATTTAAGGGCCATTAACTTGCAAAGGCTTCCTTAAGAGCCCTTTATAGGGATGAGTTGAGGAAATCTAGTACAATACAGGTAAATTTACAAATGTTTACCAAATGAATCACAATAAAAGTTAGAAAACTAAAGTACCCTTGTACGACTGCCAAACAAAATTTGAGAATCATCAATGATACTTCTGGAATGCCATAATTATTGGTAGTACTGCACCAGAATGATTATTGTTCTTATTATGGGTGTCATTGTTATTTGCTTCGGCACTATATACAAACTATTCCATTCTTTATAGTGGAGATATATTTCAGTGACAGCTAAAACTAGCTTTAAGACTTTCAAGCGAGGTGTAACTACCCACACCTAGTTACCGGACTGGGAGCTGGGTTATATCAGCCACCCCGTTCACACCTTCTTTAGTAATGGTACGTCACTTTTTATTTCGGGTCGGGAGAGAGCAGACTGTCTGTTGTTCTCTCCCGCAAAATCTTCACTGTTACACAAATGAAGCAATGGGCCTTTAAACTTGAAAATTTCCCTCTTCTTTTTTTAGAATGTGTGCCCTGGGTGATTGACCATTCGGGTAGGTCTTGGCATCAAAGGCTGATGTTGCAGCACCTTCATGTCAGCCTTGGAGACCATTCCTCATGGTATTTATCCTGTATGCATGGGTCACTCCTGTGCCCAGACACCACCTTGTGATGAGTGTAGGGAGTGGTCACCTCCTCAGAGGCAGCAGTATGGTAGGCGACAGAAGCAAAAGGCAAAGAGGGACTCTTCCCCTTCGTGTTCATCCTTGAAGGTGAAGAAACCTTGCTGTCTGACTCGTGCCCTCCACTCTGACTTGTCTCGATCGGTCTCCCCTGGGGATTGATCGAGTATGAGTGGCGGCCCTTTGACCACTGGACAAACTAGTGGTCCCAAGGTTCCTGTTGCTTCCCCTAGAGAAACAGCACCGACTTCGGCCATTGGGGAGTCTTCCTCTGCTTACGTAGTGCATTGGCTGTGGCCTTCCTTGGAGCATGCTGGTTTTCCATGCAAGAAATAGCACATAGGTCCGCTTGGGGACACAGTGGGAGCGCATAGCTGCTTCCCCAGGGGTTAATGTTGATCCACCCTCTTGAAACTCTCTAGGTCCTGTGCCGAAAGAGTCTCTCATGCTTCTGACTGTTCCGTCCTCAGCATCTGCTCGTACATCCTGTGTTCATTTTGTTTTGATGGATGAATGTCAGCAGATGCATACAAATACCCCTTGAGGTCACTTGTTGGGGATCCCTTCCGGGTGAACCCAAGAACTAGCTTTGGCTATGTTCCATTGGCACTACATGATGCCATCCTTCTGTCTGGCTTTGCCCAGCACACTGAAGGGGAGCAGAGTACACTGCCCGGAGGTCCGCCTCCAACTTTCGGGCAAACCCCCCATAAGCGGGAGGGCCATCCTTCGCAGCTGCAGTTGGACAGGCTCCCTGCTTGGTGTCGGATAACCTTCCCATTCCTGGGACAGATGCCTTTCGCCTGAGTGCCCCCCCCCCCAGGGCTACCACAAGCAGTTATTAGGTTCTTCTATGCGTCACTCTACCTTTTCGTAGCTAGACAACGATAGGATTTGGCTGCTGCTTGCAGCTCTTGCCCCTCGCTGTCGTCTCCGTAGGATACAACAAAGCGTTTGTTGCTTGTGAGGCCAAGTTTTTCTAAACTTGTCTGAGGTTTAGCCCTTTTATGAGGGAGAACCTGGTGTAGTAGTAGCCCAGCCCTCCTCTTTCTTAGGGGGAAAGGAAGGCTGCTTGCCTATCTCCTTCGGGAGAAATGCCAAGCGGGAGAGTCATTCTCCAGAGCGCAATAGTTCAGAAAAACGCTAACCCTAGTCTTGCGCACCCAACCACCTAGCGAGGTGAGCTCCTCTGCCTGGCGGCGGTCTGCATGCACCCTCAACTTTGTGATTTGCTTGGTTTAGTAAGTTTGCCATACCTTACTTGCCAGCGCAACAAGTTTTGACATCTTGTGCACCGCAGGTAGCAAGGCAGCAAGTACAGGTAGATCCTACCTCACCTGTACATGACACAGATGCGCTTGCTAACACTTCTTTGCTAGCGCTCGCCTCGCTAGCAAACAGCGATCGCACTCTCAGGAAAATTATTCTTTGGCAGCATTTGCCATCCCCGCTCACTCTACTCCGGTAGGTAACGAGAGTACAGGTAGATGTGCATGATCACCAATCTGACTGCGCTTGCTTCTTTAGGGAAGCGGAGCAAGAAGGGCATGACAGTCGTCCGCTTGGTCTTTACCTTTCCTAGGCACTCCACAAAGCCCAGAAAATATTCTCGCGGCACCCCTCAGAGTGCCATCACCTTCTCGAGGGATGCACATAATTCACCGTCCTGGTGCAGGCGGTCTCAGGACCAACCTGCAACCGTCTAGTAGTACCTCCTACAAGTACTCCGTCCATCCCACTGGAAGTTTCGAGTTCCTCAGGCGGAGTGGTCCTGTGGCTGACCCTGAGCATAGCAGTGTTGCTAGATGGGTTCCTCTTCCGATGTTGCCCAGCCTTCTGCCCCCTCAATGGTCCTCCATGTACCAGGAGTACCTGAGCACTAAGGCCTCCAACACCAGTCTAGACCTGAATAGGAAAGGCTAGGAATTACTGTATTCCCATCAAACTGTACAAGAGGAAACTGGGTCATCAGGCAGCCACTCCTCCTCCAGGGTACTCTATCCACCTCATGACCAACAGAGGTTTGAGGTCTCCTTTATGGACAACTATAAGCTTGTGCCTATAGATTTGAACCATCGGAAACTGGCCGCTACAGTGGCGGAGGTTCCAGCCCCTCCTCCCACTCCCTCCGATGACGAAAGGCCCAAGGATTTGGAACTGAAGGAGAGTTCTTCCCTTCTTGTGGCCTTTAGCATCCAGCTGCAGGAAAAGAAGGACACTTAAGACCCTTCCTAAGAGCTGGCACTCAACTTCTGAGCAAACAGCACAAAGGGGAGGTCTGTCGGTTTCCACATCCATCTTTGTAAGACTGGAACACTGGCCTTCCTCTGAGGGGTCATTCCTCTGGTAGGAAGATAGTTGACATTCCTAACCCTCCCTGGGCTATGACTGTGAGCTCGGAGGAGGAAGAACCCTTCAGTGACAGGTTGGAATATTCTGATGGCATGCTGCCTAGGTCCGCCAGTCCCAAGATCTCCTTGGTGCAGAAAAATTCTAACCATGTCATTCTTCAGGTTCTTTTATGTATTTGAAAGATAAACTCCCATGGGGAGCCGGATCAGGTTCCAGCTGAGGGCAAAGACATGGTCCTAGACCTCTTTTATGACACTCCCAGATCCTCCAAGACTTAGGGTAAACTTGCCTTGGTCCACGGGGTTCCTCAGATCTGTTAACTCAAATCGGTTACAGTAGTTACTCCACCGTACGTATATCAGAGGAAGTACTACAAGATCATGGATGACGATCTTTCTCCACTCCCTCTGGATCTGGCCATTCTGGCTCTGACCCAGAATATGTCCTTGGACAAATTTGCTGCTTTGCCGGTGGTCTTCCTTGCGACAGATGCCACAAACATGGAACAGGCTGCAAAGTGCTCTTTGCAAACCATTTCTTGTTTGGATAATGGGTTGAGATCTGTGGGTTACTTCTTAAAAAGTAAGGATTTTGCCACCAATCAGAGGAAGGAGGCAATGCCTGCTTTCCTCTTCTCGGGTGTCAGGACCATGGAGTTCTTGACCCACAACCTCGTCGATCAGTGGATCAATTGGGTTTTGAGGAGATGAGATGCCTTAGCCTCAAAATTCCAGAGGCATGTGCTTAGGAGAGAAGCTATGAAGCTTTGCAACTCCTTGATGGAGTGCCCCTACCTCTTCAATGTGGAGGATATTGAGGCAGTTGCAGACATGGAGGAAGGCAAGCCAGGACTCCCTCCTCCAGACCAGAGGACAAGGTCCTCTCACCCATACTCCTCAGCACCACCACCGCAGCGATTGCCTCCGAGTGAGTGTCAGGTATATAAGAAGGGGTCACAACCTTCCAAACAGGCAGCTACGAAACAAAGTCTCAAGCAGCTGTTTTAAACTAAGGACTTCAAGAGGGGTAGAGGAGCAAGAGGAGGGAAACTTGGCCTTTCCCACTAGGAGGCATTCCCCTACCAGTCCACCAGTGGGGGGGAAGCCTACAGAGCAGATGGCAGAGATGGATTAGGGGATTAGACCTTCTCTCTCATTCCCCGGAATTGATGCTCTTCACAAATGCTTCAAAAGAAGGGTGGCAGCCTCACCTGATGCACCTGCGGGCTTTGGTTCGAGTCCACTTGACGGTGCCACATAAATGTCCTGGAAATGAGAGCAGGCTTCCTAACACTCAGGCAATTCCATCAACTCCTTTCGGGGGCACTCCGTGGTGCTGATAACCAACAACGCCATGGTAGTGTCTTGCATAAACAAGCAAGGAGGTATTTTTTCACAGCCCCTCTGCCATCTAGCTATAAAAATCCTAAGATGGACGGAAGACAACTTAGAAGCCTTATCGGCCCAGTTCCTTGCGGGTAAGAGTACTGTTCTGGCAGATAATCTGTGTAGGAAAACTTGGATAGTTGGCTCAAAGTGGTCTTTGAAACATCAGACAGCCGACAGAGTCTTGACTTTATGGGGTTCGCCGGTGATCAAGGTGTTCACAACATCCCTCAACTGGAAGATTCAGGTGTACTGCTTCCCAGTACCGTATCCCCAGGCATTCTGGCAAAATGCCTTCCAACACCAGTGGGACAACATGGATGTCTGCATGTTCCCTCCCCTTACCTTCTGCTTAGTAAAGAGGCTTTTGAACAAGGTAAGGGCATCACAAGACCTCTTAATGACCCTAATAGCTTTGATGTGGAAAAATGCAGAATGGTTCCCGGACCTTCTTCATCTGCTAGCAGAGGCACCGAGGGAGCTCCCTCCACTTCCTGATCTACTCGGACAACCACACATGGAGATTTTCCACCAATCGGTAGCTTCGCTACGACTTCACGCCTGGAGGTTATCCAGCAACTCTCCACAACGCAAGGCTTTTTGCAACCAGTTGCGAGGGGGATAGTCCGTCTTTTGTGGTTGTGTCGTAGATGGGGTATTAATCCTCTTAAGTGCCACTATCCCAGCGAAAGCAGAGTTTTTGTTGTCCTTCCGTGAGGAAAAACTCTGGTCAGTCTTGGCAGTGAAGGGCTACCACTTGGCCTTGAGCCTTGCCTTTAGATTGAACGGAGTTAACATTCCTTCTCGACGTAATTGTCTCTCGTCATTTGGAGTTTCTCGGAATTCTCTCCTCACACGGAGTTTCGAATGCATTTGCACCTAGTTGTAGGTCAGACCTCCTCCTTGGAATGGGATCTAGTTCGCGTACTACAAGCTCTGAAAGTACTGTCTTATGAACCACTTAGTCATCAGACCGTGACCTGACCTTGACTTGACTGTGAAGACGGTTTTCATTAGCCCTGGCCTCTGCAAGGAAAGTCATCAAGCTACATGGTCTGTCATACAATGTCACCCATTGAAGGGGATGGAGGAAAGTGACACTCAACTTCGTCTCTTGAGCTTGTGGCTAAGACTTAAAATTCAACTGTAGCGGATCCTAGATTCAGGCCATTCCAGATTGTGAGTCTCCGCTCTGTAACAAGTGATCCTGATCTATTGTACTGTTACTATGCCCTGTGAGGGCATTAAGGAAGTATCTCAAACAAACCATCAGAGCTTTTCCACACATCAACAGACTTCATTAGCAAGGGAAGAGACAAGATGATTCACCAAAAAATCAATCTCTTCTTGGTTCAGGCAGGTGATCAAGCGAGCTTTACAAACTCCAATCCTCCCAACCGTAGTCCCATAGCTCATAGTGTCATGGGTGTTAGCACATCAATGGCATTCAAAAAGAACTATTCAATGACGCAGGTATTGCTACTGGACGTTTGGAAACATCAAACTACGCTCACAACCCACTATTTGCAAGACGTAACCCACAGGAACCTAGATACCTTTTTGATATGTCTTGTGGTTGCGGCCCAAAATGTGGTCACAAACACCTTTGCTCCCTTGTAGGACAAGTAGTCAGTTGAGGCACATGTTACCCTGTAGTAAGCTTAGAATGAATATTCAAGTGTCTCTGCCTCTTCGTCCTTCATTTTCCCTTCTCTTGGAGTTTCAGGATCCAAGAAACACTGCAAGCTGACCTCCTCCGAGCTGCAAGTGGGTACCAGTGTCCCCTGTGTAACCTGATACTGTAAACTGTATGTAAATATATTTATGTCCATGATCTCCTTGCGAGGTGGAATCGGCCAATGTTTATGTTAAGTATGGGGTTTAGCTCCAATATCACACTTACCTGGTCAAGTCACAATGCTTAGTTCTAATACCTTCACACAAATTACTCAGGCTGTTAACTCTAAAAGGTAGCAAGGTGACAGGGTGCCTCCAAACAGCTCGTGCGAAGCACAGTGGAGATTCCTAGGGCAGTTACCAGCCAGTTGGTTTTGGACTTCCACCCACCTCAGAGCGAGTGTCCAGTGTAAAGAGCGGAATGGTTTGTATATACTGTAGTGCCGGAACAAAGGACAAATTTGGAAATAATTTTGATTTTTAAATATGTAACTTCCCTTAATCCCGCTGATTCGTTGCGCGCACGGCAGAAATTAAAAATTTACGGCAATCGCCGACAGGTGGCCAGGTGGTCATACCTGTGCGCCCTCTAACCAGGTACCTGGAACCATTCCCATTTGTCCTCAGAAATTCCCTGCCGTCGTTCCAGCAACATGTTGGAAATTCGCTCTACATTGTGGGTTTGCTTTGTCTACAAATTGGTGAAGTACCAATTGTTTGGTTTTTTGTTGATGGCTTTCGCTGATTTTGGATTTTCCCTATTGACTTTTCACTCGGATAAGATAGATTTTGTTGGTTTTTTCGACTTGGACAGTTAGTTTAACTACTTATCTAGTTTTCAAAATGGCTGACTCTGTTATTAGAAGGTGTGTCAAGGGGTGCAAGGCTCGGCTTCCAAAGGCTACGCTTGATCTCCACTCAATATGTAAGAGTTGCAGAGGGCATGAGTGTTCATTTAATGACAGATGTAATGAATTTGAAAGTTTATCTGAGAGAGATTGGAAAGAGTATGATCGCTATGTTACGCGATTGGAAAAGGACGGACTTAGGAGAGCTAGAGCATCAAGTGTTCTTTCTAATAGGTCTTCGGATAGTCAAGTCCATTCTAATTTGCATAAAACTAATATTCCTGATCCTAATCCTAAGGTTGTAGTACCAGACCCTCCTACGGAGTCGGAGGTAAGTGAGCCTTCTTTGAAGGATATTATGGCTGCGATCTCTGCCTTGGGAGTGAAAGTGCAATCCCTTACTTCGGATAAGGAAGTGATGTGGGGAGCAGAGCGTGGTTTGCAACGCAAGTTTGGGGATAGTGATAGTGTAGTGGAGGGTGCGTCCGTTCGTGTCTGTCATACTCCTAGCCCTGGACCTCTTCCATGCTCCCCAACCCCTGGGAAAAAAAAAGTCGTCAGGCTAAAGGAGGTGAGAGACGTTGAACTGCGTCCTGTTGACGCATTCCAGTATGCTCCCCCTCGCCGCAGGAAAGGCGAGATGAGGAAGTGTTCGTCTTCTTCGGAGGACGCAAGACCTAGACGCGGTTGGCGTCAACCTCTTCAATCGAGACCTCTAAAGAGACATAGGTCCCCCGTTAAGTTCCAGCAACCCTCATGTAGCAATTGGAGCTCTCTGGAAATCTTCCTGTCGGAAGAAGACGTGTCCATGCCTAAACAGTTTTGTAGAACGAATAGTTCGTTGGAGGAAGAAGACGTGCACTTTACATCGGTTCACGCTTCTCCCCCACCCCCGGATTGGGAGATGTCGCAAGGGACTTCACCTCTTCTTCGCCAGAAGACCCCAGCAAGGGTTTCCGAAACTTTGGACACTCCCTTGCAGCGATCGGGGCGCATTACAGGAAGCGATAAGGATCTTGATGCTCCCTCGCAGCGATCGGGGCGCATTACAGGAAGCGATAAGGATCTTGATGCTCCCTCGCAGGGATCGGGGCGCATTACAGGAAGCGATAAGGATCTTGATGCTCCCTCGCAGGGATCGGGGCGCATTACAGGAAGCGATAAGGATCTTGATGCTCCCTCGCAGCAGACTGGACGCATGCAGGACGCACCGCAAGCAGCATGCCTGTCAGAGCTTCAATGGTCCATTACGTCCCTGTTTGACGTTTATAAGTCACAAACAGAGGAAGCTCGCTAGAAGAAACCTAAGGACATCAACAAACCTAGGAAAAGAATAAGATCGGAGCGAAACGCGAACAGCCAACAAGATGCGGACTCGCGGCAAGCTGCAGCGCTCATGGATGCTCCCTCGCAGCGATCTGGACGTGTTATGGGAGGCGGCAAGGATCTTGACGCTCCCTCGCAGCATGCTGGACGCATGCAGGACGCGCGCAAGCATGACGCTCCCTCGCAGCATGACGCTCCCTCGCAGCATGCTGGACGCATGCAGGACACACGCAAGCATGACGCTTCCTTGCAGCATGCTGGACACATGCATGACGCTCCCTCGCAGCATGCTGGACGCATGCAGGACGCAAGCAAGCATGACGCTCCCTCGCAGCGTGCTGGACGCATGTATGACGCTCCCTCACAGCATGCTGGACGCATGCAAGACGCACGCAAGCATGACGCTCCCTCGCAGCATGCTGGACACATGCATGACGATCCCTCGTAGCATGCTAGACGCATGCAGGACGCACGCAAGCATGCCGCTCCCTCGCAGCATGCTGGACGCATGCAGGACGCACGCAAGCATGACTCTTCCTCGCAGCATGCTGGACACCTGCATGACTCTCCCTCGCAGCATGCTGGACGCATGCAGGACGCACGCAAGCATGACGCTCCCTTGCAGCATGCTGGACGCATGCATGACGCACGCAAGCATAACGCTCCCTCGCAGCATGCTGGACGCATGCAGGACGCACGCAAGCATGACGCTTCCTCACAGCATGCTGGACACATGCATGACGATCCCTCACAGCATGCTGGACACATGCAGGACGCGAGTAAACAAGATGAGGTGTGTTTCTCCCACTCATTCTACATCGGAGATTGTTAACCCTTTAGAGGAGATCTCAGAGGAGGAAATGCAGGAAACTCTTCATGCAGCAGATCTTGAAAGATTACTGGCAGTTCTGGCAGACTTATATTCGGAGGACTTTCAGCAGGCTGTACCTCGTAGCCCGCCTTCGCAGTTTTTGAAAGGTAGACCCCAGAAACCTTCCTCTTTCAAGAAAACAGCGCTAGCCAAATCGGTCAAGACGGCTTTCTCGACTCTGAATGATTGGATTCTCAAGAGAAAAGAACAAGGAAGGACAACCTTTACCTTCCTCCCCCCTACGAGATTGTCTTCTAGATCCAGTGTGTGGTACGAGACTGGGGAGGTTCTCGCTTTGGGAGTTACTGCCTCCTTCCAGGGGGACTTCTCCAGATCCAGTGTGTGGTACGAGACTGGGGAGGTTCTCGCTTTGGGAGTTACTGCCTCCTTCCAGGGGGACTTCTCCAGACTCGTTGACGCCTCGCGTAGATCAGCCATGACTAAGGCTAAGGTGATGTGGTCCACGTCGGAGATGGATCACTTGCTGAAGGGCATCTTCAGAACAATCGATGTCTTCAGCTTGATGGACTGGACTCTCGGAGCCCTCACAGATGTCACAGGCGAAAAGAACGAGACGCAGATGCACCTCATTGCCTGTCTCTATAAAGCCGTGAGGGACGGGACGGTCGAACTCTCCACCCTTTTCACAGCAGGGGTTATTAAGAAGAGATCCATGCTGTGTTCTTTCCTGTCGTCAGGATTAACTCTCGCTCAAAGAGCAGAGCTCTTGTATGCTCCTTTAAATAATCATCTCTTCCCTTCTGATGTAGTGAAGGACTTGTCGGGAGCTCTTGCGCAACAAGCGACACAAGGTCTTATTACCAGGACTGCGCAGAAAGTCCTCCCGGCTAACTTTTTAGCCAGGAAGCAGAAGGAAGCTCCTCCTATGCGCCAGCCCTTACGTGGGAGGGCCCTTTCGAGACGAAGTCAGAGAATTGCTGCTGGAGGACAACCTCGTAAATACACAAAGCAGCTACCAAAAACCAGAAAGTGAGCTCTACAACCTCCAGACACAAGTGGGAGCCTGGTTATCCCACTACTGGCAAGAGTGGAGCCAAAGGGGAGCGGAGGACTGGACAGTCGATGTCTTGAAGAAGGGTTACAAGATCCCCTTCCTAAGAAGGCCTCCACTTTCGCCAGAGCCGTTAGAGTTGACAGTGACATACTCGGGGAGCAAGGCAGCAGCTCTTCAAGAGCAGGTCAACCAGATGCTGTTAAAAGCAGCAATAGAAGTTGTAGAGGACCCCTCTTTGGAGGGATTTTACAACACTTTTTCTGGTTCCCAAGAACTCGGGGGGGGGGGGGGTGGTGGTTGGAGACCCGTTCTGGATGTAAGTCCACTGAACAAGTATGTAAGCAAAGTCAAGTTTGCTATGGAGACATCTGCGTCAGTCCTAGCAGGCACCAGACAAGGAAACTGGATGGTGTCGATAGATCTGCAGGACGCGTACTTTCATGTCCCAATTCACCCGAACTACAGAATATTTCTGAAATTCGTACACCACGCAACTACTTATCAGTTCAAAGCACTTTGTTTTGGACTAAGCACGGCTACAGTACTTACGTTTTCACTCAAGTGGTTTCGAACGTGGCTTGCTAGTTACATCTAAAAGTGGTACGGATATCAATGTACCTGGACCACTGGCTAATCAGAGCCAGGTTGCAAGAAAAGTGTCTTGAGGATCTACGAGTTACAATGTCCATGACGCAACAGCTAGGTTTGGTTGTAAATCTGGCCTAATCACAACTGACACCTTCACAAGACATCATCTACCTGGGGATGAGGATTCAGTCAGTGGTTTTTCGGGCTTTTCCAGCCCCAAAACGCATTCTGGAATACTTAAGAAAGGTGAAGCACTTCCTAGACAGAAGGACCTGCTCGGTGAGGGAATAGATGAGTCTGCTGGGGACCCTCTCCTCGATCAAGCAATTCGTATCCGTGGGAAGACTTCATCTACGTCCACTGCAATTCTGTCTGTCAAGATATTGGACAAGAGACCAAGGCCTAGAGATATGGATTCCGACTCCTCTGGAAATCATGAATCAGTTGAGTTGGTGGGACGATCCCAACAAACTCCTAGAAGGCCTCGAACTTCAACAGAAGAACCCCGACCTAGTGTTGTATTCAGACGCATCAGACATGGGGTGGGGTGCAACACTGGGGAAGGGCGAGATCTCGGGTCTGTGGGAAGATTATCAGAAGGAATGGCATATAAACGTCGAGGAACTAGTCACCATTCATCTAGCACTAATGTTCTTCCAGGAGGAAGTCCAGGGCAAGTTCAGGTTAATGCAAACAACACCACAGCGTTGGCCTACATCAGAAAACAGGGAGGCACTCATTCGGATTCCCTTTACGAGGCAGCAAAAGATCTCCTACTGTGGGTGAAAGCGAGAAATATAACTCTGATAACACGCTTCATAGAGGGGGAGAAGAATGTCAGAGCGGATCTTCTCAGCAGAGGAAGACAGGTTCTCATGACAAAGTGGACCCTACATCACGAGGTGTGCAGCAGGCTTTGGAATCTGTGAGGAGAACTGTCAATAGATCTCTTCGCGACCCAGAAAACAAAGAGGTTACCAGTTTATTGCTCTCCAGTCCCAGACCAGGAAGCAGTGGCAGTGGACGCCTTCCTCATGGAGTGGGAAGGACTAGACATGTACGCCTTTCCCCCATTCAAAGATCCTAGACAGAGTCTTGAAAAAGTTCAGAGTCGAACAACGCCCGTATGACCCTGATAGCTCCGTTTTGGCCCATGAGACCTTGGATCGCAGAAGTGATGGAGGGGCTAGTAGACACCCCCAGAGCGTTATCGTGTTGGAATGATCTACTCAAACAGCCACACATAGAGAGATACCATCAAAATCTCCTCGCTCTCAATCTAACTGCCTTTCGACTATCGAAAAGCTGGCAGGAGCGAAGGGCTTTTCGAGGGAAGCTGCAAGAGCGAAGGGCTTTTCGAGGGAAGCTGCAAGAGCTATCTCGAGAGCTAGGAGGACGTCCACAATCAAGGTGTACCAATCTAAGTGGGACGTGTTTAGGGAATGGTGCAGGATTAAAAACATTTCCTCTTCCAGTACCTCTCTATCTCAACTGGCAGATTTTTTGTTGCATTTAAGAACACGAGAAGCTGGCAGTATCGACCATCAAGGGATACCGCAGCATGCTAGCCTCCGTCTTCCGTCAGACATATTGACGTGTCAGGAGACAAGGATCTCTCGGACCTCCTAAGATCTTTTGAGACCGTTAAGAGGAAGGACAACCCAACCCCCTCTTGGAATTTGGATGTAGTCCTGATTTTTTAATCTCGAGCAGGTTTGAGCCTCTCAACAAGGCTTCATGGAAGGATCTTATTAGAAGACCCTATTCCTGGTTGCATTGGCTACAGCCAAGAGAATAGGAGAATTGCAAGCCATTAGCAAAAAGGTGGGCTTTAATGGAGATAATGCAGTCTGCTCTCTACAGCTAGGTTTTCTTGCCAAGAACGAGAATCCTTCGCGACCATGGCCCAGATCCTTTACCATTCCAGGGTTATCTCACTTAGTAGGACGGAAAAAGGAGAGAGGCCTTTGTCCAGTGAGAGCCCTAAAATTTTATCTGCAGAGGACCAAAAACCTGAGAGGACAGGCAGATAACCTCTGGTGCTCGGTAAAGAAGCCTTTGTTACCTTTGTCAAAGAATGCACTGGCGTTTTTTTATTAAGGATTTAATAAGGGAAGCTCACCAGAACTGTGACGAGAAAAGCTTTCCAATCCTCAAGGTCAAACCACATGAAGTAAGAGCTGTGGCGACTTCTATGGCTTATAGACACAATAAGTCGATGAAATCAATTTTTGAGGCGACATTCTGGCGAAGCAAGTCAATCTTCACAGATTAACTAAGAGGTAGAGACCCAATATGAGGATTGTTGTTCCCTGAGTCCGTATGTTGCCCCCAGCGTCGTAGTTGGAGAAGGTACTACCGCCTCTAACCTATAACGTTTTATTATATACCCTTGCGTTTTTTCTTGAACTTGGTATCATAGGTTGTCTGTGAAGGTTGTTGCAGCCTCCCACAGTCTGGGATGCAAGTCGAAGTTAGTTTTTATGGTGTGTGTTTTTAGTGTATTTTTGGGTCAGGTGGTCAGATCATTGTCCATGGCTATGCCGGGATAGCAAGGGTGGTGGTCTAGTCATGTTAAGGTCAAGGACTGTGTGGCAGCCCCACAGAGACTTTTACAGACCCCTGGGTGGATCGCTGGGTCTCTCGAGGAATGCAGGCAACTATGAAGCCAGCTTCCTTATCGGGTAGGAAACAGTTTAGTGGTACAGCTAATTTGTAGCGATTAAACGAATTCCCGACGAGGTTGTGGTTTTCTAACCCACCACCAATGGTGTCAATCAGATATATATATGTAACTACCAGGGAAGTTACATATTTAAAAAAGGGATTTTGACAAAGGAAAAATCTATTTCTGGGAAGAGGCCTGTGACGCCCGGTGAAAGGTCCTTCTTTGTACCTTTCCTAATATAAATCTTCCAAATATACTAGAGAAAGATAAAAGCATGGAATGCAGAGGTTACAACCCTCGCACGAACACCTTGTAGGTGTCTTGTATTTAACAAAGGCGTGCGAAAACCACTATTCACAGGCTGTCTTCCATTTAGATAATCCCTTCATCAATGGGGAGGGCCGTGACAGGCCCTAGAGAACATAGTTGAACTACCCCACCGACACCTACCATGCACGCCCTCTAGGACATCCTTCTGCAAGAACATATGGCTTGGTAAGGAAAAAAGGGGGTGGGTCCGTACCAAATAACCGGGAAGGGTTTCACCGGGCGTCACAGGCCTCTTCCCAGAAATAGATTTTTCCTTTGACAAAATCCCTTTTCTGGGGCGGCCTGTGACAGCCGGTGAAAATGTAGTAGAAATTGCCTTCCAAGCCCAATACCATAATAACATAATAAGGAGAAAACAAACACCATGTAAGCCAATAATATAATACTGTAAGTAGACATAAAATCATGAACTAGCCATAGGCATAGGGGACGTAATGCTAAAATAATATGAAGACAAGGGATCACCTGAGTGTCCAGTCGCAAAAGGTATCAATCTTACATGTCTAAGCATATCTAAACTTTAAAGGAATGGTAATTACAATAACAGTTAAATCATAGCAATTAAACATGGTAAAATAACTTAAGGCTAACGAACCACCCAGGAGAGTGGCGACGTGGTGTGAGAGGTGGTTAGGAGGGAGGAGAGAAGAGATGGGATAAAGAAATAATCAGAGTTTAATGGGGGGAGATAAGACTCCCCGCTGCAACCGTAGGGTATTTAAGGGCCTGTAAGTTCTTTAGATAGTGGCGTTTGAAAACCATAGGAGATTTCCAACCCGTATATTTTTTAAGGTCATCAAAGTCCATATTCTGGAAGTAATTGATGGAGGTAGCTATTGACCGTATATCATGAGCATGGGGAAATGATTCCGGGTTAGCATGTTTAATGAAGTAGAGGATTTGTTGTCTGATACCTTGAATGGTCATAGTACCCCCTTGTTCCCTGATAAATAAGGGGCCAGACGAGCGGGTGGCAGATCTAGCTAAAAAGGTCCTGAGAGTAGTGACTGGACACAGCGAAGGATCCTGGGGAAGAGAGAAAATCTTCCAAGGGGACCACCTATTTTGCGGGTCCTCATTTTTAGCTAGGAAAGCTCTGTCTGGGGAAAGCAGTACTTCGCCTGTAGGGAGGAAATCTATGTTTTCCGGGTTACGTGAGAGAGCTGCTAGTTCTGAGATTCTAGCACCTGAGGCCATAGCTGTTAGAAATAGAGTCTTCCTAAGCAGAGTGATATAAGAGCAGGACTTGTTGTCTGTGTCTGACGCGAGTTTGAGGACATTGTTCAGAGACCAAGAGACTTTTTGCGGCCGATCCAAAGGCCGAAGCCTAGCACATGCTTTTGGAATAGATGAGAAATAGGAATCAGCCGGGTTAATGTTAAACCCAACCAGGAAGATCTTCTTCAAAGCTGACTTGATGGTAGTTATAGTGCTAGCTGCCAAGCCCTTGTCAAATAGGAACCAAAAAAACGAGATGGCTAAATTCGGAGTCATACGAGTGTGGTCTGAATTCTTTAGGAATCTGCTAATTTCTTAACAGCCGAATCATATTGACGAATTGTCGAGTCCCTTTTGTCCGCTTCGATGAAGAGAACGTTTTCTGGGTCAATGTTTGCGTCTTTATGAGCTGCAAACTTCATAAAGTCCACAAAGTTAGGGTTTTGGCTATCCTTGAGGAATCTGACACAGTCTGTGTTTGGATTACTTGGGTTAGTTTGGGGAATGGAATCCGGAAGGGTCGGAGTTTCAACTCGAGGAGGAGAGGAAACCAACTGCTCTTTGGCCAGTGAGGTGCTACTAAGGCCACTGGCCCCCGGAAGGAGCGTAGTTTGTGTAATACTTTCATTAGAAGATTCACTGGTGGAAATAGGTAAATCTTCCTCCAATGGTTCCAATCCAGGGTTAATGCGTCTATGGCATAAGCCTGAGGGTCCATGTTTGGTGTCACATAACACGGAAGTTTGTGATTCATCTGAGTTGCGAATAGATCTACCTGAAGGCCCGGAACCAGCCTGAGTATCCACCGGAATGAAATTATGTCCAGAGACCATTCTGATTCCAGTGGTTTCGTCTTGGATAGTGAGTCCGCTATCACATTCTGGACTCCCGCTAGGTGGGTTGCTGACAGGAACCAGTTCTTTTCTGCTGCCAAGGCGAAGATAGTGACCAGGATCTGATTCAGGTTGGCCGACTTGGATCCTCCTCTGTTGATGCAGTGTACTACGGCTGTGCTGTCTGACACTACTCTGATGTGGGTCGACCTCGGAGGAGAGAGTCTCTTCAGGGTCAAGAACACTGCCATGGCTTCGAGAACATTGATATGGAAGTGTTGCATGGCGGGTGACCAAGAGCCCTGAAACATCTGACGTTCGTAGTAACCCCCCCATCCACTCAGAGACGCGTCTGTATGAATTGTCACTTGTGGAGGTGGGAATTGTAGAGGAACCGATTTGGAGAGGTTCCTCGGTTCGGACCATGAGCATAGTCTCATTTTTAAGACAGAGGGGATCTTTGAGATCTTGTCTCTTAAAGGTACTGTAGCTCTCTTTCTCCAAACTCAATTGATGTCTTTGAGTTTGGCTTTCAATAGTCGATCTGTTACTGAAGCGAATTGAAGAAGGCCGAGGATTCTTTCTAAGGCTCTTCTGGACACCTGTTTGTGTTTGAGAAAATTCTTGATCTTGGAAGCTATTTCTCTTACCTTTTTGGGAGGTAGAGCCAGCTTGTGCCGTGCAAGGTCCCACTGTATGCCTAACCATTCGAAGCGGTCTGATGGTAGTAGGCGGGATTTTTGGAGATTGACCTGAAATCCCAGGTTGGCGAGAAAACTAAGTACATTCTTCGTAGCTCTGTTGCATTCCAGGGCTGACCGAGCCCAAATAAGCCAATCGTCCAGATAAGCAACGATCTGAATCCCTTGGTTCCTGAGTTGTTCGAACACTGTCTCTCCCAGTTTCGTGAATATCCTGGGTGCAATGTTGAGGCCGAAGGGCATGACTTTGAACGCAAAGGCTTTTCTGCCTAGACGGAAACCTAGGTAAGGAGAGAAGTTTCGAGCTATTGGTACGTGATAATAGGCGTCGGTAAGATCGATAGAGGTGGTGATGGCCCCACGGGGAAGTAAGGTCCGTACCTGAGAGATGGTCAACATCCGGATCCTGTCGCAGAGGATGTAAGAATTTAGCTTTGACAAGTCCAGGACCACTCTCAATGCTGACGAGCCTTTCTTCGGAACTGTGAACAGGCGCCCTTGGAACTTCAGCGATCGAACCCGTTTGATTGCTTTTTTCTTTAGTAACTCGGTGGTGTACTCTCTCAGAATGGTAGTGGGTCTCTGGAAGAAGGCCACTGGTGGAGGAGGAGAACCTTGTGACCATTTCCACCCCAAGCCTTTGGAGACTATGCTGTGAGCCCATGGACTGAAGGTCCAATGGTCTCAAAAGTGGTAAAGTCTCCCCCCTACCGGGACTATATCATTGCGAGGGAGTGAATCTAGGTCCCTTCCCTCCTCGAGAACCCCTTGTCCTAGGTCCGCCTCGTTGACGGAACTGTCCTCTAGCCCTGTAGCTACCTCTCTGGTGTCCACGAAAGGGACCTGAAGGTTCGTAGCTAGGGTTGTATGCGGGTGAGGGCATTCAAACGGGGTTGGGTTGGGTACCTGGGGGAGCAGTGAGGTAGACCACCTGTTGAGGGTGCTTCGGTTGTAGAGGTGACGAAGCAGTGGGAGACTGTGAAGACGAGTGGGTAACCGACGATTGCTGGTAGTGACCACGGCTCGTCTTGTAAGGGGCAAACCTCTGTTTCTTCCTGAAGAAGGTTTGCTTTTGAACCTCAACCCTCCTTTTGGCAGTGAGGCCCCACCTCGCTTGCAAATTTGGTTTGCTCTCGCAGCGTCTTGTAGTACCTTGTTCACCTACTCCTGAGGAAAAAGGTTCTTACCCCAGCAGGGGAAAGCTATCAGTCTATTTGGTTCATGTCTGATCGAGGCCTCAGATAGAACGTGTTTCCTGCAACTAACCTGAGCCGAACAAAACTCGTGTAAGTCGATTTGGAAGGACAGAGACAGGTTCTTTGTGAATACCCGGAACAAGGTCTCGGTCGGATAAAGCGAGGCTAGAGACTCCACGGAGGTAATGGAGTGGAGAGACCTAGCTAACCTATTCCGTGCCTCAAACTCAGTCTTGAGAAGATTATCTGGTAATTTGGGAAGCTTCTCGGAAAACAGATTAGAGGCGCAGTCTGGGTCTAACTTCCCTACTGTGAAAGTAGCGGGGGCATCATCCCGGATAGTAACGGTACTCGGAATGAGCATGGAGGTGGGATCCGTCTCTTTAAGAGCCGGCATGGCAGAACCTTCTTTGATAGCTTGAAAAGTAAGAGTTGCCACTTTATCTGTAATAGGCAAGAAGCTGTAAATATGGTGTAGGCTCCTTTGTGTGGGGTGAGCTTGGAATTAGTGCACCCCCAGTCTGACAACGTCCTGGCCCAGAAAGCTTGGGCCTGCTCTTTAGGAAATATTACCGTTTCCTTCGATACCTTGTCTAACCTAACCAAGGCATGTTCTTTCAATCGGATGAAGCCGTTGAATGGGAATTCTAGTCCCGGAGGGTAAAATTCTAGGTCCTCTAGAGGACGGGTGCCTATGCCCTCCAGAGTTATGGCACCATCAATATATGGAGCATGTGAGGCAAACCTCCAAGGGTTGTTTTTCTCGAAGGGGGGTAACTTCGATGCGTCCGGGGCTGAAGGAGGAGGCATCTGAGTTCCGGAACGGATGAGACTCGCCACCATATCTTTGAGCTCCGTCATAGCTCCTTGGTCTGTCCTAGACTGTTGTTGTAGATGCTGTTGTATCTGTTCTTTCACAATATCCCTGACCATGGCGGCGGATAAAGCGGGCTCCCGAGCCCGATCCTCTAACGAAGCTCTGGACTTAGTGGACTTCGACTTTTTAGGAGTCACGGTTTTAGGTACAGTAATATGAACATCAGGATCCTTTGAGGGTCCCGGGACCGATGACACTGATAATGGCAAAGCTGAAGGCTTAAAGGTACGTAGTGGCTTCACCTTGGGTCGTACAGGAACGGAGGGACCTCGAGGAGAAGCCATAGGTTTATCAAAGCCGTGAAAGGAAGTAGTAGAAGAAGGAGTGTGGGGTGAAAAGGGGTCCACCAACTCAACACCACCTACCTGTTCATCCATGGGTTCGTCGTCCAGATCTAGAAAGGGCTCGGCCCCGTCACTAAAACCTCTTCCTCCGTTAGAATGGTTGCTCTAACCACCTCAATTAACAGGGCCGCTGTCTCCGGTGGAACTGCTGCAGTAGTAGAGCCTGTGAATAGGCGAGAAGCCATGTCTCCATCAAGGAGATAGGGTGCGCCAGACGGCGCATTCCTCCCAAATCCTGACACCCAAGGACGGAGAGTAGCTCTTGCCTCCCGGAGAGATTCATCATCAGCCTGAAAGAGGAGAGGGGATTAATGATGAAGCAAAAACTGATGTAAATATATAAAGACCAATTAATTCCTCACAAAGGATATTAACAGGAACAAACTAGAACCAACTTACCTCCTCGCTCAGGAGTAGGGATGACATCTCATAGCAGAGCATGCATGACTCCGGGAACCATATCATGTAGGGGGCTTGTCCCGGTTCCCGAGAGAAGGATATGGCGCAATGGGCATGGGACCGGCATAGATCATGGCCCATGGGATCAGTAAAGGCAGCGGAGCATCCCTTGGCAGCGCAGCGGACTTTCTGTAAAAGAAAGAAGACATAAGTCTGGATGTTCCTTGAGATTCTGGTCAGTGACATATGAATCCACAGAAAACACTTAAATCTTAATTATGTGTGAGTATGGTAGTAGCTAGCACCTTAATATATTAAGAAATTATATTAAAAATCAGTAACCACGTAACATGAATCTATAATCTTCATCGGTATCACATTGATAACTTCGGTTCTGAACGTCTGCTTGATCTCTGTTTGTACCGGAGATCCGGTAGCAAAGGCCCGTCATCGTGATATCGTGACCGTCACCGGTACGATAATATTAACCTCAATTCTGAATGTTGGTGTTATCTCCAGTGAAGCCGGAGATTCGATGAAAAAAGGGGCTGTAATAGTGTAATTGTGATCAAACATGACAAAGGTTCGTGTGCAAAAGGCCTCAGCCGGAGTCTGAGTGCCGGATTTCACCATTGCACTCCAAATATCTGACTAGTTCTCACCCAATGAGTATCCATTATAGCGGAGTATAACTCAAGGCGGAGCTAAGGGTGTCGGTATAAAACGACCCCAATTAATGACTCGTACACTAACGTACCTATTAATAGTGCTAGCTATATTAACAGTAACCACATCAATAAAACGTGTATAACATTAAACGTACTATCATCAACTCGGATAATAAGAGGAGGCCTGAATAACTCGTGATCGTATAAAAACGGAAAACGGGAAATTCACCTCTCTTACTCGAGCTAATAAAGAAAACGAGAGAAGGGGTAACTAATATCTGTAGAACAGGAAACGAGCACTTTATGCTCTCGCTCTCAAGGTTACATAATAAAAAAACTAACATCACACAATAATATGATAAGAAAAATAATAAAATTGATTGCTTTTTCTTAGTAATTGTAATAACCAAGAACGAAGAATAACGACAACGTAACAAATATACAAGGATATAGTCTAAATCGAGCCTTCCTGAGGCGAGTACAAAACTAACAGACTAAATCGCTATTCTTCGTAGGTCCAAATTGGACTTGCTAGCAAATAAATACCATAGTAAAAACTAATAATAATTAATGATAATACAAATGGTCATAAAACGTAAGTGATATAACCTAGATGACAGAGTACCAGATGGGCAATAATAACTTGAAAATTTACCGAAGCGAACATAACCCAAAATGGCTGCCGACACCGAGGCAGGACAATCGCTTCCAAAACTAAAAACCACCATACTGGAAACAGAACAAATGCCCGGTACTGCAATAGGCTGTCAAAACAAACTATGGTACTTAACATTGGTAAGGGTGAAGTAGCAACGTCAGTCATATTGAATTAACGAGAAACACTTCGAAAAACACTGTGCAAAAACAATCTCAACTTGCGGGCAAGTCCAAAATCAGAAGGATGTCCTAGAGGGCGTGTGTGGTAGGTGTCGGTGGGGTAGTTCAACTATGTTCTCTAGGGCCTGTCACGGCCCTCCCCATTGATGAAGGGATTATCTAAATGGAAGACAGCCTGTGAATAGTGGTTTTCGCACGCCTTTGTTAAATACACGACACCTACAAGGTGTTCGCGCGAGGGTTGTAACCTCTGCATTCCATGCTTTTATCTTTCTCTAGTATATTTGGAAGATTTATATTAGGAAAGGTACAAAGAAGGACCTTTCACCGGCCGTCACAGGCCGCCCCAGAAATGGTATTTTTATTGTAAAATACATTTTTAAATACTTACATGGTAGTTAAATATATAAAAGGTCCCTCCTCCTCCCCTCTGAAAACAGGGGCATGGAATTTTTGAGGACAATTGGAAATGGTTCCAGGTACCTGGTTAGAGGGCGCACAGGTATGACCACCTGGCCATCTGTCGGCGATTGCCACGAATTTTGAATTTCTGCCGTGCACGTGACGAATCAGCGGGATTAAACTATATATATGTAACTACCAGGTAAGTATATTTAAAAATTTATTTTAAAATGGAAATACCATTTTTCCTAACTATACAAACCTGGATCTCTATATACATACTGATCCCATCGTCACCTATCCCCCAAGAAGTCCTCCCTGCAATTATAAAATGACACACCATTACTAGTGCAGATGTAAGTGGGGTAGCTGGTCTACCACCGCTCCCCTTCCGCTAACTTGCGGTGGGTAGTTACACCTCGCTTAAAAGTCTTATGTCTAGTTGCAGCTGTCGCCGAAATATATCTCCACTGTAAAGAGGTCCAAGTTTTTATAGTTAGGAAAAATACATGTTATTTCCAAATATGTCATAGAGTATTGTTATTACAGTATTAGCTAAGCTACAACCTTATTTAGAAGAGCAGGGTGCTATAAGCCCAAGGGCTTATCAGGGAAAAATAGCCCAGTGAGTAAAGGAAATAAGAAAAAAAAATAAACAAGGGAAGTAATGAATAATAGAATAAAAATATTTTAAGAACAGTAGCAACATTGAAATAAATCTTTCATATATAAACTATAAAGAAATACTTTTAAATACAAGACTTACCTGGTGGTTACATATATAGCTTACGTCCCTGACGTCACGGCAGAAAATTCAAAACTCGCGCCAATCGCCAATTGGATAGCCAGGTGTGCTACATACGCGCCTCTAGCGAGGTACCTAGAAACCATTTCATCGGTATTCATATCTTCCCTGCCGGCGCTAGCAGTAACATTGGTTGGATATTCTCCTCGCTTTTTGACTGATCATTGCTGTCCCTTTGGTGAAGTACAATAATTCTGGTTTTTTTACTCTCGCTTGATTGGATTTTCATTTGGATACTCTAGTTATTTGTTTGGATATTGATATTTTGACCCTTGCTTGTATTTGATCTCTCTTACAAATATCAAAATGGCCACCCCCTCTGGTAGTTTTAGGGTGTGTGCTAGTGGGTGTAAGACCCGATTATCAAAGGCCTCCATTGATCCTCATTCACTCTGTATTAAGTGTAGAGGTAAAGTTTGTAAACTTGATGATAGGTGTCACAAATGCCTTATTTTGTCTGATCATGAGTGGCTGGGATTCGATAGCTATATGCGAAAGTTAGCAAGATATAGGGTAAGACGTAGTTCTTCGCATTCTTCTAGAGATTTTTCCTCTCCCCATGTCACTGTACCTATTCCTTCCCCTGTAGTGGTAGTTCCTGATCCCACTACGAGTACTGCTGATGAACCATCACTTAAAGATATGATATTGGCTATCCAGGCGTTGGTTGCGAAGGTAGAGTCTATCGCTGCGGATAGAACGCAGTAAATGGCTGATGTAGGCCAAGGTTTTTTGGTCTACCTCTGAATTGGACCATCTGCTCAAAGGTGTCTTTAGAGCCTTCGAGGTATTTAACTTCCTTGATTGGACTCTAGGGGCCTTGGGCAAGAAGGTTGCTACGCTCAAAGAAGGGGACTCTTCGAGCTTAATCCATGTCATGTCCTGCATGGATAAGGCATTGCGAGACGGGACGAATGAGTTAGCAGCGATTTTTACAGCAGGCATCCTCAAGAAGAGAGCCCAGTTGTGTTCATTTCTGTCGGTAGGGGTTACTCCCTTTCAGAAATCTGAATTGTTGTATGCTCTGCTATCGTCATCTCTGTTCCCACAAGATCTTATTAGGGAAATTTCTTCCTTATTAACGCGGAAGGCCACTCAAGACTTAGTCTCGAAGACGGCAAGGAAAGTGTTACCATCATCTTTTTTTAGTTGCAAACCTAACTAAGTTACTCCTTTTCCAAAGTTTTCCCAGCCCTTTTGAGGAGAGTCTTCCGGTAGAGGTAACTTTAAATCAGATGGAAGGGGAACTAAGAAAAGAGGAGCCAAGACAGGGCGAAGCAGAGTCTGACTGCTTTCGCCTTCAGGCAGTAGGAGCCAGACTACTGTACACAACTTTTTGCAGGCATGGGAGAAGAGGGGTGCAGATCTTTGGTCAGTCCGACTTCTAAAGAAGGGCTACATGATTCCTTTTGTAAAGCAACCTCCTTTAAGGTTAACCCCAGTGGATCTCTCTCCCAGGTACAGAGAGGAATTAAAGAGGCAAGCATTACAGCTACAAGTGTCTCTCTTGTTGGAAAATGGGGCTATAGAAAGGGTACAGGACTGGCAGTCACCAGGGTTTTACAATCGCCTTTTCCTGGTTCCCAAGAACTCGGGGGGGATGGCGTCCAGTTCTGGACGTAAGTGCTCTCAACGGCTTTATCCAGAAGACAAAGTTCTCGATGGAGACGTCGAAGTCAGTGCTTGCAGCAGTAAGGAAAGGCAACTGGATGGTCTCACTGGACCTCCAGGATACTTATTTCCACATCCCCTTTCATTCGAGATTCAAGCATTTTCTAACAACATTGAAGTTGACAGAAGAATTGGGTCTTCTGGTCAACAAGGACAAATCTTCTCTAACACCATCACAAGAGATTCTCTATTTAGGGATGATGATTCAGAGTCGAGATTTTGGGCTTTTCCGTCTCCCTTAAGGACGGAGCAAGCTCTTCAGAAAATACGTGCGTTTCTAGGAGAGCAGAGGTGTTCTGCGAGGAAGTGGATGAGTCTGTTGGGGACTCTCTCCTCGTTAGAACAGTTCGTCTCTCAGGGACCGCTCCAATTTCACCTCAATTCTTACTGGAACAGGGAGAAGGATTTGGAGAAGGTGTGTATTCCTGTTACGGAGTCAATGAAATGTTGCCTTCAGTGGTGGAACGACCCGATCAAGTTTCAGGAAGGTTGCTCTTTAGAGCTGAAGAGCCCAGACCTTGTGTTGTGTTCCGACGCCTCGGACTGGGCAAACTGGAAGTATCGGGGTTGTGGACGGAAATTCAGAAGTCCTTCCACATAAATCACAAGGAGCTGCTAGCTGTCCTTTTGGCCCTGAAGAACTTCGAAGGGTTCAGTCTGGAACAAGGTAATACAAGTGAATGCCGACAACACCATAGCATTGGCGTACATTGCCAAACAAGTAGGAACGCACTCAATTTCCCTTTACGAGACAGCAAGAGATCTGCTCATCTGGGCAAAGGAAAGACAAGTGATTCTACTTACAAGGTTCATTCAAGGGGAGAAAAATGTTTTGGCACAGTCTCAGCAGGAAAGGACAAGTCCTATCCACAGAGTGGACTCTACACCTAGAAGTGTGCAAAAGTCTGTGGAAGCTTTGGGGTCGCCCTTACATAGACCTGTTCGCGACCTCAAAGACCAAGAGGCTAGAGACGTATTGCTCCCCAGTGCCAGATCTTGAAGCAGTACACACGGACGCGTTCCTGCTAGATTGGTCAAATCTAGATGTGTACGCTTTTCCACCTTTCAAGATCCTGTACAAAGTGCTACAAAAGTTAGTGACCAGCGAAGGGACCAGAATGACCTTGATAGCCCCCTTCTGGCCCTCAAGAGAATGGTTCACAGAGGTACTGGAATGGATGGTGGACACTCCCAGAAGCCTCCCTTTGCGAGTAGATTTACTCAAACAACCCCACTTGGTAAGACACCATCAAAGTCTCCAAAGTCTTCAACTAACTGCCTTCAGACTATCGAAAGACTCGCAACAGCTAGAGGCTTTTCGAAGGAGGCAGCTAGAGCGATTGCAAGAGCTAGAAGGTCTTCAACCATCAGAGTCTATCAATCCAAGTGGGAAGTTTTCAGGGAATGGTGCAGGGTCAACGTTTCCTCTTCCAGTATCTCTGTAGCTCAAATTGCTGACTTCCTTTTATTCCTGAGAAGGAAGCGAAGTTTTTCTACATCAACTATCAAGGGATACAGGAGTATGTTGGCGACTGTATTCAGGCACAGAAACCTGGACCTTTCAAATAATAAGGATCTACAAGAACTAATTAAATCCTTTGAGACAACAAAGCAACGGCACCAAGATTCACCAGCTTGGAATCTGGATGTTGTTTTAAAATTTCTGATGAGTGACAGGTTTGAGCCCCTGCACTCTACATCTCTGAAGGACCTCACGATGAAAACCCTTTTCTTAGTTAGTCTGGCAACAGCCAAGAGGGTTAGTGAAGTCCATGCATTCAGTAGAAATGTGGGTTTTCAGGATAATAAAGTCCATCCATCCATATACCAAGGCACTTCCCCCAATTTTGGGGGGTAGCCGACATCAACAAGAAACAAAAAAAAAAAAAAGGGGACCTCTACTCTCTCCGTTCCTCCAGCCTAACCAGGGACTCAGCCGAGTTCAGCTGGTACTGCTAGGGTGCCACAGCCCAACCTCCCACATTTTCCACCACAGATGAAGCTTCATACTGCTGATTCCCCTACTGCTGCTACATCCGCGGTTGTCTAAGGCACCGGAGGAAGCAGCAGGGCCTACCGGAACTGCGTCACAATCGCTCGCCATTCATTCCTATTTCTAGCACGCTCTCTTGCCTCTCTCACATCTATCCTCCTATCACCCAGAGCTTTCTTCACACCATCCATCCACCCAAACCTTGGCCTTCCTCTTGTACTTCTCCCATCAACTCTTGCATTCATCACCTTCTTTAGCAGACAGCCACTTTCCATTCTCTCAACATGGCCAAACCACCTCAACACATTCATATCCACTCTAGCCGCTAACTCATTTCTTACACCCGTTCTCACCCTCACCACTTCGTTCCTAACCCTATCTACTCGAGATACACCAGCCATACTCCTCAGACACTTCATCTCAAACACATTCAATTTCTGTCTCTCCATCACTTTCATTCCCCACAACTCTGATCCATACATCACAGTTGGTACAATCACTTTCTCATATAGAACTCTCTTTACATTCATGCCCAACCCTCTATTTTTTACTACTCCCTTAACTGCCCCCAACACTTTGCAACCTTCATTGACTCTCTGACGTACATCTGCTTCCACTCCACCATTTGCTGCAACAACAGACCCCAAGTACTTAAACTGATCCACCTCCTCAAGTAACTCTCCATTCAACATGACATTCAACCTTGCACCACCTTCCCTTCTCGTACATCTCATAACCTTACTCTTACCCACATTATCTCTCAACTTCCTTCTCTCACACACCCTTCCAAATTCTGTCACTAGTCGGTCAAGCTTCTCTTCTGTGTCTGCTACCAGTACAGTATCATCCGCAAACAACAACTGATTTACCTCCCATTCTTGATCATTCTCGCCTACCAGTTTTAATAAAGTGATCTGCTCATTACCTTGCTAAGAATGAGCACCCTTCCCAACCTTGCCCTAAGGCCTTTCAGATTTCGCACCTGGCGGACATGGTTGGAAATGAGTTAGAGAGAGTTTTATGTCCAGTAAGAGTCCTCAAGTTTTACTTAGACAGTACAAAAAAGTTAAGAGGCAAGTCGGAAGCACTGTGGTGCTCGGTGAAGAAACCCTCCTTGCCAATGTCTAAGAATGCCCTGTCATACTTTATCAGACTTTTAATTGAAGAGGCTCATTCTCATTGCAGTGAGGCAGACTTTAGTCTTTTAAAGGTCAAGACTCACGAAGTGAGAGCCGTGGCAACCGTGGTGGCATTTAAACAAAATCGTTCGTTGCAAAACATTATGGACACAACCTTCTGGAAAAGCAAATCTGTGTTCGCTTCACACTATTTGAGAAATGTCCAGACTCTATATGAGGACCGATACACTCTGGGACCATTTGTAGCAGCAGGTACAGTGGTGGGGGAAGAATCCACCACTACTTTCCCATAATCCTAATACCTTTTCTCCTCTTGGAACTTTTATTTGGTGTTTATGGTTGTCTTGTGGAGATTGCGACAGTTCTGCAATCATTGATTTGTCAGGTGGTCTATTTTGTTCCTTGAGAGCACCTCGGAAATGGGTATTAGAGGAGGCTCTGTCACAGAGAGGTGTGATCACCGGTTGGCAGCTCCTAGGGATCTTCAGCCCCCTGAGAGGACCGCTGGATCTCATAAGGAAAGCAGACATAATGGCAGAGTATCATTGAAGTCAGCTTTCTTATCAGGTACGAACCCTTAATTTTGTTTTGTATTTAAACTCTTAAGCAGAATTCCAACTATATTGGCTGTCTCTAACCCTCCACCAAAGGTGTTAATCAGCTATATATATAACCACCAGGTAAGTCTTGTGTTTAAAAATTTTATTGAGCGCGCGTGGTAGGTGTCGGTGGGGTAGTCCAACTGTATTCTCTAGGGCCTGTCACGGCCCTCCCCATTGATGAAGGGATTATCTAAATGGAAGGCAGCCTGTGAATAGTGGTTTTCACACGCCCTTGTTAAATACACTACATCTACAAGGTGTTCGCGCGAGGGTTGTAACCTCTGCATTCCATGCTTTTATCTTTCTCTAGTATATTTGGAAGATTTATATTAGAAAAGAGTAAGAAGGACCCTTTTCACCGGGCGTCACAGGCCTCTTCCCAGAAATAGATTTTTCCTTCGTCAAAATCCCTTTTTTGAACATACTGTAGTTACCTGGTGGTTATATATAATTAAAATCCCCCCTCCTCCCCTCTAGAGACTAGAGGCATGGAAGATATGGATACCGATGGAATGGTTTCTAGGTACCTCGCTAGAGGCGCGCATGTAGCACACCTGGCTATCCAATCGGCGATTTGCGCAAGTTTTGAATTTTCTGCCGTGACGTCAGGGACGTAAGCTATATATAAAACCACCAGGTAAGTATGTTCAAAAATTTATTTTATACTGTAATGAAAATAACATTTCTCATGTTAGTCTGTTCAAGATGAAAACTTTTGTTGCAAGTTTGAATTTTTGAAGTTCCACTGATTCAACCACCTGATTAGGAAGATAATTTTACAACTTTTTGACAAATTTGTCCATTCAGGTGAATTGACCATTTCAGTGTACTCTCAGTTCATATTATTGTTGATCAAGGGCTCAATATTCAGACGCAAATCATTACTTCTCGTAATCAAGTTTATTCTACCTACATCAGTGGTTCAGCCTGACGTGGGGTGCGTGTAATATAGCCTTGCATTGTTCACGACCAGTCATTCTTTACAGTTTGCTACTTTCAGTTGTAGAGTAATAAACAGATTGATACCCAGCATATTGCCTTTATGATAAATATTCTCTATACTGTACTGTACCAAGAAAACAACAGTGCAGTATTATGTTAGTATTGAGCCTCTTGATGTCAAGAGTTGTGTGGCTTGATTTTTACAATAGAAAAATTATTTGTATTGGTCTTTTTACATGAATGTACTACTAACTTGATTAAGCTGGTGATGTGTTGTTTTAACTAGACATTACATTTGTAGCAATCTTATTAAGATATATGTAGATTTCAAATGTGGGGTTTTTACCAGACTGTTTCAAAAGTAAGGAGACAATATTGCTCTTCAGTGAAAGCAAATCCCATAGACAAGTTTAAACCATAAAAATATTTTTTAAACATAAGACTTACCCGGTAGTTATATATATAGCTTACGTCCCTGACGTCACGGTAGAAAATTCAAAACTCACGCCAATCGCCGATTGGATAGCCAGGTGTACCACCCCTGAGCCCTAGCAAGGTACCTAGGAACCATTCCAGGAACCCTCCATATATTCTCTGCCGTTGCTAGCGGCGACACGTGGTTATTCTACTCGTCAAATTATTGATCGTACTTTGGTGTAGTACAAAACTTTGGTTGCTGACTCCCGCTTGTTTGATTTCGCTTTTGGATATTCTTTAATACGATTGGATTTAGAAAATTTTGACCCTTGCTTGTTTGATTTCTCTTTAAAATTTTTCAAAATGGCCACCCCCCCCTTATAACTTTTAGGTTGTGTGCGAGTGGGTGTAAGACCCAAATGGCTAAAGCTTCTCTTGATCCCCATTCTCTCTGCGTTACTTGCAGAGGTAAAGAATGTGATTTGGGGGATCGTTGTGATGAATGTGTTCTTTTATCAGAGCATGAATGGATTGAGTTTGACTGTTATAGACGTAAACTCAAAAGGGATAGATTGAGACGAAGTTCTTCTCGTTCTTCTAAAGACTTTTCCTCTCCCCATGTCACTAACCTTATTCCTTCCCCTGTAGTGGTAAATCCTGATCCCGCTACTGTAACTGCTAATGAGCCTACGCTCAAAGACATGTTAGTTGCGATTCAAGCGCTGGGCGCTAAAGTGGAATCGCTTGCGGCGGACAGAACTCAGCTTATGTCCGACGTTAAGCAGTTGAAGGGTGAAATTGCAAAAAGTGCAGTGAAGTTAAGTGCTGTGGAGGGTGCGCCTGTCGTCCTTCTAGTCCTAGCCCTCTTCCAAGCTCCCCAACCCCTGGGAGAATTAATGTTGAATGGCGAAAGGAGACGAGAGGCTTTAAAACACAAGCAGACGTCCCCTCGAACGTACCTGTTGACGTTTCCCAGGACATTCACCCTCACCATTGGAAAGGTGAGGTTAAGTTCTCGTCGTCTTCAGATGACACCTTGCCTAAAAGAGGCTGGAAGCTTGCTTCTAGACCTCTTAAGAGGACCTTTGATAAGGCCAACCAACGTCCTGCTAGTTCGCGGCCTGGCTGTAGCCATTGGGATACGCCAGAGTTGTTTGAAAGTTCTCCGACTAAACGTCCTGCTAGGACATTGGACGCTACGAAGGATCCTACTAAGCAGTTGTCAGGACCAGGCGTAACCTCGATACAAGCTCCCATGCAGCCGTCAGATTGGTTTTCACCATCCAGACGCTCTGAACGCCTGAGCCTGCTACAAGAGATGCAAAACAGGCTCTCTTCGTTCATGCAGAACTACCAACGTAGCGACAAGCCTCAAGCTGACAAGCGTGACAGTTATTGTCAGGATCGAGACAGCAAGCGGTCTACTCAACACGTTATGAAACGTCCTGTAGGACGTGTTCCTGAGCGTAGTCTTAAGCGCGCGGTGATTCATGATCTTGAACGTCCTCTTATTCGAGGCTCCGAGCTTCCTGCTAGCTTCATTGAATGTCCTTTAGGACGTGATCGTGAACGATCAACTAAGACCACTTTTGACAGCCCTTATGTCGAACGCGCTTTACCTCGAGGCGCAGAACGTCCTATCAAGCGTAAAGAGGTCCTTCAGTCAGATCGTGTGCTGGAACGCCCTACAAAGAGAGACTTCGAACGTCCTGCGAAACAGGCTGTTGAACGTCCTGCGAAACAGGCTGTTGAACGTCCTGCGAAACAGGTTGCTGAACGTCCTAGTTCTCAGGACGCCTACCGCTCTTCAAGATACTTTAGTGAACGTCCTCCAGGACGTGTAACCGGGCGACAAACAGCCAAACAGGTCGTTGAGCGGCAAGTGGTATGCAGCTCTGAACGCTTGTCAGGAAGCGACGTCAAGCGCCTTTCAGAACACGATCCTGAACGCCCTGCTTCTTATTATATTTCTAAAGAACCATATTTCTGACGCTTTAGAAGTTAGTCTTGATTATGACGATGAGGCTTACACTCTTCAAGATGACGCTGATTCTAACGCAGTTCTTGTTCAGGAACTCATTAGTTCTGATCACGATGATAATATACGTAAGGATCCAGTTTCTGTTGCTGTCGGAACTCAGGATCTTCTTGAGAAGGACACGGCTCTCAACACTGTTGCTCCCGATGGAACTTTACTAGAGAAGGACATCGAAGGTTAGCTTTCTCCTGTGGAGTTTGAGGAAGTTTCAGAAGACGAAGACTCTATTTCTTTTCGTCATTCTGTTGACCTGAAAAAACTTATGAAAGTTTTCACTGAGGAGTTCTCAGACTTTTTTGTACCAGTTGCTCCCCGTTCTCCACCGTCCGAGTTTACTCTTGGGAAGGCGTCAAAGAAGGCTCGATTTACCAAGATAGTCTTATCACGATCGTCTAAGAGGGCTCTAAGACTGATGGGTGACTGGATGCAGTCCAAGAAAGCCTTAGGGAAAGCGGCTTTCGCATTTCCTCCAGCTAGAATAGCATCTAGGTCTAGTATCTGGTACGAGACAGGAGAAGTTCTCGGCTTGGGGATACCTGCCTCTGCCCAGGGAGATTTCTCAAGTCTTGTAGACGCTCCTCGTCGGTCGGCCATGAGGAAGACGAAGATTTTCTGGTCTACATCGGAGCTGGATCATCTGCTTAAGGGCATATTTAGAGCCTTCAAAGTTTTTAACTTCCTGGACTGGACTTTAGGAGTATTGGGTAAAAATGTTGCTACTTTTAAAGAAGGGGATACCTCTACCTTAGTCCATTTAATGTCCTGTATGGATAAGGCTTTGCGGGATGGATCCAATGAATTGGCAGCACTCTTTTCTGCAGGCATTCTAAAGAAAAGGGATCAGTTATGCCCATTTCTTTCTCTGGGGGTTACTCCCATCCAGAAATCTCAGCTGTTATATGCGCCTCTTTCTCCCTTATTGTTCCCACAAGAACTAATCAAGGAAATATTGTCGGCCTTAACTCAAAAGGCTACTCAAGACCTAGTCTCTAAGACAGCCAGAAAAGCCCTACCACCTTTTGCCAGCCGCAAAACTAAGGAAGAAACTGCTTTTCCTAAGTTTTCCCAGCCCTTTCGAGGGGGCCTTCCAGCAGGGGTAGCTCCAGACCTGACGCAAGAAGGAATAAGAGGAGAGGCTTCAGATCAGGGCGAAGCAGAGTCTGACTGCTTTCGCCTTCAAGCAGTAGGAGCCAGACTACTCAACTTCTGGCAAGCGTGGGAGAAGAGAGGAGCAGATCACTGGTCTGTACAGATCTTGAAGGAGGGTTACAAGATCCCCTTTCTAGGGAATCTTCCTTTGGTCTTAGCTCCAGTGGATCTCTCTCCCAGATACAGAAAGGAGGCAAAGAGACAAGCACTGATTATCCAAGTGTCTCTCATGTTGGAGAATGGGGCCATAGAAAGAGTACAGGACATATGTTCACCAGGCTTTTACAACCGCCTGTTCCTGGTACCCAAGAACTTGGGGGATGGCGTCCAGTCCTGGACGTGAGTGCGCTGAACAAGTTCATCCAGAAGACTTAGTTCTCAATGGAAACTTCGAAATCAGTTCTTGCTGCAGTAAGGAAAGGCGACTGGATGGTCTCATTAGACCTCCAGGATGCCTATTTTCACATTCCAATACATCCGAGCTTCAGGCCTTACCTAAGATTCGTATTCAAGGGTAAAGTTTTCCAATTTCGAGCCCTATGTTTCGGCCTCAGCACAGCCCCACAAATCTTTACGAAACTCATGCTAAACGTAGCAAAAATCCTCCACTCAAGGGGCATCAGAGCCTCCCTGTATCTCGACGATTGGCTTCTCAGAGCCCACACATACGATCACTGCCTGAAGGATCTCCAGATAACCTTGAACCTTACAAAAGAACTGGGTCTCCTTGTCAACAAGGAAAAGTCTCTCTTGATTCCATCACAAGAGATTCTTTATTTGGGAATGACGATTCGGAGTCAGATTTTTCGGGCTTTTCCATCTCCTTTAAGGATGAAGCAAGCCAGGTTGAAACTCCGATCTTTTCTAAGGAAAAACAAGTGTTCAGCGAGGAAGTGGATGAGTCTAGTAGGAACCCTCTCCTCCTTAGAACAATTTGTTCCCCTAGGAAGACTGAACCTTCGTCCTCTCCAATTCCATTAAGACCACCATTGGAACAAGGAGAAAGACCTAGAGACTATGAGTATTCCAATTACGGACTCCATCGAAGACTGCCTTCGGTGGTGGGACGAACCGAACAAGTTCCGAGAAGGTCTCGACCTAACTCAAAAGAACCCAGACCTTGTGTTATGTTCCGACGCCTCGGACTCAGGGTGGGTAGCAACTCTGAACAAGTTGGAAGTTTCGGGGCTGTGGTCAGAGACCCAGGAGGACTTTCATATCAATCACAAAGAGTTGTTGGCAGTCCTATTAGCCCTCAAAAGTTTCGAAGGATCAGTCACCAACAAAGTGGTTCAAGTCAATGCCGACAACACGACGGCATTGGCTTACATTGCCAAACAGGGGGGAACTCACTTGATATCTCTGTACGAGACTGTGCAAAGAATCTCCTTTTGTGGGCAAAGGAGAGGAATGTGATCCTAATGAAGAGGTTCATCCAAGGAGAGAAAAACGTAATGGCAGACAGCCTCAGCAGAAGAGGTCAGATCCTACCGACAGAGTGGACGCTCCATCTTCAAGTTTGCAAGAGTCTGTGGCGACTTTGGGGTCGACCATGCATAGATCTCTTCGCAACATCAAAGACAAAGAGATTAGAGGCATATTGCTCTCCAGTACCGGATCTAGAAGCAGTCCAAATAGACGCGTTTCTGTTGGATTGGACCAATCTAGATATGTACGCTTTTCCACCATACAAGATCCTGTACAAAGTGGTAAAGAAGTTTGTAGCAACCAAAGGGACCAGGATGACCCTAGTGGCCCCCTTTTGGCCGTCAAGAGAATGGTTCATAGAGGTACTGGAATGGATGGTAGACACCCCAAGAAGCCTTCCATTAAGAGTAGATTTACTCAAACAACCCCACTTGGAAAGATTCCATCAAAATCTCCACGTTCTTCAGCTGACTGCCTTCAGACTGTCGAAAGACTCACTAGAGCTAGAGGCTTTTCGAAGGAGGCAGCTCAAGCCATTGGAAGAGCAAGAACTTCAACTATCAAAGTTTATCAATCCAAGTGGGAGATTTTTAGAGAGTGGTGTAGAGTCAACTCTCTTTCCTCATCCAGTACCTCTGTAGCCCAAATTGCGGACTTCCTGCTCCACCTTCGAAGGAAGCGCAACTTCTCCTCCTCGGCTATTAAAGGATACAGGAGTATGTTAGCGACTGTATTCAGGCACAGAAACCTGGACCTTTCTAACAATAAGGATCTGCAAGAACTTCTTAGGTCCTTTGATACTACAAAGCAACGACACCAAGATTCACCAGCCTGGAATCTAGATATTGTATTGAAGTTTCTGATGAGTGACAGATTTGAGCCCTTAGGTTCTGTTTCTATGAAGGACCTTACTATGAAAACACTATTTTTGGTTAGTCTCGCAACAGCCAAAAGAGTGAGTGAAATACATGCGTTTAGCAAAAACGTTGGTTTTCGTGATGGTAAGGCTGTCTGTTCCTTACAATTAGGCTTTCTCGCCAAAAATGAACGCCCTTCTCAACCTTGGCCTAAAGCTTTTGAGATTACGAACCCTTAGGATTTAGTTGGCGAGGAGTTGGAAAGAGTCCCATGCCCAGTAAGAGCTCTGAGATTCTACCTGGACAGAACAAAAGACTTACGAGGCAATTCGGAAGCTCTATGGTGCTCAGTCAAAAAGCCCACGTTGCAGATGTAAAAAAATGCCTTGTCATTTTTTATCAGGCTCTTGATTAAAGAAGTTCATGCACATTGTAATGAATCAGACCTTGGGCTTCTAAAGGTTAAGACTCACAAAGTCATAGCAGTAGCAACGTCAGCAGCATTCAGACAGAATAGATCGTTGCAAAGCATAATGGACACAACCTTTTGGAGGAGCAAATTTGTGTTCGCTTCACATTATTTGAAAAGTGTTCAGACTCGTTATGAGGACTGCTACACTCTGGGTCCATTTGTAGCAGCGAGTGTAGTAGTGGGTGAAGGATCCACCACTATGTTCCCATAATCCCAATAACCTTTTCTTCTCTTGGTACTTTTATTTGTTTTTATGGTTGTTTGTGGAGATTGTGTCAGTCTTCCACAATCATTGATTTTAGTCAGGTGGTCAATTTTGTTCCTTGAAGAGCGCCCGGAACTGGTTATTGGAGGAGGTTCTGTCATAATGAGGTATACACACCGGTTTGACAGTCCCTACGAGATCTTCAGCCCCCTGGGAGGATCGCTGGATCTCATAAGGCTAGCAGACATAATGAGGCAGAGAATCATTGAAGTCAGCTTCCTTATCAGGTATGAACCCTTAAGTTTGTTTTAATTAACTCTTAAGCAGAATTCCAGATATACTAGCTCTGTCTATCCCTCCACCAAAGGTGTTAATCAGCTATATATATAACTACCAGGTAAGTCTTATGTTTAAAAATGGTATTTTCATTATAGAATAAATTTTTGAACATAATTACCCGGTAGTTATATATAATTAAAGTCCCACCCTCCTCCCCTCTAAGAGACTAGAGGCATGGAATATATGAGGGTTCCTGGAATTGTTCCTAGGTACCTCGCCAGGGTGCAGGGGTGGTACACCTGGCTATCCAATCGGCGATTGGGGCGAGTTTTGATTTTTCTGCTGTGACATCAGGGACGTAAGCTATATATATAACTACCGGGTAAGTATGTTCAAAAATTTATTTTATAATGAAAATACCATTTCTGACTCATTGGTCCTTACATATTCTGTATGTTCACTTGCCAGGCATATGTACTAGATATTCATTATGTTGTGCACATTTATGGCCGGGTATATCATTACTAGGTGATGACTTAAGCAATTTTAGCTTACTTCCAAATGGATAACTTCTATTCATGTTCAGAATTGCATCGTCTTTGCAGTATTTATAACATTTCAGCATGTTAGTTAAATCAGGTTCAAATCTCCTATTTTGGAATCTATTTGAAGGCCAACCCTTCTCATAGGTCCTTCTGTCAGGGAGCCAAGTAATGAAAAAAACTGCAGTGTTGTATGAATGAATTTCAGCTATGGCTTCATAGTTTGCAAAACTCAAAACTTCCAATACAAAAAAGGACAAAATTGTAATAACTTGTCTGAAAAGGAAACAAATAAAATCAACTTATAAAAAAGTAAAATATATTTTCAAAGAATAAATTTCATACATATGCTTAACATGACTTATGTTTTGAATTAAATATTCTTCTATAAACATCAATACCAACAGGTTTCCTTCCTTCATCGTAACATTTCCCGATATAATCGCGATGTAATTTCTTGACACTGGTATCCGAAATGGGATTCAGAGAGATCACTTGGTTTTCTTGAACTGCAGTTTCCTTTGATACTGTAAAAGAAAATATGCATGAAAGTTCAAAATCATTACAATGTAGACATTCTTTTACATTTGAATTCAATGCTTAGTAAGTACACTGTTATTTTACTTAACCTCTAAGACCAGTGTATGTACACAAAATAATGATTTCAGATTTAACATTTAATTTACCTGTATATACTTCAGATTAATACAGATTTCAGATTTTACAGTTACCTGTAAATACAGTACAGTACTTCAGATTTCATACACAAAGTTGCAATTGATATTACTGTATAATAGCAGTTGGTAGGAAGAGAGAAAGTGCAACATTAGTCGAAGCTGAAGGCCAGTGAAAAAATACTGACCAACACACCATAGAAGCAATGGGTGTGACACTCAAACTTCCAGCTTGGCAGGCAAGATCATATCCACTTAATAATCATAAGTAGGAGACTATAGACAATACCAATGAAGTAGCTATATCTTAGCCCCTCTGTTAACACCATTAGGCCTAACTCTTAGGAATAGGAAGAGTTCCAATTAGTGTGGTTGTTAAAAACGAGACTATACTAGCAATATCACAGAGTGAATAATGCTTAACAACTTCACGACCACCATCTCAGCCTTATTGTCAGGTATCGGGTGATGACCATCAATGTTAAATCCACTTGTTTGTCAATGCCTGTAAATTTACAGTTAATCTTTAGGGGTATTTGTAACCAGGATCTGTAGCTTATTCAGAGGAAACCAAGTCAGCTTAAGTGTAAGAGACTAAAGAGCAGAAAATTATGCAGTTGGTAGGAAGAGATTAGCTAACATCAATAAGATTAACAATTGGGCAAAGGCAGCAGCATCAACCAATAGATGTTAGCTAAGCACTGAGGAGAAGATTGCTAAAATGTCCAGTGCCTAATCCTTCTCAGGTGGGCAGTAACCTGAAGGCAGTTCAAAGAAAAACTACTTAGTTATAAATAATTGGTACCACCCATCATTAATAGTTGTAATGAAGAGAAAATCCCTGCCATAGGTTTGCCAAAATCTACCCACACACAAGAATTTTAGAACCTCCATACTTCTTCAACTCAAGGACTTTAATATAACTAGGATATCAGAAAGGCAATGATCTACATAGATCATCATGGATGACTATGGAAGTATCCATGATGCTGAAAGTAATTACCAAACCTGTAATAATGTCACCATTTGACAAGGATGATAACCACCATACTCAAAGAACAAAAACCTTGTATGGGGTTACAGCCTTCAGTGAATTTCACACGATGTACTTTTAGGTGTCATTTAAGAGTCTTTGAAGTACAGTGATACCTCGGTACTCAACCATAATCCGTTCGGGATCAGTGTTCGACCTCCGATTTGTTCGAGTACCGAAACCTTTTTTCCCATAAGAAATAATGGTATTTATTTTTATACGTTCCTACGCACTCCAAAATGCCCAAAATATTAATAAAACGTGTACCTAAACAACAATAATTATTTAAATGTGTACGAAATTGGTCGGAAAACTATAAAACACATTTTTAAACCATTTACTGTACAGTAAATACCTTTGAGCAGCGGTTCGATGGCATACAGAAATGGATGTGGAGAGGATGGAAGGGGGAGGTTACTGCTTGGAAGGAGAGTCCCCTTCCATGATGTGGCTGTGTAGTTCTCCTTCAGGGGTTTTTTCTCTCGGCAGTAAAAGGTAGGGCAAATCTCCTTCAGGGGTTTTTTCTCTTCTGTTTCTCTTCTTTGGAGGGGAATCAGGCTGAGATGTAGCAGCTCTCTTTTCTTTTGTGAAAAACATGTCAATTGTCAGCTGCTTCTTTCTCTTCTGCACTATTCTTCTAAAGTGAGACATAACATTATCATTAAAGATGTTCACTGCCCGGTTTGCTACTGCTGTTTCTGGGTGATATTTTTCCACAAAAGCCTACAACTCTCCCCACTTCGAACACATGTCATTTATCACTGAACTCGGAACCACCTCTCTTACATCCTCATCTTCTGAGGATTCCAGCTCCCCAATCAAATCCTGCTGCTGTTGTTGTTGTTGCAGGTGCAACAATTCTTCAACGGTCAACTCAGTAGAGTGGCTATCAACAAGTTCATCAATGTCTACCCTGTTGACCTCAAGCCCCATACTCCTGCCCATGCCAACAATTTCATCAACGACAACAGTGTCCTCAGAAATAACAGTAGCAGTGCTTGAACCTGCCTCTGATTGGAAACCCTCAAATTCCCTCTCTGTTACACATGATGGCCACAGCTTTCGCCAGGCAGAGTTCAATGTCCTATAGGTTACACCACGCCAAGCTTGGTCAATCATGTTCACACAGTTGAGGATGCTGAAGGGATCCTTCCAGAATTCCTTTAAGGTCAACTGTGTATCACTAGTCACTTCAAAACACTTTCGGGAAAGGGCCTTGGTATACAGTTTTTTAAAGTTTGAAATGACCTATTGGTCCATGGGCTGGAGTATGGGAGTAGTATTGGGGGGCAGGAATTTAATCTTGATAAAACTGTACTCTTCTTTTAAGTCTTCCTCTAGACCTGGAGGGTGTGCAGGAGCATTGTCCATCACCAGAAGACAGTTCAATGGCAAGTTCTTTTCAGTCAGGTATGCCTTAACCTGGGGGGCAAACGCTTCGTTGATCCACTCATTAAAGAATTGTCTTGTGACCCAAGATTTAGTGTTAGCGCGCCACATAACTGATAGTGCACTTTTCAAGATATTGTTTCTTTTGAAGACCCGGGGGTTGTCCGAGTGGTACACTAACAAGGGTTTAATCTTGCAATCGCCACTAGCATTGGCGCACAGCAGCAACATCAGTCTATCTTTCATTGGCTTGTGACCTGGCATCTTCGTCTCGTCCTTGGTAATGTAGGTATTGGCCGGCATTTTCTTCCAAAATAACCCGGTCTCATCGCAATTGAAGACTTGCTGCGGGATCAAATTTTGTTCCTTAATGTATCGGTCGAATTCGCCAACGTATTTTTCAGCTGCCGCCTGATCCGAACTGGCTGCCTCCCCATGCCTAGTCACACGGTGAATACCAGTTCTGTTCCGGAATTTCTCGAACCAGCCCCTGCTTGCTTTTAAAGTAAATGACGAATCACTTTCACTAGTACTGTCACTTTTCTTCACCAATTCTTCATAAATATGAAGAGCTTTCTCGCAAATGAAAGCTTCACTTATACTTTCCCCGGCCAACTGCTTTTCTTTAATAAATATAAGGAGCAACTTTTTCATTTCCTCAATTACTTGTGGCCTTTGCTTACTAATTGCTGTCACTCCCTGTGCAACATTAGCTTTCTTTATCACTTCCTTATTTTTCAAAAAGGTCGAAATGGTCGACTTCGCCATGCCATACTGTAAGGCTAGATCAGACACTCGTACACCATTCTCGTATTTCGCAATAATTTCCTTCTTCAACTCGATCGTTGTTCTCACTGTTTTCCTCTTATCCTTCCCCTTATCACTAACTTTCTTTGGGGCCCATTATTATCGGCAAAAGAAGACAATAAAACGCACTAAATCACAATAAATTCTCAACACGTGTTGTCGGACTGACGCTCTCTCTTGAAATGATGCTACCCGACCAAGTGAGAGTAGCCGAGATGGCCGCTCATCTCACTCGGCCACGCGTTCGGCTGTTCGAGTTCCGATTTTTTGTTCGAACACTGCAGCAAAAATAAATAGAATTTTTTGGTCGAACTCCGATGTGTTCGAATTTAGAGTTGTTCGACTACCGAGGTATCACTGTATACCTTCGACCACTAGCTGCACTTTAGTGTTTACTTCTGTTCCAGCTGGCTTTTTCTATCTTGCTGCCAAACCTCTTTCATCTTTCACTTCATTGTGAAACAGCTGGGTTTTCCCTCTACTGCGCTTGGAGGCTGTATGGCTTCACAGGACCCAGTGCTGGGCCATACGCATAAATCCATCCAAGAACAAAAGAGTAACATGAAAGGCAATGAAAATCATCTGGAAACAAACATATTTGATTCCCAAGTTTCATATGAGTGGAAGTAGCCAAAACACCAAAACTATACAAGACATAATCATCCTCGGAAGTAAGCAAAATGAATTTAGGTAAGAAAACTGAAGCCATTACCTCTATTGGAAGAATGCTAAAATATTCACCATATGAAGCAAGAGAAATTACAGTACTGCAGTTCATTCTGAACTGGTAAAAGAAAGCAAAGGGTGTAACTCCAAGTTGGTAGTCCACAATAATTGCAAAAGATATAACCTGATATTCTAAACTCATGGACAACCACAAAATCTTAATAGCATGGATTTCAACTGTGCTGTTGAAAAACAATGGCAAAAATTGTTTGAAAAGACTGCCAGATGCTTCTTTGTCTTAAATTTATAAAAAAACAAGCTCACTAGTTGAGTCTGAACACTTGTGCTGATGTTTATTTGTACTAAAATTCATTTGAATGATTTAAGCTGACTTTAAGCATGCTTCGGTGTGCTTGTATTTGTGCTGTGGGTCTTAGAATGTGGTTCATGCTATACACTACATGGGCTCTTATGTATAGGTTATTACAACATGTAGTGTATATGAATTAGGATATTTGTTCCGTAACCGAAATACAAACCACGCTATTTACATTGGGTATTACTTTCGGCGTAGCTGAAATAGCGAGCCATTGGATTTTTAACGAGGGTTAACTACCCCCTCGCTAGTTAGCGAGAGGGTAGGGGAGGGGTAGCTAGCTACCCCTCCCCCCCTCACACACCAGTGAACTGATTCACTTCGCATTTGGCTCGGGTGGTGGGCAGACGTGTCTGCTCTCACCCTCGCTTGGCAGCCATTAATGTTTTGTCTTTACTTAATTACTTACTTTTTCTTATACTTTATATATATATATATATATATATATATATATATATATATATATATATATATATATATATATATATATATATATATATATATATATATATATATATATATATATATATTATATATATATATATATATATATATATATATATATATATATATATATATATATATATATATATATATATATATATATATATATATATATATATATATATATATATATATATATATATATATATATATATATATATATATATATATATATAAACATTCTTTATGTTTATGTATATATTGGGTATAGAATTATAGTAAGTTTCCTTTTCAGTGTTTGTGCTGTGTGTGTACGACAACGTCACCGCGTAGTTCCAGGCCACCGCGCTTGCACATCATGGGGAATGACCTCTCTCTTGGTCCTTCGTTTGTTCCTTCGGCTTCCGATATTCGGCCGCCGTGGGGAATCGTCATCGTTGGACTTTCTCCTTTCATCTGTTTTATCCGTTGTTCCTCCTTCCCTGCGGGGAACTTGAACTCTCAGCGAAGGGAACGTGGGAGTTTAGATTGACAACGGTCTCTCTCTCTACTCGAGGTCGTTCACCCTTTTACTACTATTACGTACTATTACGGTAGCCTCTTTCCCGTGGCAGATTGAGTTGCTATTCCGTTTATTTATCTCAATTATTTTCAATGAAATCTAATTGTATTTATTAACTTTTCAGCTTTTGTAGAGAACACTTCCCTTTGGTGTTCAGTCGTTCTTACTATTTGTGAACATTCTTAAATGAATTACATAATTATAATTCTGTTATAATTCTGTTTTTGTTACAGTTCTCCGCCCTCCCCATTCTCCCGTGAATGTCAGTGGGGGAGGAGGGCGCATACTTGATTTGTAATTCTTATGTTCCTATTCCCTCGGGGTTTCTCTTCGGAGTTCCTCCCGGGGGAATTTTTGTTAACTAATTATTTATTTTATTTTCCCAGTTACGATCTGGTCTCTTCGTTTGCCTAAATGTGCCAACGAAGCAGAGCTGCCCTGTTTGTGCCTTGGGAGTCTGCTGTCGCCTCTCTAGGACATCGTCATGGGCGTGTTCCCTTCTCTTAGAAGTTCTCCCGTGACAACTGTCAGCTCTTTAGTTCATCTTAGAACGCTCAGGAGGTTCCCCTCGAGGGGTGGGTAACTTCCCTTCCGAGGGAGGTTCTCTTCCCGGGTATGAGTGTTTTCCCCTGCAGGGGGAACTTCTCTTACCTTAATAATTCCTGGATGGTTTTCTCCTGGTCCTCGGGCGGTTATGCTCTTGGTGCTGAGCGACCGATCTTGTAACCATGCTCAAGGGGCTGAGCGGTTGCAAGGCCGGATCATGGAATTTCTTGGGGCTGAGCGGTCGCACCTGCAGCTATGCTCAAGGGGCTGAGCAGCTGCAGGATCATTTCTTGTGACCCCTCTCGTTTGCGAGGGAGGCCACTCTTAAGAACTCCTATTTGGAGGATTGCTCGTTATAGGTCAGCTTGCTGATCCAACGGCCCTAAGGGGCGCCATCATCAGTATCTTCTAGTCTCTTCTACGAAGTGTTCACCTCTCTCGTTAGCGAGAGAGGCCACTCATAGAGACTCCTCTCCTGAGGACTGTTCCTGTTCAGACCAGCAAACTGTTCGGGACCTCTCTGCAGTTCGCCATCTCCTAGACTTGCTGACCTGCCGTCTCCATTCCTGGCTGCTGACACTGTGGGCGCCTACGCACCCCGTTATCCAACGGGCACCGGTCCCTTCGGGGCAAAAGGGGCTTTCTCACTCTGTGAGTAAGTCCCTTAAGTGCCAGGTATCCCCTGCACGCCAACATTTTCTTGCTGTTCCTGAGAATTCCATCCAGAGGAATCCTGTTCCATTCCTGATCGTCCCAGTTCCGGATCGTCCTGTCAGCTGTCCTTTCATCTTAGCGCGCGCTCGTGCTCGCCGATGATCTTCCTACGCCAACGATCTTCTTTTGCGCGCTAGCGCCGACGATCTTCTTACGCGCGCAAGCGCTGACGATCTTCTTTTGCGCACTAGCGCCGTCGATCTTCTTTTGCGCACTAGCGCCGTCGATCTTCTTTTGCGCGCCAGCGATGATGATCTTCTTTGTGCGCAAGCGCCGGCGATCTTCGAGCGTCGTCAATTTTCTTACGCGCAGGCGCTGACGATCTTCAAGCGCCGACGATAACTTGGCGAACGATCTTCTTTGGCGCGCTAACGCTGACGACCTTCCTACGCACATAAGCTCCGACGATCGTCTGCGCACAGGCTCCGATGGTTCCCGCGCCAATGTTCTTCTTACGAGCGCAAGCGCCGACGATCTTTTTTCGCGCGCAAGCGCCGATGATCTTCTTTCGCGCGCAAGCGCCGATGATCTTCTTTCGCGCGCAAGCGCCGATGATCTTCTTTCGCGCGCAAGCGCCGAAGATCTTTCGCGCGCAAGCGCCGAAGATCTTTCGCGCGCAAGCGCCGAAGATCTTTCGCGCGCAAGCGCCGAAGATCTTTCGCGCGCAAGCGCCGAAGATCTTTCGCGCGCAAGCGCCAACGATCTTCTTTCGCGCACAAGCGCCGACAATCTTGCGCGCGCAAGCGCCGACGATCTTTCAGTGCCGTCGATCTTCTTTCGCGCACAAGCGCCGACGATCTTCAAGCTCCGACGATCTTCAAGCTCCAACAACCTCGTACACGTGGACGCTGACAGCCCGAAATTTTTCACGGGCTCTTCAATCTGATTCCTGCTCACCCTATTATGTCTCCCGAGAGTGTTTTCAACGGTCTCTCGCACGCGACCCCTGGGTTTTTCCCATCGTGCGAGCGCCAGCGTCTCTCGCGCGCGACCCCTCATCGCGCGCGACCCGTGGGGTTTTCCCATCGCGCGCGACCCGTGGGGTTTTCCCATCGCGCGCGACCCGTGGGGTTTTCCCATCGCGCGCGACCCCTGGGGTTTTCCCATCGCGCGCGACCCCTGGGGTTTTCCCATCGCGCGCGACCCCTGGGGTTTTCCCATCGCGCGCGACCCCTGGGGTTTTCCCATCGCGCGCGACCCCTGGGGTTTTCCCATCGCGCGCGACCCCTGGGGTTTTCCCATCGCGCGCGACCCCTGGGGTTTTCCCATCGCGCGCGACCCCTGGGGTTTTCCCATCGCGCGCGACCCCTGGGGTTTTCCCATCGCGCGAGCGCCAGCACGCTCCCTTCACCAAGGTGAGACCTTCTCCCACCGCACCAATGGGAGAAACCCCACCTCGAGCAGGAGAATCGTCCCGTGTTAGGGAGAGAAGAGCCCTCAGACTTCTTTGTTGGAATTACGTATCCCTTCTAGGAGGGAATCGAAGGACTCTTAAGAGTTCCCCCAAGTAGAGCCTTTGGGGACAGGAGATTTTGCTGCCAGTTTACCAGAAGGAGAGCAGCATGATTCAGAGCACCACTTCGTGGAAGAGCTTACCAGGGGAGTCTCTCTCGAGAGACTCGCTAGCCGGCAGGTGACTTTCTCGGCAACAGAGATCCTGAGTCAGGAGAAGGTTGCAAAGTGTGCCATACAGGCCACTTCGTGGCTGGATGTCTGGCTAGGGTCTCTGGGCATCCTGCTGCGACCTGAGGATCTGTCCAAGGAGAGCATCAGGAAAGCCCTGGAGACCTTCCTTCTCTCGGGCACATGTTCCATCCAGTTTCTGGCCCACAATGTTTCGAACTTGTGGGCAAACTCGATCTTGAAACGACGTAATGCGGCGGCCGAGAGGTTCCACTCGAGGGTCCCAGCCGTGGATACCTGTAAGCTCAGACACTCTTCCATCTTGGGGAAGAGACTGTTTGAACCCAAGGATGCGGAACAGGCAGCTGAGAGGTGGAGGAAATCGAACCACGATTCTCTTCTCCTAAGGGCTCTTACATATAAGCCCTACAAACCTCCAGCACCTCAACAACCTCGCCAATCCAAGACGACGAAACCGGCAGCGGCAGCAAAGACGAACTGTCCAAGCAGTAGCCCTTTCCTGTCAAAGACAAGAAGGGGAGAAAGTCCTCCAGGGGAGGCAATATTCCTAGAGGGAGCGGCCAAGGCCGCAAACACTAGGACTGGCAATCCCCCTGCATGTGGGCGGAAAGTCCTCCAGGGGAGGCAATATTCCTAGAGGGAGCGGCCAAGGCCGCAAACACTAGGACTGGCAATCCCCCTGCATGTGGGCGGAAAGTCCTCCAGGGGAGGCAATATTCCTAGAGGGAGCGGCCAACGCCGCAAACACTAGGACTGGCAATCACCCTGCATGTCCACCAGTGGGGAGATGCCGGCAAGTTGCGCATTCAGGTGGCAGCAACTCGAGTCCGATTCCTGGATGATCTCCGTGATCAGTCAGGAATATCGCGTCCCATTCTTAACGTCTCTTCCTCCCCTGACAGCGAATCCTGTGGCGTTGAGCTCCTATGCCATGGGATCGCTAAAGGGGCTAGCCCTTCGGACAGAATTCAAGACCATGCTCAAGAAAGATGCTCTCCAGGAGGTCGTCGACGGCTCCCCAGGCTCCTTCAGTCGACCCTTTCTCGTAAAGAAGGTGTCTGGAGGCTGGAGACCCTTCATCGACCTCTCATCTCTGAACAAGTTTGTCAAACAAACTCTGTTCAGCATGGAGACAGGAGTCACGGTCAGACTTGCAGTGAGAGCGCATGACTTCATGTGTACACTGGATCTGAAGGACGCGTACTTCCAGATCCCAATCCATCCGTCTTCCAGGAAGTACTTAAGGTTCAGCATAGACAGCAAGATCTACTAGTTCAAGGTGCTGTGTTTCGGTCTCTCCACAGCACCCCAGATATTCACCAGAGTGTTCACCCTGATATCTTCGTGGGCACACAGGATCGGCATCCGTCTCCTCCGCTATCTAGATGACTGGCTGGTCCTGACAGACTCGGAGTCGACCCTTCTTCGACACCGAGACAAGCTTCTGGGACTTTGCCAAGATCTAGGGATCATGGTAAACCCCGAAAAGTCTTCTCTGCCTCTACCTCAACAACTGGTATATCTAGGCATAATATTGGACACCAATCTCCACAAAGCCTTTCCATCAGACGACAGGATAGCAAGGCTGAGGAGGGTCACAGATCCGTTCCTCAGACGAGAAGAGCTTCCAGCCCAATTGTGGTTACATCTCCTGGGGCACCTTTCCTCCTTGGCCTGTCTGGTTCCAAACGGCCGCCTCAGGATGAGATCCCTGCAATGGCGACTCAAGTCCCAGTGGAATCAAGGCCTCTATTCTTCGGACATTCTGGTCCCTATAGATCCTGCGGAACGGACGGACCTTCAGTGGTGGGGGATGGAGGGAAACCTTCGAATGGGAGTGGATCTTCTCGTCCTCCCCCCGGATTTGATACTGTTTTCGGACGCTTCAAAGAAGGGTGGGGGGGCCCACGTTCTGAACCACAGGATCCCGGGCCTCTGGTCAGAATCAGAAAAGTAACTCCACATAAATCTGCTAGAATGAAGGCCGTATATCTGGCACTTCAACAATTCCAACAGATCCTGGCGGCCCACTCCGTGGTGGTTGTGAGCGACAACACCACGGTAGTGGCTTATATCAATAAGCAGGGAGGTACCTTTTCACAACAGCTATCCCATCTTGCAGTAGAGATACTGAGATGGACCGAAGTCCGCTCGATTCCACTATCGGCTCGCTTCATTCCGGGCAAGAGGAATCTGCTCGCCGACAATCTGAGCAGAGCATTGCACATAGTGAGTACTGAGTGGTCTTTGGATCTGCTAGTGGCCAACAAAGTCCTGACTTTGTGGGGTTCCCCGACAGTGGACCTGTTCGCGATGGACTTAAACTTCAAGCTTCCGCTGTACTGTTCCTCAATCCCGGACCCCAAGGCACTCTGGCAAGATGCCTTCCAACAATGATGGGACAACATCGACGTTTACGTCTTCCCACCGTTCTGTCTGATGAGAAGGGTGCTCAACAAGACCAGACTATTGGTCAACCTGTCAATCACCTTAATAGCTCCGCTATGGCACCATGCAGAGTGGTTCCCGGACCTTCTGCAGCTCCTGACGGAACTCCCGAGAGAACTTCCTCCACGACACGAGCTACTCAAACAACCACACTGTAACATCTTCCACGAAGCCGTAGCATCGCATCAGCTTCATGCCTGGAGACTATCCAGCATCTCCTCACAGAGAGAGGCTTTTCGTAACAAGTTGCGGAAAGGATGTCTCGACACCTGCGAAGTCATCTGCAGGGGCCTACCTGGCGAAGTGGAGAGTCTTCTGTGGTTGGTGTCGTGGAAGGGGTATCTATCCTCTCGATGCCACTATTCCAGCAATAGTGGAGTTTCTTGTATATTTGCATGAAGAAATGCGCCTTTCGGTCTCGGCGGTGAATGGCTAACGCTCAGCCTCAAGCCTGGTCTTCAGGCTGAAGGGAATGGACATTTTCTTCCTCGCTGGAACTTTCACTACTCATACGAAGCTACGAGCTTACCTGCCCTCAGTCGGAAGTGAGAACTCCTCCATGGGACGTGGTTCGTGTCCTCAGGTCTCTTAAGAGACCTCCGTTCGAACCATTACGCCAGGCTTCTGATTGTCACCTGACTTGGAAGACGATGTTCCTGCTCGCTCTGGCCTCAGCCAAGTGAATCAGTGAACTTCATGGTCTCTCGCACGACGTCGCCCATTCAAGGGGATGGGGGAGGTAACATCCAGGTTCGTCCCTGAATTTGTTGCTATGACTCAAAATCCTGACGTTCCGGACCAACGGTTTGACTCCTTCACGATTCCAACTCTCCGTTCTGTAACAGATGACCCAGACCATCCCCTACTGTGCCCAGTACGGAGTCTGAGAACAGAACAGCTGAAGTTCGTCCTCGAGTGCAAGCCCTGTTTGTGAGCACACGAAGGACGAAGAGGAGGGTCACGGAGTACACCATCTCAGCTTGGATTCGCAGGGTTATCCACCACTTGCTGAATCCAGACCCTCCTCCGTCACGTCGCCCTAGAGCACACGATGTCAGAGGCATCGCTACGCCCCTGACATTCAAGAGAAACTTCTCAGTGACGCAGGTTGGGGTGTGGAAGTGTCAAACGACCTTCACAGCCCGCTACCTGCAGGACGTGACCCACAGGAGGCTCGATACGTTCTCTATCGGCCCTGTGGTGGCTACACAACAGCTGGTCTAACCTCAGGTTCCTTAATGGACAAGTAGCAGAAGGTTGAGGGCATTGCTACCCGGTTTTAGTCTGCATGAATGAAAAGGTATGCCTGGCCCTTACTCTTTTTTTCATCCTCCCCTCTCTTGGGGAAAGCAGCATCCTGGGTTCTCTGCACAGCTGACCTCAAACCACTGCAGGTAAACCATGCTTCCTTGTGTTCCTTGTATTAGATAATACTGTCGCGTCCCCCATACCCTGATGAGGTGGTATTGGGAACGTCCTAACCTAGAGTTCCATCTAAAGGACTTCAGGTCGACTTCCTAGGACGAGACACACTTCATTCCTTCACACACAAGCTTATGTAGGCCGCACGTTCCTTGCAGAGCAAGGAACTTGCGAGGTGCTGGGACTCCTTATCTCGAGTGCTACACACTCGGATTCTGAGTCCCCGAGCAAAGCCAAAGCCAGTAAGGCTGGGACTTACCACCCTACCTAAGGGTCAAGTCACCCAATGTAAATAGCGTGGTTTGTATTTCGGTTACGGAACAAATGACAAATTCGGAGATAATTTGTATTTTTCCTAACCATACAAACCTTAGCTATTTACACATACTTGCCCACCAGCCCTGTCCCCTGTGAAGTCCTACCTCTAAGCGAAGTGAATCAGTTCACCGGTGTGTGAGTGGAGGAGGGGTAGCTAACTACCCCTCCTCTACCCCCTCGCTAACAAGCGAGGGGGTAGTTAACCCTCGTTAAAAATCTATTGGCTCGCCATTTCAGCTACACCGAAAGTAATACCCAATGTAAATAGCAAAGGTTTATATGGTTAGGAAAAATACAAATTATCTCCGAATTTGTCATATTATAAAATACTCTAAATTTGTATTCAATAGAAACATTTATAAACATCATATTTAGACATTACTATGTTCCTATTTTCCAGGTTCTAAAACTTTATAATATGGTTTAGTGTCTAAATTCAAATGTGCCTACTATTGAATAAATATATACACTACAAGTAAACTGATATGCAGTACCGGTACCGTACTGTATACTTTATTCAGTAATTTAAAAAAACAAAATCTGTCTGTAAACCTAAAGGGTTTCTGAACTTTTACCATTAACTCAATCTAAAACCATAAATTTGTAAGCAAAAGTTGATTAGTAACTGTCCACATCAATTTAACATGATTCGGATGGTAACAGGCAGAATGTGTATGAGATTAAGTGGTGAGCAATGAAGAAGTTATGGCCGTAAAATTCAAAGTAGCATATATAAATGGATCAAGAATCATCATAAAAGTAATGTAACTGTTGGCTTAAAAAGGTCAAACAAAAGAGATTACAGCTGTAAGATATAAAGAAGTGGCCTTACTGTTTGTACAGGAGTCGATATGCTGATATGCAAACTCCAAATCTTCTTCAGGAGTCTTATTGGCTGGAGATCTGACATGACAGTTAAATCTGTAGATATCAAATGAAATATGAGAACTCGTTTACTTACTTCATAGGAGGGACTAGTAAAGCTCTTTTCCACCTAATTATACGAAAGAATATGTTTATAACTAACTTGAAACCTATTCATCAAAGCCTAGTTTGATAACAAGATGAAAAAATACACACAAATGTTATGAGAAATTCAGTTGTGCCTCTTTCCCATGAACAGATTAGACATTGTTGTGTCTCTCAGGAGCTCTTCCATAAAAAAATAACCGGATATTGTACTGAATAATTTCCATTTACCCTAAGTAATTACTAGCTCTTTGTTAGGTTAACATCAAATACATTTCTTAACAAAGCTTGCAAAACATATTACTGTAACCCATGTGGTACAACATACAGTGCGGTAACCAAATGTACATACTCATATAAACATGGACTGCTAATAACATTATATTAGCTCTTTTTGTACAATGTAAGAAGTTAAATAGCAAATCATCATGTAAATTATAAACCACAAATTCAAATAATAAAAGTTAAATTTTCACATTCAAGACATCCCAACTACCGTCTAGTGTGATGTCTATATACAGTATTTAGATTATACAGACTCAGAATACTATTCTTCTTGAGCATAGATCTAATAACAAATATCCAAGCATGCCCAGTGAGATGGAAAGACTATCATGCTGAATAAAGTTCTGTAATATCAAAGTCAGTTTTTTGACATTCCAAAAGGATGCTCAAGTCTTTATAGTGAGTAGAAATAATGAATTTAGGTACACATTAACCCAAATAATTTACTGTGTATGACATACCTTACACTAGAATCTTATACTACCAAGGAAGTTTTAAAAATAAACTCTAATTAATTACCTTTCTTTCAAGATTTTTCTGTAAACAAAACAACCAACAGGTGTTCTTCCATTTTGTAAGCACAGTTGTTTATACATCAGGTACATTTTCTGTATGTTGAAGTCTTGTGGAAGATAGAAATTACTAGGTCCTCTTCCATCTTCATTAGGATACTCTTTGAGAAAGGATATCATATGAGAACTTGCATATTCTACATCCTCTTCCTTGGTTTTATTTTTTGGAGAGTGGTGGCCCCTACGATCCTGTACAAACCACGAGAAAATTTTAACTTTGGAATAATTCACATCCAGCAAGCACTTTTATAAAGTAAGTGTTTAAAAACAAATCATAAGAAGTGATGTTAATTGTACAATGAAAGACAATCACTAGAAAAGGAAAGGAATGGTGTTTCTTGATTTTTTTTAGAAATATTAAAATTGATGGAATTAAATTACAATCAGTATAATCAACTTTCACAAAATGTAAGCCTATGAAAAATGGCAATACAGGCGGAAGTCTGTCACTAAAAACTGCATTAAATAGACCCTATCCTCCTCACTTTAATAAGGGTTCAATAACATTTCCTTCTAGCATACCTTAGGCATGCATCATTTCAACAACACTCGATTCTGTATACGAATGCTGGACAGTTCCGGAGTCCCTTACCTAATTGAAATTGGTCTGAACCTAGAGAAACTCGTTCTGAGGAGTCCCTTATAGATATTATACTTCCACTCATGATCTCCCATTGCATACAGATTCATCTTAAAATGATATTTTGATTATAAAATAAATTTTTGAATATACTTACCCGGTGAATATATAATAGCTGACGTCTCCGACGGCTCGACAGATTCTAAAAACTCGCGAGCGATCGCCGTGAAGGTTGCGGGTGTGCCCACCAGCGCCGACTATTGGCCAGATACCGCATATACTTGTAAACATCTCCAGTTCTTCTCAGTCCCCTAGGTCTCTATCGGGGAGGAAGGGAGGGCCTTTAATTTATATATTCACCGGGTAAGTATAATCAAAAATTTATTTTATAATCAAAATATCATTTTTAAACATTAAACTTAGCCGGTGAATATATAATAGCTGATTCACACCCATGGTGGTGGGTAGAGACCAGTATTAATACAATAAAGGCGTATATGCTCAAGAGTTTTTGACAATTATTCAAAAAACAGACTTAAGTATAGGTACCTGGTAAGGAAGCAGACTCTGATTATTACTCTGCCTCATTACAGTAGTCCGCTATCCTCATGAAGCCCAGCGATCCTCTTAGGATGCCGAAAGACTCCCAGGATCTGCTATAACCAGGGTGAACACCCCTATAACAGGACCTCATCAATACCCTTAATCTGGGCGCTCTCAAGAAATAATATTTTGACCACCCGCCAAATCAAAAAGATTGCGAAAGACTTCTTAGTCTCCCGTACAACCCAAAATAAGATTAAAAATTTCAAGAGTAGATTAAAAGGATATTGGGATTAAGGGAATGTAGTGGTAGAGCCTTCACCCACTACTGCACTCGCTGCTATGAATGGTCCCAGTGTGTAGCAGTCCTCATAAAGAGCCCTCTTAACGAGAGAATGCCTTGATGAAGTCATTGGGCTTCAGCACGGCATATCATTCCCGTGCTGAAGGCTAGTGACGGGCAAGAGGGCTCTCGAACTGGGGAATTTCTTTTCCTCAGTTTGACTCTAAATTTCTCTCATTCTTTTTCTATTACCTCTTATTGCTTATTCCTCCTTCATAATTATCAGCTGTCTCCAACCTTGCTGTCAAAACTCTCTTACCCATTTCACTGTCCAGGTTTTTTAGAGGGGACATTGTATCCATGATCGGTTTTTATTTCAAAATCAATTGTGGGAGCTGTGGTGGTCTTGCCAACTGCCCGAAAATGTTTGGACACCTAGGAGTGTCAGTATTCCCATACTGGCACGCGGAACTATCTCGTAGGAAATTTGGCCTTCGGATTCCAGGGGTTGGCGATTTCATAGAGATAGGACTCTCGGCATTCTGTCCGGTTTGCCTGCCACTATGATTAGAGTGGGGATGATTGTATTCTTGAAATGCTCTCAGTCCCATCAAGCGGGTTTGGCATACACTTGAGCCACTCTAATCATAGTGGTACCATCCCTTTGTGGTAGGGTAGGGAGTGGACATTTGGTAAGCAGCTTTTACAGGTGTCATGGGTGGAGAAATTAATTCCAGGAAAGGCTAACGGTGTCTTCTTTGGAATTTCAGACAGTCTTAATTTTTTCTCTCCCTTGAACTTTATTTTTTTCCATTGTTTTTTTTCATTGTTATTATGACCCCTTCCCTCCCCCTGAAAAAATAATTAATGAGTAAACTTAATATTCCCCGTACCCCTGGATCAAATGGCGAACCCCAGACACCGTTGACGACTTCTGCTTGTTTAAATAGGGAAAGCTCTGTTGACAACCTCTGCAATAAAAAGGATTCCTCCAACAATACTTCTCTGACCAGTGTTGTTAAAGACAATTTATCGGCACTGGTGGAAAATGATGCTTGTATTAACAGTGATACTTTACTCTCTGGTTCTGGCTCATTACCAGATCCAACAAAAAATCTGAAAATTCTCCACTTAAAAAACATACCAATTGGTTGTAGCTATGACATAATTCATGAAGCCTTCTGTAGATTTGGGGCAATCAAAGAAATTTTAATGGAGCTTAATGGTAGTAAAGGCTTTTGGGAAGCTTGGGTATCATTTTCAAGTTTTGAGATTGCTTTAGAAGCAAATAAAAATTTAGAGAGCATAAAAATTGACAATTGTTTGATTTCTGGGGCTCTATGTGATAAAGCACCAAGACACCTAGAGGTATATAAACCAGAAGAATGGATGGAAAAAGAAATAGAGCATAGACTTCCAGAAGTAAGAACCCCCAAGCCCCCAACATGGATAATTGCATCTGGGAAGATGGATAATTATAACTATTATAAGATTAGTAAATTTATACAAAAAAAAGTTGGTTTAATTAAAAGTAAGGATATTAGTAGATACGGTAAGCAATCTGTTTTGATTAATGCAAAATCAGATACTCAAGCTCACATGCTTTGTGGCATGAAGATTGCAGAAATTGATCCTATTAAGGATATTAAACCACATATGAGCTTCAGCTATGGTAAAGGAGTAGTTTTTGATAGAGATCTATATGAATTCTCAGAACCGGAAATTCTGGACATGTGCCCTGCTAATGTTTGGAAAGTAAGTAAGATCCCTCAAACAAGCATGGTAGTTTTAACATTTGAAACCCCTGTTATACCAGATCATATAATTATTGAGAATGAAAGAGTACGTGTTCGAGAGTATAAACCTAGGCCTTTACAATGCTTTAATTGTTTCAAGTACGGTCACCCTTCCCGGTACTGCAATAATACGAAGATCTGTATTAACTGTTCTTTGTTAGAACATGGCCAATGCAACAGAGATACAACCTGTGCAAACTGTAAAGATCATCATAAATCAAATGATAAAAGATGTAGAGAATACAAGAAAGAAGAAGCTGCAATCTTGAAAGCAAATGCTGAACATATAAGTGTAGGTTATGCAAAGCATTTACTCAATCGGCAACTTAATTTTGCTCACGCGGTTAAGATGCCAACAAAAGATTATAATCCACTACCCCTTACTACCACAGGGGGACCAGTGGCAGCACCTGGCCCGTCAGATGCATCTCCCTTAGTGGTAGTAGCCCAGCCATCTGGGTCAAGTGCTCCGCCTATGAAAGCCAGAGCACAAACCTCCAAAGAGGTCAATATGGATTCCAATACACCAAAAATATTGTCACTGATAGGAGCATCTCCCCTAGAGGTAGTAGCCCAGCCTTCTGGGTTAAGTGCTCGAACTGTTGAAGTTCTAGCGCAATCCTCCAAGGAAGCCAATGTGGCTTCCACCACCTTAAATGTATTGTCTCAGGCAGAATCTCTACCTGATTTGATGGAGATTGGAAAACAAGATCTTCCAAAGAGGAAAAGGTCCCCATCATCCTCACCTTCATCTAAGTCAGGTAAGTGCCCTACTGCTCATGATCCTAAGGTTGACTCTTATAAAGATCCTAGAAAGAAAGAAAAGAAGAGTGGTGGCCTAGTAAAGCCTTCCATCTCCAGGCCTTACATGGCTTCATCTGAAAAGTCCCAAAAGACAAATGAGACAAAGAAAAATAATAACAAAAGATAATGTCTATCATCCAGTGGAATTGCAGAGGTCTAAGTACTAGCATTGAGCAAATAAAAACTTTAACTAGGGACTCAGACACGAAGGTAATTTGTCTACAGGAAACCAAGATCAGTGACAAACCATTTAATCCTGGACTCAATTATCATTTTTGTAGATCCCCTCCTTTGCAAGCTGCAAGAGCTCAAGGTGGTACAGGTTTTATTATTCACAAATCTGTAAAATTTGAAACAATCCCACTCTATACACCACTACTGGCATGTGCAGTTAGAACTCATATCGGGAAAAAAATTACTTTATGCTCGCTATATATTGAACCATCCTTAGAACTTTTCCTCTTAGATCATGCTGGTAATCCAAGAAGGCTTAGACTTTCTGACCTCCAAGACTTGATCAATCAGCTTCCTGCCCCTTTTATTTTGATGGGTGATTTTAATGCAAAGCATACTTTATGGGGTGGAAATGTGTGCGATAGATGGGGTAATCTTGTTGAAGAATTAATCGACAACAATGATGTCATACTAATGAATGATGGTTCTCCAACTAGGTATGATGTATTCCACAACTCTACATCAGCCATTGATTTGTCAATCTGTTCCTCATCCATTCGATTGGACTACCTTTGGTCAGTAAATGAACACCTACATGGCAGTGACCATTGGCCAATAATGTTAAATTATGTCCATAATCTTCCTTCTCAGTGTCCACCAAAATGGAAGATAGATGAGGCAGACTGGGCAGCTTATGAAAACTGTTCACACACTGATAAAGAATATGATGAATTTACATCTCCAGTGCATGCCTATCAACATCTTGAAAATATTATTGATGATAATGCTAGCAAGTTTATACCTAAAACATGCGGTTTACCTCATCGCTCTGTAGTTCCTTGGTGGAGTAAAGAATGTGCCAACGCAAGAAAAGTGACCCGAACTTGCTTCAGAAGATACTTGAGGACAAACTATTTAGCAGATAGAATAGCATATCTCAGAGCCTGTGCCAAACAAAAAAGAATTTTTAAAAAAGCAAAGAGAGCATCTTGGAAGAAATATATATCTAATATTAATACCAAAACTCCTTCAAAGGAAATATGGGACAAGATTAGAAAACTTCAAGGTAAATTCGTCCCTAAGCCTCTACCAATATTAAGGGAAAATAAAGGGATTTTGACGTAGGAAAAATCTATTTCTGGGCTCGAACCTGTGCCGCCCAGTGAATAAGCTCCATTTAGCACTTATTCTTAGGTAATTTACTGCTAAATATACCAGAGAAAAAATGTAAAGGAGTGCTAGGTTAACTAGCTCGCTCACCTATTGGTGTCGGTATAAAATTGGGCGTATAATCCAGAGGTCCCGCACTATTTAGATTCATCCACGACAAAGACCCCAATAGAGGAGAGCCGTTCAACCTCACTCGGCACCACCAACTCTGCATCCGCTCAGAACCTAACTCCTTTTAGCACGCCTGTGTTGTAACCCGCTTTTTTGTTGTGCTCTCGTATTTCGCTTATTTTCCACTGGATTATGGCTTCTTCGTCGGTTTCCCAGGAGACACCGTCTAAGTTAAGTACCAAGCTATGTTTTGCTGTGTTTTGAGCATTCTAGATCGTTTAATATTTAAATTATAGGAGTTTATTCTCTTCGTTCATATCGATCTTGCTTGATTCCGCTTACAGTTGGTACTCCTGTTTTGAGAGCTTTTAGTTTCACTCGCGGTGTTACTATGTGTATTATTTTTATTATTAATTAAATGTTATTTGTTATTGTGGATATTCATTATTTAGCGTTTAGAACCCTCGTGGTTCATTTTTAGGGCCGATATCAGTTACGTATCGTTATGGCTTGCCGACCTTCGTTACTAGGCGGCAATTTTATTTTATAAGTCATCAGGTGTGTCTTTTGTGATTTATTTATTATGTTGCATGCCTTGCCCTAAATTTTTTATGTGTATATTTATATAATTTTTCAACGCTATTACTATTATAATGAATATTTGTGCTATTACTCCGTTTGATCTGTCTGGTTGGGGATCGTCAGTTGGTAGCCCTGCTGCTCCGTATCACGTGATCCTCCCCCAAGCTCCCCCTCTCGCTAGGTGGGCGGCTAGGCTTCTCTCCCCCCTCCCCTAGGGGACCGTTGCCTTCCCTCCTTTTAGAGGGGGTAGTTCAGTGTTTATGGACTTTGTCCTCCGGGTGTCCCGGCGGGTTCGTCTCTGTCTAGACGGGTTGGCCACCGGTCAACAGAGTTGGATCCCGGTGCACCCTATTTTATATTCACTTATCACACTTTTATTATGTTATACGAAACCCTCCGGGTTCGGTTGGTGGTTCTTATCTACAGTTCCGCCCCCCTATTAATTTATAACAGTTCCTATGATTATATATGATTATATATATGACAGATTACTATCTCGGAGTTCCTATATGAATTGGTTTATGGATATACTTTTATTTCCCGGCCCGGGGCTTAACCTCGCCCCGGGAAATCAGACACTATGTGTCTTAATCCTTTGTTGCATCCTTTTTATGCTCCCGGCTCGACCGGAATGGATAGCTATACTCTAGTCTTAAGTTAGACTTATGTTTAGGCCCGGGTCCTCCGGACCCGCCCCTACTTAAGAGTATTACAGTTAAGTTCTAGTCTTAAGTTAGACTTATGTTAGTCCCGGGTCCTCCGGACCCGCCCCTACTTAAGAGAATTACAGTTTCTCATATACTATTCTTTTTATAGATGGTGCATTGTCAGACGACGGCCTGTGCGGCTGTTCTGCATCAGCCTTGTGGGCATACCGTATGTCGGTCTCACGCCCTCTGCGGGGTTCAGCTGGAGGACATCGTGGTCTGGCACCCTGATAACTGCATGGTCTGTTTTGACCTCATCACCACCCTTGGATCTGACTCGGTGAGTCCTGTTGGCTAAGTTGCCTTCTTATTTATCTTACCTTTTTTGGTATACATACACTATTTAGTAAGATTTCTATGGTCTTGAAGGACCACTGGGAGTCTACCTTTTTATAATTCCCACTATTATTTCAGGCATCCCCGGAGCAAAAGTCTGCGGCCCGGGCCACACTGAAAGTGTGGGTTGGTGGTTTTGCCCGAAACGTCAAATCCAAGCAGCCTTACGTCCTATCCGAAGACTATTGTGCCATGGTCTATCCTAACGCCAAGTCTTCAGCCGCTGTGGCTAGGCATGTTGCAGCTCCCATCATTGCCCACATTGATGCCACCATAGCGGGGTTTATTGATCAAGATCAAGATCCGTCGGATGCCCCCGGAGATCTGGAAGACAATGTTGCTTCCATGAACCTGGACGTCGAACCCATGTTATTGGATGATCCGGACGCAGGTAGGGTGGTAAGTGAGGCAGGTGTTACCGGCGCTGAGATTCCTATCCTCAGCCCCGCTCTTTCTTCTTCCTCTGATCGCTCTTCCTTTCTTGGTTTTTCTGGGGACCGTGATTCGTCTCAACGATCACACCCGGTTCCCCCCAAGGATAAGTCTACATCTAGAACCTTACCTAAAGCTCGTAAGCCTCACAAGGCTTCCCATAGTTCTAAGCTGAATACAAACCCGTCATCTAAGGCTTCCGGCTCCTCCTCTAAGTCTCACGACCCGGGAGTACAATCCGCCACTCCTGCTCCTAGCCCGGGCCTTTCCGAATCAGCCATGCTTCGCATTGTGTCGGAGATGCAAGCTAAGTTGGTGTCGGAAATGCAGGCCAAGATGGACACGATGTTCTCTAACATCGGTCAGAGACTTGGGGCATTAGAGCAAGGTGCTCCGGAGCGAGTCCAAAGCTCTCTCATCCCGGATGCCTCTAAGCTCCCGCCGTTTACCAAGAATAATCCTTGGCGCATGGCTCTTCATTCTCCGTTCTCAGACGGAATGTTAACTTTGGAAGGTCTTGGCACTCGTCCTCTAGAGGACTTTGAATTCTTTCCTCCTGGTCTGGCATTTCCATTTCATGGTTATGCCAGGCTTACCGAGGAAGCTCTGGTTCGGCTAGATAAGGTCCCCAAAGAGACCGTCATCTTCCCAAAAGAACAAGCCCAATCTGTTTGGGCTAGGTTCCTAAACGACATTGGTTGCACCAACACTATGTTGACGCCGTATAAGAGTTCCTTCACAATGTTTTTAATGGATAAAAACACCGTGACTCCATGCGTCAATAAGGTAGCAGAGCTTGCTTTCCAATATGCTCTGGAGGAGAAGCCCTTGCCTCCCATCCGAGAGGTGGATCCGATCTCCCTCCTTCTTCCTTCTGGCATTGAGTGTTGGGACAATGTCCATACCACTTTTACCTCTGGCAAGCTATCAGCGGACTGTGCCTCAGTTTTGTTTAGTGAGCGGCTTCCCCGTCTCCCGGAATCCCTCATTAAACAGGAGTATGATTCCCGCCTACGTGTTGGCCGAACTCTGAACTTGGCCACATCCACGGAGTCGATAGCCTTGACTTATGATACTGAGAGTATCTTTAAGTCTCTCAATAAGGCTACGTTGCAGTCATTGTATTATGATCTTTATGACTTCGCTATTGCTAAACGTAGGTGTCGCAAACACGTCCTGGCTCTGACCCCAAAGATGTAGCAGAGGTTCTTGCTAAGCACTTTGCTCATGTATCAAGTGCTGACAACTATTCCCCAGCATTTCAACAAATTAGAGCATCAACATCTGTTGTTCCTCCTGCTTCTTCAAATACTGAAGCTTTTAACCTGGCTTTTAGTATGGAGGAGATGCAAAATGCTATCTCCAGCTCTTCTTTAACTGCCCCAGGTGAGGATGGCATCCGGTATGAAATGATATCACATCTTCCAGTGGATACCAAGGAATTTTTATTAGAAACCTTTAATGGTCTATGGGCTTCCCATACATCTCCTGATTCCTGGCATACTTCAATTGTAATTCCAGGCCACAAGTCTGGTAAAGACCCAGAACTGCCATCTAGTTATAGGCCCATATCCTTGACCAGTTGCATATGCAAACTATTTGAGAGAATGATCAACAACAGACTTGTGTGGTATCTAGAATCAAAAAATCTTTTATCTAACAGACAGTTTGGTTTTAGGAAGAACCGAAGTACTCTAGACCCTTTGCTGATGTTATCAAGGGAAATTTCAAATGCTTTTTCTAACCAAAACCAGGTGGTGGGTGTCTTTTTTGACCTCGAAAAGGCATATGACACCACCTGGAGGGGTGGTATTTTAAAGCAATTGGCCTCGTGGGGTATAGGAGGACATATGTTCTCTTTTATTGAAGAATTTTTATCAAACCGCTCAATTAAAGTGAGAGTAGGGTCAGAACTATCTTCATCCTACATGCAAGAAGAAGGTGTCCCCCAAGGCAGCGTATTGAGTGTGACCTTGTTTGCTGTTGCTATTAATAGTCTCATTAGTCACATACCTCCTGGCATACAAGGATCACTATTTGTCGATGACTTTGCAATTTATTGTAGTGGATTATCTGCACTTCAAGCATGCCAAAATCTTCAAATTGCAATAAATGCTGCTTCCGCATGGGCAAATTCTCGTGGATTCATGTTTTCTCCTCAGAAGACCAAAGCCATTCGCTTTACTCGTACTCGTAAAAGGGAAGAGATCCCCACCCTTTTCTTAAATGATTGAATTTTGCCATATGAGGATAGTGTCAAGTTTCTTGGAGTCATTTTTGACAAGAAAATGACATTTGGTCCCCATATAAATGACCTATCTATCAGGGTTAAGAAGTCACTGAACATTCTGAAAGTGATATCGCATTTTGATTGGGGTGCTGATAGAACAACTTTGCTTAGAATTTATACATCTTTGTGTCTGAGCAAGTTAGACTATGCATGCCAAATATATGGGTCAGCTACAAAGACTTTACTTGGAAAACTTGATATTGTTCACAATGCTGGGCTTCGCATCTGCACAGGTGCTTACAGAACATCTCCCATTGACAGTCTCTATGTTGATTCTGGCATACCTCCCCTTTCCATTCGCAGAGAGGAGTTGAGTTTGAGGTTTTTAGCTAGGTCCCTTGCTGTGAGAAACAATCCTAACTGTAAATATGTTAGGGCGCCTTTAGATTGGGCTCCTAACAGATCTAGAGTGCCTAAGCCTTTGGAAGTACAGCTGAAAAACGATGCTAGAGAAGTAGGCTTGTTAACAGCACAGATAGCAGAGGTAGGATATCCCAAGTCTCCTCCTTGGTGTAATCCACCTGTTAAAGTATGTTTTATGGGAGGAGGGAAAAATACCTTACCTAGTAGGGTAATGAAAAGTGAGTTTTTAAATCATGCTGCTCAACATCATGGGAAACTTGTTTTTACAGATGGCTCCAAATCGGCTGCAGGAGTTGGAAGTGCAGCTGTGGTGGGGGATATTGTTATTAGAAGGAAACTCCCATCCTCTTGTTCAATTTTTACTGCTGAGCTGTACGCAATAATTCTCGCAGTCCAACATATTTTTAAAAATGGCAACCAAAATAGTTTTTATACAATTTTTACGGATTCCAATAGTGTTTTACTCTCATTAAAACAAATTATGCCAGGCCATCATCTAGTACAAGAGGTGCAGGACTGGTTAGTACTTCTGCAGTCTAGGAAGAGTATCAGTGTTCACTTCTGTTGGGTCCCTGTCCATGTTGGGGTGGATGGGAATGAACAAGTAGATAAGGCAGCAAAGGAAGCTTCAGGGCTAAGTAATCCATCCCCCTTGAGTATTCCTTACAAAGATCTTAAAAGTGAGATTCATCTTTACTGTAAAAATAAGTGGCAAGCTCGATGGTCTGAACTGACCACCAATACAAAATTGAAACAAATCCACCCATTGGTGGATAAATGGTCATCTTGTAATTCTACAAGTAGAAGGGATACCATTATTTTAACTAGGCTGCGTATTGGCCATACACATGCAACGCACAATTATTTAATGAAGAGTGGGGAAGGGAGACAGGCCCCTCTTTGTAATACCTGTCAAGTGACAATGGATGTTAAACACATTTTAGTCGATTGTCCTGTTTTTAATCTTCAGAGGAGGACACATTTACTCCAGGACAAACCTTTAAGAGATATACTGGGGGAAAACTGTAATACCCTGAACTTGAGAAAATTTGTACAAAGTATTGGGTTATATTATGAGCTATAATTGATTTTATTAATTTATTTATTTATTTTACCCTTTTAATCCCTATTTATTTCACATCTAGATTTTATTGTATGAAAGTGTTACGATTTGTATTAAAGGTTAAAATGATACTAAATGGTGTGAGTGTACAGATATGATTGAATGATTTTCATTATATAGCGCTGAATGGCCTTTGATGCCCCAGTGCTTGGCTTAATGCCTAAATCCTATATTCAATTCAATTCAATCCTCATAAAGAGTCTGGACATCTTTCAAGTAATATAAAGCGAAAACCGACTTGCCTCTCCAAAATGTCGCGTCCATAATACTTTTAATGGGTCTATTTTGCTTAAACGCTACAGAAGTTGCTATCGCTCTAACTTCATGAGCCTTGACTTTAAGTAAATTATGATCCTTCTCACTTAATTGAGAGTGTGCCTCCCGAATCAAAAGTCTAATAAAATAAGACCACGCATTCTTAGACATAGGCAAAGAGGGCTTTTTAACGGAGCACCATAAAGCCTCTGAACAACCTCGTCGCGGTTTAGTTCTGGATAAACAAAAATTAAGAGCTCTAACGGGGCACAGCACTCTTTCAACTTCATTCCCCACAATCTCAGAAAGACTGGGGATTTCAAATGATTTAGGCCAAGGACGAGACGGAAGTTCATTCTTGGCCAAAAAAACCAAGTTGAAGAGCGCATACTGCTTTATTAGCGGAGAAACCGATGTTCTTGCTAAAAGCATGTACTGTATCTCACTAACCCTTTTAGCCGAAGCCAAGCTCACCAAAAAAAAGTGTCTTGAGGGTAAGATCCTTCAGGGAGGCTGAATTTAATGGTTCAAACCTGTCTGACATAAGGAACTGTAGGACCACGTCCAAGTTCCAAGCAGGAGTCGAAATATGACGCTCCTTGGAAGTCTCGAAAGACTTAAGCAGGTCTTGGAGATCTTTGTTATTAGAAAGATCCAAACCCTTATGCCTGAAAACAGAAGCTAACATGCTTTTGTAGCCTTTAATGGTGGATGCAGAGAGGGAGCGACCGTTTCTCAGATAAGGCAGAAAATTCACAATCTGCGCTACAGAGGCACTTGGAAGAGGAAATAGAGGAGGACTTGCACCAGTCTCTAAACACCTCCCATTTCGACTGATAGATCCTGATGGTAGAGGATCTTCTAGCCCTCGCGATCGCTCTAGCTGCCTCCTTCGAAAACCCTCGAGCTCAAGAGAGTCTTTCGATAGTCTGAAGGCAGTTAGACGAAGCGTGGGGAGGCTTTGATAAAATCTCTTTACGTGAGGCTATCGCAAGAGATCCATCCGTAACGGCAGACTTCTTGGAACGTCTACCAGCCATAGAAGTACCTCTGTGAACCACTCTCTCGCGGTCCAGAGTGGAGCAACCAATGTCAACCTGGTCCCTTCATGAGAGGTGAACTTCTGCAGCACCTTGTTTAGGATCTTGAAAGGTGGAAAGGCATAAACGTCCAGGTAAGATCAGTCCAGCAGGAAAGCGTCTATGTGGGCTGCCTCTGGATCTGGAACTGGAAAGTAGTAAGTCGAGAGCCTCTTTGTCAGAGAAGTCGCAAAAAGATCTATGGTGGGTTGACCCCATGTCATCTATAGCTTCTCGCACACAGTCTTATGCAACGTCCACTCCATGGAGATGACTTGTCCTCTTCTGCTGAGGCAGTCCGCCAAGACATTCATTTTTCCTTGCACAAATCTCGCCAAAGGAGAGATGTTACTTGCCTTAAATGGAGTTCCTTCTGATCCGTGGATCAAAGACCCGAGCATTCCAGACTGTCCAGTGGAGCTCCCTAACCCAAATCCGATGCATCTGAATACAACACATGGTTTGGGTTCTTGATCGCAAGAGAAAGACCTTCTCGAAGTCTGATGTTGCTGTCCCACCAAGTCAGACATGTCTAGACTGAGTTGGAGATTGGGAAAGAGATACTCTCTAAGCCCTTCTCCTTGATCCAATGGTTTAGGTGAAATTGGAGAGGGCATAGGTTGAGTCTCCCCAGAGAGATAAACTACTCCAGCGATGAAAGAGTTCCCACGAGGCTAGTTCAAACTCTTACAGAGCAACTGTTTTTCTCTTGCAAGTGAAGGACTTTTAACAGAGCTTGTTCCATTCTTGTGGGAGACGAAAAGGCCCGAAAAATCAGACACTGCATCTCCATTCCCAAATAAAGAATAGTCTGGGATGGGGTACTGTAAGTTACAACTTCTCTACGTTCACTATGAGACCTAGCTCCTTGGGTAGGTCTAATGTCCATTAGAGGCTCTCCAGACAGCGATATAATGACGACGCCCTGATTAGTCAGTTGTCAAAATAAAGGGAGGCTCTGAATCCTCAAAAAATGTAGAAAGCTTGCTACATTTTGCAAGGGCCTTGTAAAAACAAGAGGAGCAGGAATGAGGCCGAAGTACAGTGCTCGACATTGATACATTACTTTCCCGTCCACAAACCTCAGATGTTGTTGAAAGTTTGGATGAATCGGGATGTGGAAGTATGCATCCTGAAGGTCGAGAGAGACCATCCAGTCGCCTTCCCTTATTGCTGCCAAGACAGATTTGGTAGTCTTCATCGTGAAGTTTGTCTTGACAATGAACACATTGAGCGCACTTACATCTTAAGTACTCCTGCAGTGAACGTGGCTGCCAGATCATTGGAGCCATCCCTGATAGCCTTGTTCCTGCAGTGAACGTGGCTGTCAGATCATTGGAGCCATCCCTGATAGCCTTGTTCATGCATGACATAATTGTACAGCAATACATTGACAGCTGGAGAGACATTCTTACTTAAGGCTCCCAGGGACCAATCCAACAAATAAAAAACTTCAAACGCTTGAAAAACTCCTAACAGGAGATGGTCTAGCTCTGAAGCCGACCATAAAATCTTGGAGCGTCTCATGGCCAGGCGACGGGGAGAGTCTATGAGGCTTGCGAAGTTTCCCTGGGCAGAGGCAGGAACTCCCAAGCCGAGAACTTCTCCCGTGTCATACCAGACGCTCGCTCTAGAAGCCAGTTTAAAAGGGGGGAAAGCAAAGGCTGTCTTCCCCAAACTCCTCCTGGTGATCAACCAGTCGCCTAGTAAACGCAAAGCTCTCTTAGAAGAGCGAGAGAGCACTAGCTTAGTAAACGACGGCGTCGAAGTAGCTAGGCCTAGCGTAAACTCTGATGGAGGCGAACGAGGAGCAGCAGTCACAAAATGGTCAGGAAACAGTTCCTTAAAAATCAGCATGATCTTTTTAAAATCAAGAGAGGCTGAGCAACTCTAGGCTCCTCTCCATCTGACAAAGTCCCCAAAGGTATATCAGTTGGAAGGGGATCAGCGACTTCCTCATCCGACGGAACTTCGTCCGACAACTGCCGAGTCTCATGATACGGAGAGACATGCCGAGGAGGCAACGCTTGACAGGCAATGTCAACAAGCAACGGAGCAGCAGCAGCAGAAGAGGAAACGACGTCACGTCGCTGCTGAAAGGACTGAAAGTCTTGTGACTGACCAACAACAACAACTGAAGTTGATTGACGCTCGACGTCACGTCGGAACTGCCTTGACTGCATAGACTGAGCAGGCAAAACAACCTTCAACTGCGGTGATTGACGCTCAACGTCAAGTCGAGGCAACTGAGCCGGTCGGCGAACGTCAGGTCGGGGCTGCGGCGGCAGCGGCTGAACGTCAACACGAGACTGTGGCAGCAGCTGAACATCAACACGAGACTGCGGCAGCGGCTGAAAGTCAACACGAGACTGCAGCGAGGGAGAGAGCAACTGTTTTTCTCTGATCCATGTCACTTGACTGACGTGAAAAACTACTGACATCACGTTTCAAAGTACAAGAAACGTCAGCACTAACGTCAAACGGACGAGTAAATGCTCGTTTGGGCGGCTGACGGCCAGAGTCTCGTTTAGCGTAACGGCGACTCGAAAGCGAAGGTTCATTGTGAACCTGCTCAACGTCATACTTCTCCATAAGGGAGGCAAGCTTAGTCTGCATGTCCTGCAGGACAACCCATTTAGGATCAACGGGAGTCGGAACGGGACGAGACGACGGTAACGTCTGTGTTGGCAAAACATTGCCTTTACTGCGACCCTCGGACCCCGTGTTACGCTTGCATTTAATAGGCGAACAGTCTTTCGACGACTGCAAAGGGTCAGAGCTGTCCCAATGGCTACAGCCAGGACGCTGGACCTGTCCTGAAGGGACTGACTTTCGGTTAAAGGGTCTAGAAACCTTGCGCCAAGGTTTCTTTTGCAAAAAGTCTTCGGATGACGAGGAGAACACAGTCTCACCCGTCTTATGGTAAGGGCGATCTTGACGAGAAACGTCCGATACCAAAGAGGGAACGTCTGTACGTTGGTTAAAGCTTCTCGTCCCCTTAAGTCCTACGACATTACTTCTCCCTGGTGCAGGGGAGCCTGAAAGAGGTCTCGGACTAGGGGAGCGACAAGCACGAACAAACGAACCCTCCGCAACACAGAACATGTTTTTTGCACTTACTTCACTGATATCGTATTTTTCAATAATTTCACATTAGGCATTAATAAAACTGATATCTACCTGAAGCACGCAATTCTCCCTTACATCAAAAGGTTATAATTGCGAAATGAGTCGTATAATGTAAGCACATTAGTACAAAATGAAACACACATGCAAAAATCAATAAACATATACATATACAGTGATACCTCGGTACTCGACCATAATCCGTTCGAGATCCGTGTTCGACCTCCGATTTGTTCGAGTACCGAATTTTTTTTCCCCATAAGAAATAATGGTATATATTCTATTCCGTTCCCAAGCACTCGAACAGGCCCAAAATATTAATAAAACGTGTACCTAAACAACAATAATTATCTAAATGTGTATGAAATTGGTCAGAAAATCCTATAAAACAATTTTAAACCATTTACTGTACTAAAATAAAACAATTTTAAACCATTTTCTGTACTGTAGTGAACATACCTTTGAGCAGCGGTTCGATGGCATACAGGGATGGATGTGGAGAGGATGGAAGGGGGAGGTTACTGCTTGGAAGGAGAGTCCCCTTCCATGATGTGGCGGGGTAGTTCTCCTTCAGGAGTTGTTTCTCTCTCCAATGAAAGGGTGGGCAGATCTATTTCAGGGGTTTCTTCTCTTCTTTGTCTCTTCTTTGGAGGAGAAACAGGCTTTGATGTAGCAGCTTTCTTTTCTTTTGTGAAAAACTGGTCTATTGTTAATTGTTTCTTCCTCCTCTGCAGTATTCTTCGAAAATGATACATGACACTATCATTAAACATATGCACTGCCCGGTTTGCTACTGCAATTTCTGGGTGGTATTTTTCAGCAAAAGCCTGCACATCTGCCCACTTGGAACAAATTTCATTGATGAGAGAACTTGGAACATCCTCCCTTACCTCATCCTCTTCTGAAGATTCCTGCTCCACAATCAGATCCTGCTGCTGTTGTTGTTGCAGGTGCAACAATTCCTCCACAGTCAACTCGGTAGAATGGCTTTCTACAAGCTCATCAATATCATCCTTGTCGACCTCAAGCCCCAAACTCCTGCCCATGACAACAATTTCCTCAACGACATCAGTGTCATCAGAAATTACAGGGGTAGCAGTGCTTGGACCCGCCTCTGGTTGGAAACCTTCAAACTCCCTCTCTGTGACACATGATGGCCACAGCTTACGCCAGGCAGAGTTCAATGTCCTATAGGTCACACCTCGCCAAGCTTGGTCAATCATGTTAACAGAGTTGAGGATGCTGAAGTGTTCCTTCCAGAATTCCTTTAGGGTCAACTTCGTGTCACTGGTCACTTCAAAACACTTTCTGAAAAGGGCCTTGGTATAGAGTTTTTTGAAGTTTGAAATGACCTGTTGGTCCATGGGCTGGAGTATGGGAGTAGTATTGGGGGGCAAGAATTTGATTTTGATAAAGCTGTATTCTTCTTTCAAGTCATCCTCGAGACCTGGAGGATGTGCAGGAGCATTGTCCATAACCAGAAGACATTTCATTGGCAAGCTCTTTTCAATGAGGTAAGCCTTAACCTGGGGGGCAAACACTTCGTTTATCCACTCAGTAAAGAATTGTCTTGTGACCCAAGATTTAGTGTTCGAGCGCCACATAACTGGTAGTGCACTTTTACAAATATTATTTCGTTTGAACACCCGGGGGTTGTCCGAGTGGTACACTAACAAGGGTTTGATCTTGCAATCGCCACTTGCATTTGCACACAGCAACAATGTTAGCCTATCTTTCATTGGCTTGTGACCTGGCATCTTCGTCTCGTCCTTGGTAATGTACGTATTGGCTGGCATTTTCTTCCAAAATAACCCAGTCTCATCACAATTAAAGACTTGTTGTGCGATCAAATTTTGTTCATTTATGTACCGATCGAATTCCCCCACGTATTTATCGGCTGCAATTTGATCCGAACTAGCTGCCTCCCCATGCCTAGTAACACGATGAATACCTGTTCTATTACGAAACTTTTCAAACCAACCCCTGCTCGCTTTAAATGTAAATGAATCACTTTCACTGGTACTCGGACTTTTCTTCACTAATTCTTCATAGATATGCAACGCTTTTTCACAAATGAACGCTTCACTAACACTTTCCCCGGCCAACTGTTTTTCTTTAATAAATATTAAAAGCAACTTTTCCATCTCCTCAATCACTTGTGGCCTTTGCTTAGTTACCGCCGTAACTCCCGTTGCAACATTCGCCTTCTTAATCATTTCTTTATGCTTTAAAAACGTAGAAATGGTCGACTTCGCCATTCCGTATTCTACCGCTAAATCGGACACTCGTACACCATTCTCATATTTCGCTATAATTTCCTTCTTCAACTCGATCGTTGTTCGCACTGTTTTCCTCTTCTCCTTCCCCTTAACACTCATTACTTTCTTGGGACTCATTATGAAAGCTAAAAAAGCAATTAAAAGCACTGAAAATCACTAAATCACAACGAATGCTGATCGCGCGTTGTCTGAGTGACGCTCTCGAGAGAACTGATGCTTCCCGAACAAGCGAGAGTGGCCGAGATGGCGCGATCATCACAAAGCCCATGCGGTCGTCACGTGTTCGGCTGGTCGAGTACCGAATTTTTGGTCGAGCACCGCAGCAAAAATTTCTCGAAAATTTTGGTCGAACTCCGAATTGTTCGAGTATAGAGTCGTTCGACTACCGAGGTATCACTGAGTGATACCTCGGTACTCGACCATAATCCGTTCGAGATCCGTGTTCGACCTCCGATTTGTTCGAGTACCGAATTTTTTTTCCCCATAAGAAATAATGGTATATATTCTATTCCGTTCCCAAGCACTCGAACAGGCCCAAAATATTAATAAAACGTGTACCTAAACAACAATAATTATCTAAATGTGTATGAAATTGGTCAGAAAATCCTATAAAACAATTTTAAACCATTTACTGTACTAAAATAAAACAATTTTAAACCATTTTCTGTACTGTAGTGAACATACCTTTGAGCAGCGGTTCGATGGCATACAGGGATGGATGTGGAGAGGATGGAAGGGGGAGGTTACTGCTTGGAAGGAGAGTCCCCTTCCATGATGTGGCGGGGTAGTTCTCCTTCAGGAGTTGTTTCTCTCTCCAATGAAAGGGTGGGCAGATCTATTTCAGGGGTTTCTTCTCTTCTTTGTCTCTTCTTTGGAGGAGAAACAGGCTTTGATGTAGCAGCTTTCTTTTCTTTTGTGAAAAACTGGTCTATTGTTAATTGTTTCTTCCTCCTCTGCAGTATTCTTCGAAAATGATACATGACACTATCATTAAACATATGCACTGCCCGGTTTGCTACTGCAATTTCTGGGTGGTATTTTTCAGCAAAAGCCTGCACATCTGCCCACTTGGAACAAATTTCATTGATGAGAGAACTTGGAACATCCTCCCTTACCTCATCCTCTTCTGAAGATTCCTGCTCCACAATCAGATCCTGCTGCTGTTGTTGTTGCAGGTGCAACAATTCCTCCACAGTCAACTCGGTAGAATGGCTTTCTACAAGCTCATCAATATCATCCTTGTCGACCTCAAGCCCCAAACTCCTGCCCATGACAACAATTTCCTCAACGACATCAGTGTCATCAGAAATTACAGGGGTAGCAGTGCTTGGACCCGCCTCTGGTTGGAAACCTTCAAACTCCCTCTCTGTGACACATGATGGCCACAGCTTACGCCAGGCAGAGTTCAATGTCCTATAGGTCACACCTCGCCAAGCTTGGTCAATCATGTTAACAGAGTTGAGGATGCTGAAGTGTTCCTTCCAGAATTCCTTTAGGGTCAACTTCGTGTCACTGGTCACTTCAAAACACTTTCTGAAAAGGGCCTTGGTATAGAGTTTTTTGAAGTTTGAAATGACCTGTTGGTCCATGGGCTGGAGTATGGGAGTAGTATTGGGGGGCAAGAATTTGATTTTGATAAAGCTGTATTCTTCTTTCAAGTCATCCTCGAGACCTGGAGGATGTGCAGGAGCATTGTCCATAACCAGAAGACATTTCATTGGCAAGCTCTTTTCAATGAGGTAAGCCTTAACCTGGGGGGCAAACACTTCGTTTATCCACTCAGTAAAGAATTGTCTTGTGACCCAAGATTTAGTGTTCGAGCGCCACATAACTGGTAGTGCACTTTTACAAATATTATTTCGTTTGAACACCCGGGGGTTGTCCGAGTGGTACACTAACAAGGGTTTGATCTTGCAATCGCCACTTGCATTTGCACACAGCAACAATGTTAGCCTATCTTTCATTGGCTTGTGACCTGGCATCTTCGTCTCGTCCTTGGTAATGTACGTATTGGCTGGCATTTTCTTCCAAAATAACCCAGTCTCATCACAATTAAAGACTTGTTGTGCGATCAAATTTTGTTCATTTATGTACCGATCGAATTCCCCCACGTATTTATCGGCTGCAATTTGATCCGAACTAGCTGCCTCCCCATGCCTAGTAACACGATGAATACCTGTTCTATTACGAAACTTTTCAAACCAACCCCTGCTCGCTTTAAATGTAAATGAATCACTTTCACTGGTACTCGGACTTTTCTTCACTAATTCTTCATAGATATGCAACGCTTTTTCACAAATGAACGCTTCACTAACACTTTCCCCGGCCAACTGTTTTTCTTTAATAAATATTAAAAGCAACTTTTCCATCTCCTCAATCACTTGTGGCCTTTGCTTAGTTACCGCCGTAACTCCCGTTGCAACATTCGCCTTCTTAATCATTTCTTTATGCTTTAAAAACGTAGAAATGGTCGACTTCGCCATTCCGTATTCTACCGCTAAATCGGACACTCGTACACCATTCTCATATTTCGCTATAATTTCCTTCTTCAACTCGATCGTTGTTCGCACTGTTTTCCTCTTCTCCTTCCCCTTAACACTCATTACTTTCTTGGGACTCATTATGAAAGCTAAAAAAGCAATTAAAAGCACTGAAAATCACTAAATCACAACGAATGCTGATCGCGCGTTGTCTGAGTGACGCTCTCGAGAGAACTGATGCTTCCCGAACAAGCGAGAGTGGCCGAGATGGCGCGATCATCACAAAGCCCATGCGGTCGTCACGTGTTCGGCTGGTCGAGTACCGAATTTTTGGTCGAGCACCGCAGCAAAAATTTCTCGAAAATTTTGGTCGAACTCCGAATTGTTCGAGTATAGAGTCGTTCGACTACCGAGGTATCACTGAGTGATACCTCGGTACTCGACCATAATCCGTTCGAGATCCGTGTTCGACCTCCGATTTGTTCGAGTACCGAATTTTTTTTCCCCATAAGAAATAATGGTATATATTCTATTCCGTTCCCAAGCACTCGAACAGGCCCAAAATATTAATAAAACGTGTACCTAAACAACAATAATTATCTAAATGTGTATGAAATTGGTCAGAAAATCCTATAAAACAATTTTAAACCATTTACTGTACTAAAATAAAACAATTTTAAACCATTTTCTGTACTGTAGTGAACATACCTTTGAGCAGCGGTTCGATGGCATACAGGGATGGATGTGGAGAGGATGGAAGGGGGAGGTTACTGCTTGGAAGGAGAGTCCCCTTCCATGATGTGGCGGGGTAGTTCTCCTTCAGGAGTTGTTTCTCTCTCCAATGAAAGGGTGGGCAGATCTATTTCAGGGGTTTCTTCTCTTCTTTGTCTCTTCTTTGGAGGAGAAACAGGCTTTGATGTAGCAGCTTTCTTTTCTTTTGTGAAAAACTGGTCTATTGTTAATTGTTTCTTCCTCCTCTGCAGTATTCTTCGAAAATGATACATGACACTATCATTAAACATATGCACTGCCCGGTTTGCTACTGCAATTTCTGGGTGGTATTTTTCAGCAAAAGCCTGCACATCTGCCCACTTGGAACAAATTTCATTGATGAGAGAACTTGGAACATCCTCCCTTACCTCATCCTCTTCTGAAGATTCCTGCTCCACAATCAGATCCTGCTGCTGTTGTTGTTGCAGGTGCAACAATTCCTCCACAGTCAACTCGGTAGAATGGCTTTCTACAAGCTCATCAATATCATCCTTGTCGACCTCAAGCCCCAAACTCCTGCCCATGACAACAATTTCCTCAACGACATCAGTGTCATCAGAAATTACAGGGGTAGCAGTGCTTGGACCCGCCTCTGGTTGGAAACCTTCAAACTCCCTCTCTGTGACACATGATGGCCACAGCTTACGCCAGGCAGAGTTCAATGTCCTATAGGTCACACCTCGCCAAGCTTGGTCAATCATGTTAACAGAGTTGAGGATGCTGAAGTGTTCCTTCCAGAATTCCTTTAGGGTCAACTTCGTGTCACTGGTCACTTCAAAACACTTTCTGAAAAGGGCCTTGGTATAGAGTTTTTTGAAGTTTGAAATGACCTGTTGGTCCATGGGCTGGAGTATGGGAGTAGTATTGGGGGGCAAGAATTTGATTTTGATAAAGCTGTATTCTTCTTTCAAGTCATCCTCGAGACCTGGAGGATGTGCAGGAGCATTGTCCATAACCAGAAGACATTTCATTGGCAAGCTCTTTTCAATGAGGTAAGCCTTAACCTGGGGGGCAAACACTTCGTTTATCCACTCAGTAAAGAATTGTCTTGTGACCCAAGATTTAGTGTTCGAGCGCCACATAACTGGTAGTGCACTTTTACAAATATTATTTCGTTTGAACACCCGGGGGTTGTCCGAGTGGTACACTAACAAGGGTTTGATCTTGCAATCGCCACTTGCATTTGCACACAGCAACAATGTTAGCCTATCTTTCATTGGCTTGTGACCTGGCATCTTCGTCTCGTCCTTGGTAATGTACGTATTGGCTGGCATTTTCTTCCAAAATAACCCAGTCTCATCACAATTAAAGACTTGTTGTGCGATCAAATTTTGTTCATTTATGTACCGATCGAATTCCCCCACGTATTTATCGGCTGCAATTTGATCCGAACTAGCTGCCTCCCCATGCCTAGTAACACGATGAATACCTGTTCTATTACGAAACTTTTCAAACCAACCCCTGCTCGCTTTAAATGTAAATGAATCACTTTCACTGGTACTCGGACTTTTCTTCACTAATTCTTCATAGATATGCAACGCTTTTTCACAAATGAACGCTTCACTAACACTTTCCCCGGCCAACTGTTTTTCTTTAATAAATATTAAAAGCAACTTTTCCATCTCCTCAATCACTTGTGGCCTTTGCTTAGTTACCGCCGTAACTCCCGTTGCAACATTCGCCTTCTTAATCATTTCTTTATGCTTTAAAAACGTAGAAATGGTCGACTTCGCCATTCCGTATTCTACCGCTAAATCGGACACTCGTACACCATTCTCATATTTCGCTATAATTTCCTTCTTCAACTCGATCGTTGTTCGCACTGTTTTCCTCTTCTCCTTCCCCTTAACACTCATTACTTTCTTGGGACTCATTATGAAAGCTAAAAAAGCAATTAAAAGCACTGAAAATCACTAAATCACAACGAATGCTGATCGCGCGTTGTCTGAGTGACGCTCTCGAGAGAACTGATGCTTCCCGAACAAGCGAGAGTGGCCGAGATGGCGCGATCATCACAAAGCCCATGCGGTCGTCACGTGTTCGGCTGGTCGAGTACCGAATTTTTGGTCGAGCACCGCAGCAAAAATTTCTCGAAAATTTTGGTCGAACTCCGAATTGTTCGAGTATAGAGTCGTTCGACTACCGAGGTATCACTGTATATCGAATAAAACGGAAATATATAAAGTTAAAAAAGGATCAGTGACTGGGGAGGAGACTAAACACTAGTTCACTAAAGACTACGTTTTCAATCTCTCACCGTACAGTGCCTTGGGACGAGAATAAAAACTAAAAACGTTTTATCCTCTCTCCCCGTACAGAGACTTGGGACGAGAGTAAAAAACTGAATCGAGAACAACGTTACTCGCTCCCAAACTCCTTGTACAGAGACTTGGGACGAGAATAAAGATCGGATCGTTCTCTCTTTCTCTCTCTCTCTCTCTCTCTTGTCACACACAAGAGAATTGCCCACTCACCCTTCGTCAATAAACAGGTTATTTGACCAAAGGAAAAAACTGAAAGGACTAAGAAATTGAAAATTAACAAGTTTCTTTAAATTAGTATCTAAAACACTTCAGTTTGAAAGAAGAATGAACAAAACGTCAAAATCGATTTACTCTTTCTGCAAAGTGAAACCGTGATTCTCTCTTTCTCTATCGTAACGATAGAGCGCAAACTGCGTAGCATAAATAAACCAAACATTAGTTCATCTTTGAAAAAAAATAAAACAGCACGAAGACTATTCAAAGAATATATTTCTTAAAATATTTTCTAAAAAATATTCATTTCATAACTCTTACAGAGCAATTGATTTAAACTTAACAAAAATAAAAGTTGAATGGGCTCAACGTTGTTTAACTTCGGTTTCCAAGTTAGGACCGCCTACATCTCGAACTAGAGGAATAGGTAAAGGCCGCATATAAACAAAACATAAAATTTATTTTGATGTTTAGTATAAATGGAAAGCTAATCGAAGAGGCCTAATAAAGGCGGGTGAGATATAAAATATATAGAGGAAAATCTATAAATATCAACAATCATTTATAACGTGATAAAATAATTACTAAAAGCCTTAAACACACTTCCGTACACTGAGGGAAGGGTCGGCCATCTTTACTCTATGGAAAAACCAGAGATAAAAAAAAAAAAAAAAAAAAGCAAGGGCAAACACTTTTCCTCTCCTTTCAAAAGCATTTCTTTTGAAGATAGTATTGAATAATCCAACACGGCGAAAGCAATAAAACCAAAACCAAGTACTTCACCAATTCGGTAGAAAACTCGAGGTCATAAAGCGAGTGGAACCAACTTGTCGACAAGACCGACAGAGAAGAACTGGAGATGTTTACAAGTATATGCGGTATCTGGCCGATAGTCGGCGCTGGTGGGCACACCCGCAACCTTCACGGCGATCGCTCGCGAGTTTTTAGAATCTGTCGAGCCGTCGGAGACGTCAGCTATTATATATTCACCGGCTAAGTTTAATATTTAAAAATCCCATAGCACATAGATTCATCTTATACTCCCATAGCACAGAGATTCATCTTAAAATATAGATTAAAGATATCACATTGATATTTTTCTCTTCCTTAGAAGAAAATTTAAGAAAATGGCAATCCAAACATTGGAAAAGAAATTACGTACTTGGAGAGCATATGGAGATTTACAAGCAACAGCTTGGAGAACACGATCAACTCTTCCATTAGAAAGACCATGTAGATTTAGGAATGCTGTTTTACAGACCCGAACATCATCACCGCCTTCCTGTGGAATAAAATTCTGTTTAGCAAATTAAAATACACAGTTAATTCATTGACTGTCTGCTGTCTAGATAGAAAATGCAACATAAAAACATGTACTGTAATGTTGGATAGCACAAAATTTCTGATCATAATTAGAAAAATTTTATGGTGCAGGCTAAATTAGAAAAATAAATTATTAACACTACCTTTAACTTGATATAATAATTTCTACTGCATGTCTTTGCAAACTTGTCTGATGCTTTATCACCACACTTTTTTAAAACAGGAGCTAAAATCACTTTTTCTGCAATATAGGCATTTTGCAGTGAAAAATCAGCGAGACTCCAGAAGTCTGAAAATATCTTCTTACGAATTTCTAAATTTCCCAGTCCAGGGATACATCTATATTTGCAGCCACATTCTTTATCAATGTAACATTTTTTATCCTTGTATTTCCCTGTTGCAGTATAATACGAGTGACCACGATTTCTTTTTGACTTTCGTTCTTCTCGACTCATCACAGTTTTACAGTTGGGTTGTCTTGCATTTCCAGAATCTGACGCTAGATCGTATTTTCGGAAATCTTGAGCGGCTTCATCAAGAATCCTATTGGTCTCTTCATCGTTATGATGTATATTAGATACATTAACCGTCAAAATTTTGTTTACGTTATTTTCAAGAGGATTACGAAGCACACGGGTACCATCGCAAGAAGAATTGGCATTTGCTATTGCTTCTGTGTTAGTACTGTCATTTTCTTGAGAAAACTTGGTTTTCTCAATTCGTCTGTAAACCCAAAGGCTAACGGGAGGTCTCCCTTCTTCTTTGCAAAGCATCTTATAAGAAGCATACAGCCTTTTCACAGATGTTTCTCTTCCTCCTGTAACTGGCATTTCCACTGGCAACTGACCAAGCATTTGTCTTTGTTCCTTTGTGCATGCTGATGAACCAAAAGCACTTTCCCTGCTCTGCCTCAAAGCAGTGATGTGCGCCACAACAAATTTGACATCCTCTTCGGAAGTTTTGTTACTTGGTGGGTGGTGACCTCTTCTGTCCTGAAAGAATAATTAGATTGATGAAACACCTAGAATACAATCAATTCCTTGGCTTCTCTTTTCTAAACTGTGAAAAGAAGACTTAAAAATAAACAGCACCTAACTACAGATATCCATTCTTGATCAAATATTTTGTATAATTATTATTAAATAAATTGTTGAGGATCAAGTTTATTTGAGCATCGCCTTAAATAAATTGTTGGGGATCAAGTTTAATTGAGCATCGCCTTAAATAAATTGTTGGGGATCAAGTTTATTTGAGCATCGCCTTAAATAAATTGTTGGGGATCAAGTTTATTTGAGCATCGCCTTAAATAAATTGTTTGGAATCAAGTTTATTTGAGCATTACCTTAAATAAATTGTTGGGGATCAAGTTTAATTGAGCATCGCCTTAAATAAATTGGGGATCAAGTTTATTTGAGCATCGCCTTAAATTAATTGTTTGGGATCAAGTTTATTTGAGCATCGCCTTAAATAAATTGTTTGGGATCAAGTTTATTTGAGCATCGCCTTAAATAAATTGTTGGGGATCAAGTTTATTTGAGCATCGCCTTAAATAAATTGTTGGGGATCAAGTTTATTTGAGCATCGCCTTAAATAAATTGTTGGGGATCAAGTTTATTTGAGCATCGCCTTAAATAAATTGTTGGGGATCAAGTTTAATTGAGCATCGCCTTAAATAAATTGTTGGGGATCAAGTTTATTTGAGCATCGCCTTAAATAAATTGTTCGGGATCAAGTTTATTTGAGCATCGCCTTAAATAAATTGTTCGGGATCAAGTTTATTTGAGCATCGCCTTAAATAAATTGTTCGGGATCAAGTTTATTTGAGCATCGCTTTAAATAAATTGTTCGAGATCAAGTTTATTTGAGCATCGCCTTAAATAAATTGTTGGGGATCAAGTCTATTTGAGCATCGCCTTCATCTTGAGATTTAAAAAGGATATAATACTGTACCTTCTTGAAGTAAAACACAGAAGAGAAGACATAGCCTAAATTATACCAAAAATCAGCTTTAAACCAGGCACTTAATAAACTGGATAACATTGTTATTGATAATGTCAACCCAGGCGACTGAATATATGTGTGACTGCCTGGCAATGTGGTAGCAATTACATGATTATTTAGATTATATTGCTGAGTCCTGGGATTTGTAGTTGACACATGCATACATGAGGCTTTATCTGTTGTCCAGAAACATACCCTTTTACAGCTTGATTATTTTTTTTCAATTCAAAGTTGTTTCCTCCTGAATAAAACTTCTAAATCCCTCATTTTTCTTGATATAAATAAAACATCTACATAACAAAGTAGTTATTATTATAAAAATAAGACGACAGCATACGGATTTGGAAAGTCAAGTAATACCTCGGAGATCGAACACCCCACACCTCGAACAATTCGGTGATCAAACAAAACTTCACATTTTGAAAATGTAGAAAGAAACTGTATCGGTCAAGATACTTTAAACAAAAGTGCAAGACCCTGTCTATGCATTACTCTCGCCTATTTCATACCCGCAAAAGATTCTGTTAACTATTTTATTAATTTAATTTATCATATATTGTTTTCATTAATTTCATCTATTTTATTGTTTATACATAAACAGTGACTCATAAAGAGGTTAATAGTGGTAGTTATAAGCAAAAAATTAAGGTTTTTAAAACCGCTTTAGAACCAAAAAAGAGATACGAGAAAAGGAGATAAAAGGCAAAAAGAAATGTATGATACAGTACTGTATACTGAAATCAACAATCTACAAAGACAGAAATGTAGCAAAAGTGTCATCTCTACCTAAACAAAGTAGGAAGACCATTGAGGAAGTTGAAGAATTGCCATTAATTTGGATAAATGAAAAAACGGCTGGTGCGTGATATTATTTGTGACAATCACATGTGAAAAGGATAATCAAATACATTCAGACATTATGATAAACACCCCAGGAAAAAGTGATGATGCAGATTCTAATGAAAATTTTTGGCTAGCTGAGGCAGCTTTGATAAATTTGTCAGAAGTGGTATTTACAGTGTTTTAAAGCATGGGGAAGCTGCCAATTGAAACAAAGTAGCTGCTGAGAAATATATTAGTGGAAAATATCATCCAGATAGAGTAGGCAATTTTTATGATTATGCTTCAAGTCATTTGAGAAACCTCTTGACCCTTTTACCCCCAAAGGACGTACAGTACTGGTACGTTTCACAAAACTCATCCCTTTACCCCCATGGACGTACTGGTACGTCCTTGCAAAAAACTGCTATTTAAAATTTTTTTTTTTTTTGCATATTTTTGATAATTTTTTGAGAAACTTCAGGCATTTTCCAAGAGAATGAGACCAACCTGACATCTCTATGACGAAAATTAAGGCTGTTAGAGCAATTTAAAAAAAAAATATACTGTAAAATGTGCTTGAAAAAAAATAACCCTTGGGGGTTAAGGGTTGGAAAGTTCCAAATAGCTTGGGGGTAAAAGGGTTAAAAGGGATGTACAAACAAACCTCTCTTGATCAGTTTCTAGCCCAAAAAAAAAAAAAAAAAAAAAAAAGGGCCTCAAGTGAATGAGAGAGGCACAAAACACACAGAACCCGGGAAGGGCAGTTACCCACTGTATTTATGGAGTGGTTTCCCCTTCCAAGTGATACTTAACACCAGCCTCTCCTCCTCACGATCTTCACTCTAGTCATCCAATCTCATTACCACAGATAATGTGAAGTTAAATGTTCATTTATTCTATTATTTATAAAATTTTCTTTTTGTTAAGCTTTAATACACTGTGCTGTATCTTAATATTGTAAATTTTGCTTAAAAATAGCCCATAATAGAAGCATCTTTGGATGAGGAACCAATTTTAATTCATTTTCATGAAGAAAACTGATTTGGTGTTGGGACACAGTTTTGGAATTGTTTGATCTCCAAAGTACCCCTTTATCTTAGTTTTCAAATGTCATTCCTGATGAAGGCAACAGAATATAATATTACTCTTGACAAAATCCAAGGAACACTTACCTGCACGGCAAAAGTGAAAGAACAGTTTAATCCTTGAAGAACTCTATCTAAACGTCCATTGGAGACACCATGTAGATTGAGAAACATGGACTTGCATACACGAACTTGTTTATTTGTGCTCTGAAAGAAATAAAAGTACTGTATAGTATTAAGAACTATTATGGCTAATATTCTACTAATTTAGAGTAGATAACTATTGTACAGATAATACCAGCAACAATTTTCACATGAGTTCAGAGCATTTCTGATCCTCAAATCAATTGTGTACAACACAACATTGGTTATTTACATGAATTGTTTTTAAAATTGTCCCAATTTATAAAATAATAATAGGATTTCCCACAATTTTCTTGAAGTTAAGTGTTGTATCTTGTTAAACCACCCAATTACTGTGTGTGAAAAGTACAATGAAATATTAGAAAAAAAGAGGTTAAGGATTTGTCATCAAAATCAGAAGGTAACAATAAACCTTACTTACTAAAAGCTTAACTTGGTAAATTCTTTTCACAGTTTTCATATTCTTTTCCTCTTCTTCTGAAGCTGGAATCTTGCGTTTCTTGCCTTCATTTGGGACTAATGATATATTTTCTATAAGATAAGCATTCTGTTGGGAAAAGTTCCCAATTGCCCAAAATTTCTTAAGAATATTTTTGCGATCTTCAACAGTTCCTAATTTCAACAGACATTTGTTTTTACACGAACAGTCTTTTTCAACGTATCGTTTTGCTTCCACACGTTTTCCTGATGCACTAGTATAAGCTTCCCCTCGATTTCTTTGAGCCTTCCTCTCAAGTTTAGCATTAACTCCCTCCTTCCTCCTCCTCCTCTTTGTTTCTCCAAGAATTTCATTAGTTTCACCACTAGAATTACCAACAGTTTCTACCTGCAAAGCAGTTGCTGCTCCACTATCAGGTTCAATTGAATTTAAATTCTGAAAAAGCAAAGAACAGCTATTGTATTTTGCAGGTCCCTGAGCATTCATAACATGTGTGGTGGGTAGCTGGTGAGTCACTTGTGAATGCACATGTGGCCTTAAAGTTACACAAGGAGATTCATATGAAAAATACTGGACTTGTGGAGTAGGTACTTGAGGTGTAACATGTGTTACAGTCATACTGTTAAACACAGCATGGTAAGATTGCATAGGAGCAGGCTGTTGCTGCTGTGCATAACTCAGAGCCACCACTCCTGTGCCTGGGGTAACGGATACAGTGGGCACTTCGACATTTTGCACTGGAACTGACTGAGCCCCAACTGACTGAAGGTTGCTTCCATTATTATTGACATTATTAATGGTGTTTATGTTGCCATAGCTATGTAAGTGGTGCTGAAATGTAGTATAATTTGTAACATCTACGGCTTGCCCAATGATATGTGATAAGTTGAATTGCATTTGGGGATTCATCATAGTGTGCTTCTTGAAGTAGCTGCAATAATATGTATCATATACGTCCTTGTCAACAAAGCTTGCTGAATGGGCTAGATCTAATACAACTGAGTGTCATTTCTGTTTTTAATTTCTATAACTTTACTGGATGTGTCTGTACTTTCTTGAAGGTTTTGTCACCATAAAGACCCTTGAAGCTTTGCTTTACTCTCATTACAGTATACATCCTGACGAGCATTTCCTTATCAAGACAATTCACAAGCCCTTCCAAGGTTTATTTCTGAAAGAAAAGGGCAAAAAAGCATTAGCATAAATGTCAGTTTCACAAAGCAAAATCATTATACAGTATACAGTAGTAGCATAATACCTTGTACACATGCCAAAATTATATTGACCATCCCAGTTGGAGAAAGGTATTTATGTCTCTTCATCTGTTTCCTAACCTGTCTATCTTTGTCGATTAACAAGATATTAAAAACATTGACGAATTCAATTAATATTTCTCAAGTTATGGACTAAGGCTGAGACAGATATTTTAAGATGTATCTGCTTGCAGATACAAATTAAATGGTTTAAACTTGTATTACTATTACAAAAGTTTTTTTCTTCTTATTTAGCTATAAATTGATATTATTAGGGGGTTCCTTCACTGAGAGAGAGTGAGTGAGAGTAATAATTTTTTTTTGATACATTTACTCAACTATCAAAGTTGATTTTAAGCAAAATCACTCAAATATTGATAGTACAGTATTAATGTATTTGGTTGGATATTTAAAGGTAATGACTCTCTCACTGCCGTATTGGTTTCCCTGATGACAGGTTACTTTGCAAAATTAATTTTTGTTTCTTTAAAGATATTTTTATAATAAGAAATATGTTATTGTATGGTTTACAGATTGTAAGAACATTTCTTTTGGTTATAGAGGTACAGCCTATACTAAAATCCTAGCTTATAGTACATCAGGTTAGTTGTAGCAAATATTGACTAAAGTGAGGTTTGTTCCGTAACCGAAATACAAACCACGGTATTTACATTGGGTTTACTTTCGGCGTAGCTGAAATGACGAGCCAATAGTTTTTAACAAGGGTTAACTACCCCCACGCTAGTTAGCGGGGGGTAGGGAAAGGGGTAGCTTGCTACCCCTCCCCCCCCACACACCGATGATTTGCTTCACTTCACTTTTGGCTCCGGCGATGAACAGACGTGTCTGTCCATCGTCCTCGTTTGACAGCCTTAATCTTTTTTGCTTTTCCTCAGCTTGTGTGTGTTTGAAGTTGGCCTCACCCTTGGATATCTATCATGCGCAAGTGCCCTGGTATTGCTGGTCGCCCTTGCGGTACTTTCATGTCTGCGGTGGATACGGATCCTCACACCCTTTGCCCGCAGTGTCGAGGCCGACGGTGTGACAGAGAAAATACTTGTAGTGAGTGGTCTGCCTCCCAGTGGAAGAAGTTTGGCCGCCGGCGTAAGAAGAAGTCCAAGAGAGACCGTTCTCCTTCTGGGGTTGCCTTGAAGGAGGAAGGCTCTCGGGACTCTTCTTCCGTCGCCCAAACCTCCTCCAAAGCTCCCCCTCGTCCGGCTACGAAGGAGAGACCGCCGAGTGGGAGCGCAGGCCCTAGTTCTGTTTCCCGACCTTGGGTTGGGGGAGAGGGCGTCGCCTCCCATAGCGGGGCGGCTCCCTCTCCTCCCCCGGGGGAGGTTGTTGATAATGATTCTTTGTCTCATGATGATCTCTTTCAGCTTTGGGCTTCCTTGGGGCTGAAGGGCCTGCCCTCCAAGGAAGCCCTGTTTGACCTTGTCCAGTTGGGGGCCGCTGTTAAGCAGTCGCCGGTGATAGCAGAGGTAGATCTTCTGTCTATCGTCGACGTCTTGGTGACAGAGGCTTCCGACGGGTCGGGGCAAACCTCTGCGGTTCCTGATGAGGATGACGTTGCTAAAGGCTCTCCTCCCCCCTCTGTACATCCTTCGATGGGAGAAGGGAGTCCCACGGGCTCTTCTTCTGCCAAGCCTCCCTCTCGGGGGAGCGCTTTGACTGAGACTCCCCTTCAGAGGACGGATGATCCTGACGACCCCCCTCGTGGCCGCCTTCGCCGTAAGGCTCACCGTCCGCTACGTCGTAAGGGCCTCCCGTAAGCAGCCTGCAGCTCCTGCCTCCTTAGACCTCTCAGGGGATCGATCTCGTTCTCTAACGCCTTCCAGACCTTCCGCCCCTGGTGCAGATGGACAGCAGTCTGACCTCGTCATCCGACGGGCAACGGTCCCTTCGGGACAAAGGGTTGCCTCCCACGGTGTGGGTGCTTCCCTTGCGCGTCAGGGTTCCCCTGCGCACCCTTCTGCAGAGTTAGCGCACAGGTGCTCTTCTGCTCGTCAGCGTTCTCCCGATCGCCAGCGCTCTCCTGTTCGTCAGCGCTCTCCTGATGATCGTCGCCCCACTGCTCGCCAGCGCTCTCCTAAGGACTCCGAACATCCTGCTGAGCGGTCTTCTGAGCGCTCTAGATCTCCTGCCCGTCAGAGCGCACCTGCGCTCCCAGTTCCTGATACGCGCCCTGTGCGCCCACGATCGCCCGCGCGACCTAGAACTTCGGTTCAGGTCTTGGACAAGGACTCTTCTCCTCCTCGCCCTCGCGATCCTGCTCGTCAGCCTGTTCCAGCGCAACAATGCTCGCGGTCGCCTAAGACTACTGTACGCCCTCGCGCTCACGCTCCTTCTGTTCTTGAGGCCGTTCGTGAATGTTCGCCTTTGCGCAACGCGCCGGCAGCTCCCACACAGGATTCCACGCGTCGCCCTTCTGCTCACCAGCGATCACCAGCTCGCCAGCGATCACAGACGTGTCAACGTTCGCCTGCTCGTCAGCGATCTCCTGCGCGTCAACGGTCCCCAGCGCGTCAGCGATCCCCTGAACATCGGCGATCTCCTGTGAGGTATTTATGGGGAGGGATATTGTTTAGAAAATTGGAACATCAAGGACTCATATTAAAGGTTTCTTATACTATATTGGTGGAAAAATTTGTAGCATAATATTGCATTATAAAAGTTGACTAATTTCTGCCAGATATGTACAATTAACTGATTACACTCCCATTTTGGCTAACCACAACCAGCGACCCCAGGGCAACATCAGTGTCTTAGGCCGTAAGATTGGATTTAAAGGTGAAAGGGTGGTTGGTGCAACCAAATCCTTGTAAAGATACCAACAAAAAAGGCCCAAATAGGCAAGAAAATACATTGTTCCGTAACCGAAATACAAACCACGCTATTTACATAGGGTATTACTTTCGGCGTAGCTGAAATGGCGAGCCATTAGATTTTTAACTACCCCTGCGCTAGTTAGCAGGGGTAGGGGAGGGGTAGCTAGCTACCCCTCCCCCCTCACACACTGGTGAACTGATTCACTTTGCTTTTGGCTCGGACGATAAATGGTTGTTTCTGTTCCCGTCCTTGCATGGCAGCCATTTATTGTTTTGTCTTTACTTAATTACTTACTTTCTTTACTCATGTATATATGTAAACATATTTTTATGTTTATGTATGTATTTGAGTATAGAAATCAGTAAGTTTCCTTTTCAGTGTTCGTGCTGTGTGTGTGTGTGTGTGTGTGTGTGTGTGTGTGTGTGTGTGTGTGTGTGTGTGTGTGTGTGTGTACGATATCACTGTGTGGCCGCCGGCAGTCAGGCCACTACGATGTATTTTCATGGGCCGCGATCTCTTCCTTGGTCCTTCAGTCGCCTCCTTTCACGGGCGCCGTAGGGAGTCGTCATCGCTGGACTTATTATTCTGTTCTCCGCTACTTCTCTTTTCCTGCGGGGAAGGTGGGGTTCAGCGTAGGATCGCGAGAGTGTAGTTTGACTACGGTCTCTTTCTCTCTCTCTCTCTGGAGGTCGTTCACCTTTTACTATGTTTTCTACGATAGCTCCTCCTTTCGGGTGGAGTTGCTACGCAGTACTTTTTATCTTAATTATTTTTTTATTATTAAAGCTAATTGTATTTGTTAACTTTTCAGCTTTTTAGAACTTTTCCCTTCGGGGTGTTTCGTTCTTACTTTTAATGAACATTCCTTTATGAATTGCTTTTTTATAACTGTTATAATTCAGTTTTGGTTACAGTTCTCGCCCTTCCCCCTTCCCCCTTCCCGTGAGTGTAGGTGGGGTTGGGGCTCTTGCCTGTTATGTAATTCTTGTGTTCTTTTCCCTCGGGTTTCCTCTTCGGATTCTTCCCGGGGGAATGAATGTTAACTAATTACTTTTTATTTTCACAGTTAACGATCTGTTTTCCGTTTGCCTAATGTGACAATGAAGCAGAGCTGTCTTGTTGGGACTCGGGGAGTCGCCTGTTGCTGCCTCCTCTATAGGACTTCGTCAGGGGCGTGTCTCCTTCTCCTGGTAGTTCTCCCGAGGCACCCGACAGCTCTTCAGTTCATGTTAGAACTCTCAGGAGGTTCGCTCCTTGGGTGGGTAACTTCCCTTCCGAGGGAGGTTACCTGCCCAGGTTTGAGTTTCTATCCCTTCCGGGGGAAACTTCTCTTACCTTTAATAATTATAATATGTTCCTGGTCCTCCGGCTGTTTTGCTCTTGGTGCTGAGCGACCGCTTTTGTAACCTTGCTCAAGGGGCTGAGCGGTTACTTCTCGGACCATAGTTTTTGTGCGACTATGCTCTTGGTGCCGAGCGGTCTCACCTGCAGCTACGCTCAAGGGGCTGAGCAGCTGCAGGAGCGCCTCTTCGGAGGTTGGCTCCTAGGTCACTGGCTGACTCTTCGGCCCTTGGGCTCCATCTTCAGTCTCTTCTACGAAGTTTTCCTCTCTCGTTCGCGAGAGAGGACACTCATAGAGACTCCTCTTCGGAGGACTCCTTCTACTGTTGTTGCTGAAGGCTCAGTCCCCTTCGGGAGACAGCTGAGCCCTACGGTCTCTCCTGCGAGTGTTTCTTCCCCGGGGGGGAAGTTCACTACAGAGACTCCTCTTCGGAGGTCTGATGATGGTGCTCCTGCCTGTGGTCGTCTTCATCTTCACCCTCCCCGCAGAGGATCCTCCTGCCAGACCTTCTCCTGGACGCAGATGCGCTGTGGGCGCCAACGTACCTCGTTTCCTACGAGCACTGGTCCCTTCGGGGCTAAGGGCTTACTTCACATTGTGGGTAAGTCCCTAAGTGCCAGGTTTTACCTGCGAGCCCACGTTTTCCTGCGCGAGCGCTCTCCTGCTGTGTTCCAGACTTCTCTCCTGCGATCTCCTGTAGCCTAGTCTCGCCGTAGATCTCCTGCGTGCCAGCGCTCACCTGCGCCTCGGAGTCCTGTGCGCCAGCCCTCTTCAGCTCACCAGCGCACTTCTGGACGCCCTTTCCTGCTACGCGCCTTGGGCGCCAACGGTCTCCTGTACGCCCACGATCACCTGCACGCCATCTGCGCTCCCCTTTCTAATGTGCGCAATGCGCGCCAACGTTCGCCCTCGCGCCCACGATCTTTGGATCTAGGCACAGGCAAGGAGATTGTTCCTTTTTACACCCTCGTTCGCCTTCTCGTCAGCGCACATCTGCTCGCCCTTTTCCTGATGTGCGCAAGGCGCACCAGCGTTCTCCACGAGCTTCCAGATGTGGCTGGAGGCGAAAGTCTTGATTCCTTCACTTCCTCGCCGACAATCTTCTGTGCTCTAGATTTGACCGAGTCTCTGAGCGCCCGCGCGCCCACGAAAAGTCTTCTGTACTCGCCCACGAGCGTTCGCTATTATGCGCAACCTCACCATCTGGTTCTGCCCCTCGCTGATATCTTCCGGCCGCGCAACCGCGCTCCATCGATCTCCTAGCAATCGCGCGCGATTCTTCGCCTGCCGCTAGCGTTTTCAACGCGCCCACGCTTCAGATCGCCGTATGCGGCCACTCGTTGGCTCTCCTGTACGCGATCGGTCGCTATGCACTATCGCTCGCCAACGCGCCATCGCTCGCCGACGCGCCATCGCTCGCCGACGCGCCATCGCTCGCCGACGCGCCATCTCCCGCAATGAGCCATCGCTCGCCAATCGCGCCATCACTCACTCACGCGTTTTTCGGTCTTCCGATCGCGCCCACATGTTCGCCCGCGCGCGAACCAACGATTGTACCATCGCGCGAGCGCCAAGGGCGATTTCGACCGCGATTCCCGTCGGGTTTTCGCAACACGGGCAACCTGGCGAGTGTTTCTGGAGCGCGTACTTTCAGATCATCATAGTCACGATCTTCACCTCGTAAGCGCAGAGCATGACATGTACAAAGCATGAAGAATCTTCAGAAGAGTCTGGGTAACATTCTTCTCCCTCTTCAGGCAGGCCCCATCATCCCTCTCCTCAGGATCACCCGATTCTCTTCCCTCCAACGGTTGCTGCTGACACTGCCTCTGTCAGTCGTCAACAGCGGGAATACTTCAAGATCATGGGGTAGCCTGATTTAGCTCTTCCTCTCCACCATTCCGTGCAACGGACCTTCCGGGGTTTTTCCCCTCGGGAAACTCTCCGCCGGGCAGGTGACATTTTCATCTTCGGGAATCTTGAACCAGGAGGAAGCCGCGAAGGGTGCCAGGCAGGCCACCTCGTGGCTGATCGTCGAGCTTGAGTCTCTGGCATCCGGTCGCGACCCGAGGTTTTATACAAGGAGGCTCCGGGAAGGTTATGGAACTTTCCTCCTCTCGGACACGTGCACCTTTCGTTTCCCGACACCAAGTGTCGAACTTGGGGACAAACTCGATGTTGAAGCATTGAGATGCAGTGACCGAGAGGTTTTCTCTCGTTTGGTCCCTACCGTGGATTTCGGCAACCCAGACTCTCTTCCATCCTTGGAAGGGGCTTGTTTCAGCCCAAGGACAAGGAACGAGCAACTGAGAGGTAGGGAGAATCGTATCACGATTCGCTCCTCCAAGGCGCTTATATCCAGTCCCTACAAGCCTCCAGCGCCTCAACTTCTACAGCCTCGTTCAGCCTAGGACATCAGAACCGGCACGTCTATGCAGCCTCCCCCCCTCCTGTCGGGGACGAAGGGCGAGGAGCCCTTCTGGGAGGGCAATAATCTTAGAGGGGGCAGTCTAGGCCGCAAATGCTAGGATTGGCAACCCCTACCTGCATCCCCCAGTGGGGGGGGATGCCTGGATTTGCGCCTTCAAGTGGCAGCAACTCGGGGCCGATTCCTGATCGATCTCCATGATCAGCCAGGGGTTTCGTGTCCCGTTTCGTAGCATCTCTTCCTCCCCTGTCAGCAAATCCGGTGTCGCTGAGCCCCTATGCCATGGGATTGGCAAAGGGGCTAGCCCCTCGGGCAGAGGGCGAGACCATGCTCTAGAAGGATGCTCTCCAAGGTTCTTGGCGGCTCCCCCCTTCGGTCAGTATGATACAACAGTTTCGATCAGACTTGTAGGGAAACCACAAGACTTCACGTGCATACTGGATCCGAGAGACAGGTACTTCCAGATCCCAATCTATCCTTCTTTACAGGAAGTACTTGGAATTCAGCCTAGGCAACAGATATACCAGTTCAAGGTGCGGTGCTTCGATCTTTCCACAGCTCTGCAGGCATTCACCAGGAAGTTCATCCCGAACCCTCATGTCCACACAGGAGCGGCATCCGCCTCCTTCACTTTCTGGATGACTGGCTACCCGGGCGGTTTCAGTATCGACCCTTCTTCACCGCCGAGACAAGCCTCTGGGACTTTGCCAAGATCTAAGGATCATGGTAAATCTCGAGAAGTTTTCTCTGTTTCCATCGCAACAACTGGTATATCTAGGCTTAATTTTAGTCTCTAATCTCCGTTAAGCCTTCCCTTCAGATGACAGGATAGCAAGGCGGAGGAGAGTAGGAGAACCTTTCCTCAGGCGAGGAGAGTCTCCAGCCCCTTTCTGGTTACGCCTCCTAGGTCCCCTTCCTCCTTGACCCCTCTAGTCCCTAACACTCGCCTCGGAATGAGTCTCCTGCTTTGGCGACTCAAGTCCCGGTGGAATCAAGACCACGATTCCCCAGACATTCTGGTCCTATGGGACCTGCCGAACCAGGGATCCTGCAGTGGTGGTTGACCTACGAAGCCTTTGCTAGAGAGTGGATCTTCTCGTCCCTCCTCCGCATTTGATGCTGTCCTCGGACGCGTCAAAAAAGGGGGGCGGCACGTTCTGAACCAAAGGATCTCAAGCCTACGGCCAGAGCTAGAAGGGTACCTCCACATCAATTGGCTAGGGATGAAGGCCATATTCTGGCCGTCAACAGTCCCAACAGGCCCCGGCGAGTCACTCCGTGAGCGACAACACCACGGTAGTTGCTTTTCATCAAGCGGGGAGGTACTTTTTCATAAGTCTTCCCATCCTACAGTAGAGATACCGAGATGAGCCGAAGTCCACTCAATACCACTATCAGCTCGCTTCATTCCGGACAAGGAATGTGCTCTCCGACAGTCGGAACAGGGCATCGCAGATAGAGAGTACCGAGTGGTCCTTGGAACCCCCAGTAGCCAGCAAGCTCGGACCTTGTAGTCCTGTTCGCGACGACCTTGAATTTCAAGCTGTCGCTGTACTTCTCCCCAGCCCCGGACCCCAAGGCACCCTGCCGAGATGTCTTCCCACATCGGTGGGACAACATCAACGTCTACGCCTTGCCACCGTTGGGTTTGTGGGGAAAGGGGGCTCAACAAGACCAGACTTTCGGTCAACCTGTCGATGACTGATAGCTCCGCTACGGCATCAGGCAGAGTGGTTTCCGAACCTTCTGCATCCCTTGATGGAACTTCCGAGAGAGTTTTCCACACGACAAGAGCTATAGCAACCACACCACTACATCTACCACAAGCCATAGCTCCGCTTCGGCTCCATGCCTGGAGTCCATCCAGCATCTCCTCACTGAGAGAGGCGTTCCGCGACAGGTCGCGGAGCGGATGTCTTGACACCTGCGAAGTCATCCGCAGGGGTCCACCAGGCGAGGTGTAGAGTTTTCTGTGGTTGGTGTCGTGGGAGAGGTATCTCTCCCCTCGATGCCACAATTCCAGCGTTAGCGGAGTTATTGTACATCTGCGGGAGGAATTGCGCCTTTTGCTCTCGGCGGTAAAGCCTATTGCTCAGCCTCAAGCCTGGCCTTCAGGCTCTAAGGTTAGACAATTCCTCCTCGCTGGATCTTTCTTCGCTCATACGAAGCTACGAACTTACCTGCACCCAATTGGAAGTGAGACCTCCTCCATGGTACATGGCTCAGGTTCTTAGGGATCTTAAGGCTTCTCCCTGTGAACCATTACCCTAGTCATCTGACAGGCACCTGACTTAGAAGACGGTGCTCCGGCTCGCTCTGGTTTGGCCAAGCGTATCAGCGTACTTCATGGTCTCTCGTACGACTTTGCCCATTCAGGAGGATAGGGAGAGGTAACGTTCGGGTTCGTCCCCGAGTCGGTTTCTAGACTCAAGATCTTGGAGTCCCAAACCTTCGGTTCGACTCCTTCAGGATTTCGAGTCTCCGTTCTGTAACAGATGACCCAGGCCTTCTCCTACTATGCCCAGCAAGGAGTCAGAGGTGTTATCTTAAAGAACAGCTGCGGTTCGTCCTCACGTGCAGCCCTGTTTGGGAGCACAGGAAGGACGAAGAGGAGGGTCACCAAGAATACCTTTGCAGCCTGGATTCTAGGACCATCCATCTCGCCCTGAATCCATCCCTCCTCCGTCATGTAGCCTTAGAGCACACGATGTCAAAGGCATCGCAACGTCTCTAAGAAGACTACTCTGTGACGCAGATGCTACAAACTGGAGTCTGGAAGCGTCGGACGACCTTCACAGCTCACTACCTGGAGGACGTGACCCACATGAGCCTCGATACGTTTTTCTATCGGCCTGTGGTGGCTACACAACAGCTGGTCTAACCTCAGGCTCCTTAATGGACAGGTAGCAGAAGGTTGGGGGCATTGTTACCCGGTGTCAGACTGCATGATTGAAAGAGGTATGTCTGGCCCTTACTTCTTTCTTCATCCTCCCCTCTCTTGGGGAAAGCAGCATCCTAGGTTCTCAGCATAGCTGACCTCAAACCTTTGCAGGTAAACCATGCTTCCTTGTGTTCCTAGTATTAAAATGATACTGTCGCGTCCCCCATACCCTGACGAGGTGGTATTGGGAAAGTCCTAGTCCAGAATTCCATCTAAAGGTCTTCAGGTCGACTGCCTAGGACAAGTCACGCTTCTTCCCTCCACACACAAGCTTATGTAGGCCGCACACTCCTTGCGGAGCAAAGAACTTGCGAGGTGCAGGGACTCTTTTTCTCGAAGTGCTGCTCACTTGGATTCTGAGTCCCCGAGCAAAGCCAAAGCCAGTATGGCTGGGGACTTTCCACCCTTCCTAAGAGGCAAGGCACCCTATGTAAATAGCGTGGTTTGTATTTCGGTTACGGAACAAATGACAAATTCGGAGATAATTTGTATTTTTCCTAACCATACAAACCTTAGCTATTTACACATATTTGCCCGCCAGCCCTGTCCCCCAAGTAAAGTCCTACCTCTAAGCGAAGTGAATCAGTTCACCAGTGTGTGAGGGGGGAGGGGTAGCTAGCTACCCCTCCCCTACCCCTGCTAACTAGCGCAGGGGTAGTTAACCCTCATTAAAAATCTAATGGCTAGCCATTTCAGCTACGCCGAAAGTAATACCCTATGTAAATAGCTAAGGTTTGTATGGTTAGGAAAAATACAAATTATCTCCGAATTTGTCATGTTTCTTTGATTACAGTTCCATAAGTTAGGTGGTGGGATTCAAGGGAGAATGTGGTGAGACAGGACACAGCTTCCTAAGCAAGGAAAAGTTAGGTTAGTATTCATACTTGTATTTTGCTCTATATATTACAACACCCCAATTCAGGTTAATTTCCATTAGGTAGACAAGGACAGTACTGCCAGGGGTTGGATTGCATCCCCAAATTTCACTAGTACAGTATTTGTTCCAGTCACTCATGACCGTTGCTTTCATACTATAGTTTCCCATAATTATTTGTAGATAATGAATGTCAAAATTTGTCATAAACATATAAAAAACTATATGACCAACTATACAGTATTTTGAATTTATGTGCTTCACTTTAGGCTAACAGTATAAATATTAACATTTTCTATGATGATTTTATGTGGTATGAAAGGGTTTAAACCTTTATGTTGATAGATTTTTGGATAAACTCCTGTGTGGAGAGAACCCCTAGTATTTTCTCCAATAACAAAGGTCAGATTCTTTCAAATCACATAATATATTAAAGGTAAATATATCTAAACTTTCCAACTTAGCCATTTAGTAAAAAGTTATCTGATAACCTAAGATATATCTCTTTCAATAATCACTCTTACTATTTTATAAGATAATCACTAGGTTATCTTCAAGCAGACAAAATAAACTACTTTCCAGTTAGTTACTCTTAAAACTACTTCAGTATGCTATGAATAAGAACTATGTCATACCGAATGCTTTGTTTAGGCAAGTCCCAGGGGTTTCATTATAGAATACTGTAGTACAACATTAGTTAGGACATTGGAACTTGCATAATTGTTGTATAAATCTTTGCAAATACTGTATACTAGTTTCAATCTCAGAAACTGGTGGCCAAAACTTCCATTAACGAATTTACAGATTTTAATAAAAATTCCCATTTTGCTGCTTTTTTCATCTTAGCACATGCCACAAGAGCCTCCTTCCATCTGGTAGTTGAGAAAAAAACTGATTGGTGGTGCTTCTGTCGTAAGCTTCATGTTAGAACAGAATAAAGGCCCCAACATTTTAAATTCTAAACCTCTTGGTTATTTGTTTTCAATATTTGGATATACTGTACTATGTGATTACAACTCTTATTTTCTTTCATCATGTTACTAATGAAAGGTTAGGATAAACGTGTGGTTGATATACAGTATTGTATTGAGTCTGATAACGGGAAATGTATGCCAGGTCCATGTATAACTGAACTAAGAGATGAATTGGGTGAATGAAATAAGGCCAACATACTAGACCACAGGGCTAACGCGTATAACGAAACATGTTCTGGTTGCCAGAACATAGGAAAAATGAGATAATGTTAAATCGTGAGCAAAGTGAAGTATGGCAGAGCAAAATCCAATTGAACTAGTTGATAAATTAGATAAATAAAATAACACCAAAATACTAGCCCACAGGGCTAACAAGCGTAGCGAAACATGCTTGCCGGGCCAAAACATTGAAACAATGAGATAATGATTATCTGCGAGAGAAGCGAGCTGTGGTAGAACAATATCCAATAAATAATTAGTTTTAATTTGATGTACCAACATACAGGTGAATACGTCCAATTAAGGAAGGAGGTATTTGTAGTATGATGAACATGGCTACAAACGACTCCATCAAAAATGAGATTGAAAAATCAAGTTTTCCAGAAGTCTTGGCAAACATAAGCTCCAATGTTTTGATTGTGTTTCATTATTATTACTAGCTTTTAATTATGGTAACTTTTTTTTAATTACTATGACTTTTTATGATAAGGACTGGCAGAAATAAAAAAAGTTGAAAACAGTTAATTTAAATATACAATTAGACTGGTGACGGTAGATTTTAATGTGTTTTGAACATAATTACTGACGTTACCCAGCAAAATCCATAATTTTTCAGTAATGGTAGTTAACCCACCATAACTCAAAAATTATGAATTTCCGTCAGAAATTATCATCAGTAACATTGATAATATAATAAATAAGATACTTTCTACAAGCCATTTATTGCACTGATTTATAATTCTAAACTGTCCTACGTTAGGTGAAGCGGGAACATGGTTACTGGTGTTGGTGCATGGGTAAAAATTTGGTATTTGTTTACAAGACCACGCTTTCCATTTACTCCCAAATTATGCAATCCTGCAGCTTTAATATTCTTGTACAGTTATTAGGAGGTTCTTTAAATGCTGGGAAAGCTAAGAATAGCAAGATCTGTTGAGCAAGGGGGAAGGGTTATAAAAAAGAAATAGGTTTGTTTCCTCACTAAACAATCTGGAACTGACATCGTCAACTGAACAGAAGTTTGTGATGCCAGCATACGTAAACAGAAGTTTGTGATGCCAGCGCACATTTGATATACTGTATATTCAAAATATATACCAAATAATAAATGGAGTAATTACTCAGAAGTGTCACTATTCTTTAATTGTATATTTTCAATATTTAACTTAGCCGGTGATTATAATAGCTGCAACTCTGTTGCCCGACAGACAACTCTACGGTAAAAACTCGCCAGCGATCGCTACACAGGTTGCGGGTGTGCCCAACAGCGCCATCTGTCGTCCAGATACACAGTACTCAATGTAAACAAAGAACTCAATTTTCTCTCTGTCGAGCTATCGACAAGACGTCCTTACTCGCTGTTGCTAAACTGGAGTTTTTTCACAACTAATTGGTGAAGTACTTTATTCTAGTTTTGAGCTTTCGCTATGCAGGTGTTTTATCTTCATCTTAAATCTTGAACTCGTTTTGGATAGATTTAATTATGGTGACAAAGAGAGTATGGACTTTCTTTCACTTTTAAATGGCCGACCCTTCCCTTAGACGGAAGTGTGTTGAGGCTTTTAGTAATTATCTTATCACGTTATAGATTTTCCTCTATATATTTTATATCTCTCCGCCTTTATTAGGCCTCTTCGATTAACTTTCCATTTATTATAAACATATAAAAATAAATTAATGAGAGTAGGCGGTCCTAACTTGGAAACCGAAGTTAATCAACGTTGAGCCCTTTATATCGTAATTAGCTTTTAAAGAGCTAAGGATTTAAAACTTTTTAAATGTAATATTTTATGGAAGAATTTCTTTGATAGTCTTCGTACTGTTTTCAAAGATGAACTAACGTTTAGTTTATTTATGCTACGCAGTTTTTGACGTTCAGGACGTTCAACATGCGCTCTATCGTTACGATAGAGAGAGAGTGTATCACGGTTTCACTTTGCAGTAAGAGTAAATCGATTCTGACGTTTTGTTCATTCTTTCTTAGCTTAAATGTTTTAAATTCTAATTTAAAGGAACTTTTTATTTGAAAAACCTTTCAGTTTTTTCCTTTAGTCAAATAACATGTTTTTTTGACGAAATATAATTGGGCTCTTCTCTTAGGTGCGAAATCAAGAGAGAAAGAGAGAGAGAGATAGAGACGGAGGGAGAGAGAGGAGAGAAAACGTTCCGTTCAAGCGGGTAACGTTGTTCTCGTGTTACTCGCATCCCTAGTCGCTGTACGGGGAGGAAGGATAAAACTTTTTAGGTTTTTATTCTCGTCCCCAGGCTATGTGCGGTGAGAGATTGAAAACGTAGTTTATATGAACTAGTGTTTAGTCTCTTCCCCAGCCACTGAATTTTTTATCTTAAAATATGTTTTCTGTATTTTGCTGGTATTAATGAGCTTGCATTATACGACTGATTTCGCAATTACTACCTTTTAATGAAGGGTAGAATTGCGTGTTTCAGGTAGAAATAAGTGCAAAACAGAAAATCGAAGTGATAAAGTGATATGCGCAAAGTGTTACAGTGTTGCGTCCGAGGCGCAAAGTGTTACAGTGTTGCGTCCGAGGGTTCGTCTGTTCGTGCCTGTCGTTCACCTAGTCCGGGACCTCTTACATGCTCCCAAGCCCAGGGGAGAAGTAATGTCAAACGACTTATGGGTTCGAGAGGCCTTGACCAACGAACAGACGTTTTCCCTCTATGGTATCGGGTGTATCTTACCAAGATCTCCCCTACCATAAGACGAGAGAGACGTTGTTTCTCCTCGTCATCCGAAGGCTTTTCGCATAAGAAACCTGTCACAAAGTTTTGAAGCCCTTAAGCGAAAGTCAGTCCTTTCAGGACAGGTCCAGCGTCCTGGTTACAACCATTAGGACAGCTCTGACCCTATGCAGTCATCGGATAACTGCTCGCCGCCTAACAAAAGCGTAACACAGACTCCGAGAGTCTTTTTTTGTAGGCAAAGTGTTGCGGTCACAGACGTTACCCTCGTCTCTTACCACAACCATTTCCGTTGATCCTTAATGGGTTGTATGGCAAGACATGCAGTATATGCTTGCCTCCCTTATGGAAGACTATTCTGCCGATTAGTCCGTTGAGTCCAGCCGTTTATCTCATCGATATCCTGGCTTTCAGCCAACCTAACGTTCCTTTGTGCTTACTGTTGACGTTGGCGTAGCTTAGTCACGTCAGTCAGGTTGTTTAGAACCACACTCGATGCGGTCTAGTGTGGTTTTTCAGCCGCATTTGGACGTTAGGCCACTTGCTGATGCTCCTGTTGACGTTCAAGACGTTCACTAACAATCGGAGTTGACTTGTTTTGACGCTGTGCGTCAACCTCCGCATTATAGAGTTGTTTTGACTGCTCAGTCTAGGCAGTCAAAGCAGTCTCGAGTGGACGCTGTGCGTCCTCACGCACCTGTTGTGGTTGACAGTTCAGTTGTTGACAGTTCACAGACTGTCAAGCAGTTACATGACGTTGCGTTCTGATCCGCTTCTAATGCACCAGTGAGTGTGGACTCTGCTTGTAAAGCATTGCCACCACGGTAGGTCTCTCCCTTGCTTGAGACTCAGCTTTTATTGGACAAGGTTCCTGTAGATGAGGAAGTTGCTGTTCTCCCTCCTACTGATATTCCCTTGAGGACTCTGTCAGATGGAGAGGAGCCTAAAGCTGCTTAGCCTCCTATGGACTTTAATCAAATCATGATGATTTTTTTTAAGGATCTTTGTCCGGATCTTTTGTAACTGCTGCTCCTCGTTCGCCTAAACGTCAGAGCTTACACTAGGCCTAGCTACTTCGAAGCCGTTGTTTTTAAGCTAGTGCTCTCTCGCTCTCCTAGAGAGCGTTACGTTGGCTAGGCGACTGGTTTTTCACCAGGAGGAGTTTGGGGGATACAGCCTTTGCTTTCCCTTCTTTTAAACTGGTTTATAGAGCGAGAGTCTGATATGACACGAGAGAAGTTCTCGGCTTGGGAGTTCATGCCTCTGCCCAGATAGACTTCTCAATTCTCGTAGACTCTCCCTGGCGCCTGGCCAGGAGACGCTCCAAGTTGCTTAAAGGTCAACTTCACAGCTGTTTTCGAGCCTTTGAAGTTTTGCTGTACAATTATGTCACGCATAACAAGGCTTTCAGGGATGGTAAACGGTACCGCCTCAGTCGCTAACCCCGTCTGTTGCCACACCTGCTCCCGTAGACCCTAAATGGGCTTTGCTGCAAGACATGCAGTCCAAGCTTGCGTCCTTGTTAGAGGACTTTAATCCGGAGAAGGTTGCTACCGTACCTTCTGACCAACAACCTTCCAACCGGTCGGTTGTGCGCCCTGTTGACGCTGAGGTAACCTACTCGCGTCTGCCAGTTGAGGTGGTCCCTCCACCGATGCGACCCAGTGTGGGTTGCCAGCCGCACGTTGACGTTAAGCGACGCTCGGAGGTGGTTGTTGACGTTCAGGACGTTCAACAACCAGCAGAGGTGACTTGTTTTGACGCAGTGCGTCAACCTCAGCAACCCGGTAGGGTGTTGACTGCACAACCCAGACGGTCTAGACAGTCTCGGGTTGACGCTGTGCTTCCTCGCGCAACCATGGTTGTTGACAGTTCACAGACTGTGCAGCAGTTCCATGATATTGCGTCCGGCTCCGTCACGCATCCACCAGTGCGACCGGACTCAGCGAGCCAGACGTTGCCCACTCCGTTGCCGTTTCCTCATCAGTTTTCGGATGAGGAACCCTCTGATGAGGACGTTGCTGAACAACAAGACGATCAGCCCCCAGAATAGATCAAGCCCTGCTATCCATCCAGAAGATGCTGAAGAAGGAACGCTGCTCAGTCAGGCTGTGGATGAGTCTGGTAGGGACGCTGTCATCCGTGGAACAATTTGTGTCACTAGGAAGACTACACCTCCGTCCTCTTCAATACCATCTAGCTTTTCACTGGAAAAAGGACAAGACGCTAGAAGCGGTCTCGATCCCGGTTTCCGAAAAGATAAAGTCTTGTCTGACTTGGTGGAAGGACAATATCAACCTAAGAGAGGGTCTTCCCCTGGCTGTTCAGACTCCCAACCACGTTCTCTTCTCGGACGCATCGGACTTGGGCTGGGGCGCGACACTAGACGGTCGGGAATGCTCAGGACTGTGGAACTCGAGTCAGAGGAGCATGCATATCAACTGCAAGGAGCTGTTGGCAGTACATCTGGCCTTGAAAAGCTTCAAGTCTCTCCTTCGAGGCAAAGTGGTGGAAGTTAACTCGGACATCACCACGGCCTTGGCGTACATCTCCAAACAAGGAGGTACCCACTCACTGACGTTGTACGAGATCACAAGGGACCTGCTCATCTGGTCAAAAGGTCAAGACATCTCCCTAGTAACGAGGTTCATCCAAGGCGACTTGAACATCATAGCAGATTGTCTCAGTCGGAAAGGGCAAGTAATTCCAACCGAATGGACCCTCCACAAGGATGTGTGCAAGAGACTTTGGGCCACTTGGGGTAAAACCATCCATAGATCTCTTTGCAACCTCGCTGACCAAGAGGCTTCCAATCTATTGCTCTCCAGTCCCGGACCCAGCAGCAATACATATAGATGCTTTCCTCCTAGATTGGTCACATCTGGATCTCTACGCATTCCCACCGTTCAAGATTGTCAACAAGGTACTGCAGAAGTTCGCCTCTCACGAAGGGACAAGGTTGACGTTAGTTGCTTCCCTCTGGCCCGCGAGAGAATGGTTCACCGAGATACTTCGATGGTTAGTAGACGTTCCCAGTAGTCTTCCTCTAAGGGTAGACCTTCTACGTCAGCCACACGTAAAGAAGGTACATTACTCCAAAGCCTCCACGCTCTTCGTCTGACTGCCTTCAGACTATCGAAAGACTCTCTAGAACTAGAGGCTTTTCGAAGGAAGCAGCCAGTGCGATTGCTAGAGCAAGGAGAGCTTCTTCCATTAGAGTCTACCAATCGAAGTGGGAAGTCTTCCGAGACTGGTGCAAGTCAGTTTCTGTATCCTCGACCAGTACCTCTGTAGCTCAAATAGCTGTTTTTCTCTTATACCTGAGAAAAGGACGATCCCTTTCAGCTCCCACTATCAAGGGCTACAGAAGCATGTTGGCATCGGTCTTCCGGCATAGAGGCTTAGATCTTTCCAAACATAAAGATCTGCAAGACCTCCTTAAGTCTTTAGAGACCACCAAGGAGCGTCGTTTGGCTACCCCTGGATGGAATTTAGACGTGGTACTAAGATTCTTCATATCAGACAGGTTGGAGCCGTTACTATCAGCCTCCCTGAAAGATCTCACTCTTAAGACTCTTTTCCTGGTATGCTTAGCCTCGGCTAAAAGAGTCAGTGAGATTCATGCCTTCAGCAAGAACATAGGATTTTCGTCAGAAAAAGCCACTTGTTCGCTACAACTTGGTTTTCTAGCCAAAAATGAGCTACCTTCTCGGCCTTGGCCTAAATCTTTCGATATCCCCAGCTTATCGGAGATCGTAGGCAATGAACTAGAAAGAGTCTTATGCCCTGTTAGAGCTCTTAAGTTCTATTTAAAGCGTACTAAACCTTTACAAGGCCAATCTGAAGCTTTATGGTGTTCAGTTAAGAAACCATCCTTGCCTTTGTCAAAGAATGCTTGGTCAGACTTTATCAGATTGTTAATACGAGAAGCTCATTCACATCTGAGTGAGGAAGACCGAACTTTGCTTAAGGTGAAGACGCACGAAGTTAGAGCTGTAACAACTTCCGTGGCCTTTAAGCAAAATATATCTCTGCAAAGTATAATGGACGCAACCTATTGGAGAAGCAAGTCAGTGTTCGCGTCATTTTACTTGAAAGATGTCCAGTCTCTTTACAAGAACTGCTACAGTAGTGGGTGAGGGCTCAACCACTACAATTCCCTAATTCCATACCCTTTTAATCTTTCTCTTGAAATGTTTTTATTGTTGTTTTTTGGGTTGTCCGGAAGGCTAAGAAGCCTTTCGCATCCTGGTTGATTTGGCGGGTGGTCAAAGTCATTTCTTGAGAGCGCCTAGATTAGGGGTTTTGATGAGGTCCTGTTGTATGGGTTGCAACCCTTGATACTTCAGATCCTAGGGGTCGATCAGCATCCTAAGAGGATCGCGAGGCTCCGTAAGGAAGACGTACTTAAAAAGGCAGAGTAATTGTTCAAGTCGACTTCCTTACCAGGTACCTATTTATTTTGTTTTTGTTATTTTGATAACTTCTGAAATGAAATAAAAACTCTTAGCTCATAATAATGTAAACATATATTGCTGGTCTCTACCCACCCCCCTGGTGTGAATCAGCTATTATAATCACCGGCTAAGTTAAATATTGAAAAATGTTATTTTGATAATAAAATAAATTTTTGAATATACTTACCCGGTGATTATAAATTAAAGGACCCTCCCTTCCTCCCCAATAGAGACACAGTGGGACGAGGAGAAAATTGAGTTCTTTGTTTACATTGAGTACTGGGTATCTGGACGACAGATGGCGCTGTTGGGCACACCCGCAACCTGTGTAGCGATCGCTGGCGAGTTTTTACCGTAGAGTTGTCTGTCGGGCAACAGAGTTGCAGCTATTATAATCACCGGGTAAGTATATTCAAAAATTTATTTTATTATCAAAATAACATTTTTATTACCACTTTTGAATAATTACTCCATTTGTAATTTAGTATATATTTTGAATATAATAAAATGTATGCTGGCATCGCAAACTTCTGTTTATGTACGCTGACATCACGAACTTCTGTTAGGTTGACGATGCCGGTTCCAGGTCGTTTAGTGAGGAAACCAAGCTAGTATTTTTATAACCCCTCCCTCCCTTGCTCAACATATCTTGCCATTTTTTGCTTTCCAAGCATTTCAAGAACCTCCAAGTTACTATACAAGAATAGGAAAGCTGCAGAACTGTATAATTTGGGAGTAAATGGAGAGCGTGGCCTTCTAAACTAATACCAAAAATTTACCTACTTGGTCACCAAACTAATGTTATCTTGTAGTTTGTGGGGTGTATGTATGATAGCGGCCACTTGTATGTATGATTACGGCTACCTTTGAATACAGCAGTGTAAAGGGGGTTGCAGGGTTGAGAATACGGCTTGTAGGTTGGGTTAGGGGTAAAGTTCAGGTTAGTTGATGTCCACACGGGAGGAACTGGCCGCTGATATACAAAGGCTCCTAGTTTGTAGAATGGCTGACATAACAGTTAACTCGTCTTGGTGGAGGTAACTAAAGGAGGGTTGTGGGAGGAATTGGCCCCATCAATAATAACACACCGATGAGGGTTAATGTTTGGTGGGTACTATATACTAAGACGCATCTCTCTGATTCAGTAGAATGGGGTTCTATTCTCCTATTTTATGCATAAGTCAACCCATGATTGTCGATCTACAAACTTTTCGACTGGATTCTGAACTGTGGCCGTCGTTCTAAAAACGATTTTGGCGGGAGAAGCTAACTTAAAAACCCACCTAACCTATGCTAAAAGCCGTATCCTTACCCAGGGGGGCTGTGCCCCCCCCCCCCCCTTACACAACATATTTAAGATCCATAGACCATCTCCAAATGTTTTTATTCTATACAAGATAACAGTCGGTGCGATAATAAGCAAATTAGGACGCTTGGCCGTAGCGCTACAAACTACCCCTGGTTTTTGATGGGATATACCTAAGATAAATTTTGCTTTCAGGGCTAACTTAGAATATGATATCAACTAGTGTGGGCTATGCAACCTAGGCTAGAGAAACTAGGATAGATGCTAGGATAGATGCAAGTAGGTAACAAATAAGCTGCTATAATAACGTTAAGCTCTTGATCGAATTAATACTAAAGTAATACAACAACAGATAAATACAGCCTATAGTAAGACATATGGTCAAGTAAGGAAAAACATTCACTGAACCAGTATAAAGAATCTAATAATATTGACCAATCTTATTTCATTGTTGAAGTTTTTTAGTACCATTATACAGTTATTCACAAATAAATCTTGTAATAATTGTAATTATATTCCATACCACTATCCTGCAGGACGATAAACATTAATCTATTCACAATTTTGACAAGTTGAATTAATTGTTTTTGTTTTGATTAGGTCATTCTTCTTCTTCACTTTTTTGCGACGTCGGTAGGTCAAATGTGTTGATCGAGATGATTTTATCCGGCTAATATTTGGCTGAAGAGGAAACTTGAGAGAGATATATGTTAAATCTATAAAGAAGACTGTTTATTGCTGTGTTAAGAGCATATTAGTGTAAACCAATACTTTTGTAAGGGTCTTTGTGATTATTTTGTAAAGTAAGATCACTGGTGACTGATCAGATTCCATGTTCCTCGTTGCTCTCTCCACAACACTGATTGTGGGCACCCGGCACACTAGTACACTACTGGAAGACGCGCAGTAGGTGCAAAGCTCTGCAATCAGCAGAAAATTCAATATCATTAGTTACCTAACTTCAGGTCCTTTCAATATACGAGGCTATATCTTAAGTAGACGTTTCTAAATTCCGTATTTTTATGTCATCGTTTCTAAATTTTCTTAACTCATTACAACCTTCCTACACAACACAAAGACTATTATTATCATTCATGTTTCTATAATTTTCTTTTAATTCTACCATATTCAATCTTGTTTTCGTAACTATTACTGGCTCATCAGCGTTAGTTTTTCCATGTAGTCTATTCTGCCATTAGTATTCACAAACCTCAGTTTAATCATCTCTGCTTTCTTTTCTTCCATTTTTCCTTCAATTTCATTTGCCACTTTACTTTTTATTTCTTTATTTTGCGTTCTTGCCTTTTATACTTTCTTACTTTTTCAATTTTAATATATTTACTGCATATTTCTATGAAAATTTTCCTCCAACATACTCAATATGGTTCTCTTATTTGATCTTCTACTACCTCTTTAACTAGTTTGTCATCTGGTGTTATAATGGGTTGAAAATGTTAAGTATAATGAATATGGAAATCGTGTGTACAGAATAGCAAATCGTGGCAGGTCGAGGAACCATGAGATATTTTGAAGGAAAATTAAAATACCTTTGAGGTGCATTTGGAAGAATCAAGGTAAGAGAAAGAAGACAGGGAATGGAAAAATAACATGATAGACTGTAAGATGTTGACGGGGGAAGTAGAGAGTTCTATGGGGGTAAACGAAGAGAGAAACATTAATTGATCATCTAGAGGATACAGAAAGTAAATGAAAAAATCTACCGTAAATAATTCAATGTTTTGTTGGATGTGGAAAATAGAAGATTAGAAAGGGTTTATTGTGAATTCGAGAATGATTGTGAAAATAAAAGAGGATTCACAGTAATTGGTAACCGGAATTTGTTTTCTCTAAGTGCAAACGAGAGACGACAAAACTATGATTGCTGACGTATGGAGAGAGGAAGGATTGTGTAGGTTTAAGTGTTCTTTCTGAAATACTGAAATATTTATGTTAAAAACAAACTATGCCATACGGGGTTCTAAAAGAAGTACGATAAAACTATTATTGAGGAAAAGTGTGAGTGGCTAGGTTCCATATACAAAATATTTGTCGAGAGTGGTTCAAATATGAATAGTTTTGTGTTGAAACAAGTTAGCGAGAGGCAGGTGTGCTATGCAAAGTGCAATGATATTAAGAATGGGCATTTGATGTGAGTGCAGATATCCAAGTTAAGAAATTTGTTCATTTATGCAGTGTGGAATAGTCTACATTTAGAGATATGGGCGTGGTTTCGTGTAGTTTGGGAAAATGGTAGAAAAGTTACTTGAGAAGTTATTGTAAGAGGAAAATTTTCGAATAAAATGTCGAGAAACACTTAGGACTGAGTACGTTTGAAATTGAAGAGAAAGCTCACACACACACACACACACACACACACACACACACACACACACACACACACACACACACACACACACACACACACACACACATATATATATATATATATATATATATATACTATATATATATATATATATATATATATATATATATATATATATATATATATATATATATATATATATATATATATATACTTATATATAAATATATATATATATAGAGAGAGAGAGAGAGAGAGAGAGAGAGAGAGAGAGAGAGAGAGAGAGAGAGAGAGAGAGAGAGAGAGAGAGAGAGAATTAAATTGTATAAGTGTAAATTTGCAGGGTCTTCTAAATGAGTGCACATATTTTCCATGTATGATAGGATCATAAAGAAAGTACTTACAGAGGACGCTTTTGTGCAAAGAGTGGAGTGAGGACGTGCTGAAGAAGTGCTCTGTTGAAATTTAACAACAATAGTGGCAAGTTAAAAGTGAAAATCGTTAAGTTAATAATTTCCGACACCATTAAGTTATGTAAACTGGAATCAGCGTCATTGGAATACTAAATAGTGCAAAATTACATATTAATAGTTTATTACAACTAGGACAGGTAAGAGTTACCAATTATGGTTTTCCTGACCCATTTGGACTTAGATATAGTGTAAACTACGAAAATGTTAGGAGCCATTAAGAAAATTAGAAGGAAACCTCATGAAAAGACTGAAACAGGAAAATCAGTTGAAGATGAAACAAATGAATTTCTACAGATAATGAAGAATACACCAGTATATGATAGTGACAACATGGAGGAAGGCGCCTGTGGAAGAAATGCTGAATCAGCGAATGGATCGTTGGCCACCGTGGAATCTGATGACACTGAACTATGTGAGCACCAGGGTTGCCAGATGGGAAAAATCTCCTACGGCCAAATTATTTTCATATGACGGCCAAACCGGCCAAATCAACTATGGTTTACGGCCAAAATTCGGCCAAATATTATTTTTTTTTATTACACTAACTACTATTATTAGCCTATTATTATTAGTAATGCAGATGTAAGTATGTAGTATAAAAGGCTATTAATTAGATAAGCATGAGTAGCAGGCCTAAATCAGGTATTAATCCTTCACTTCTTTGCCATGAATTTACATTTATCTATTGTCATTACTCTCATGCAGTTAGTATCACATTGTATGCATTCAAACACACAAACAAGTATGAGCATAAATTAATTAAATGCATATGTGTATTTTTTATGGGCATGTGAAAAGAGAGAGAGAGAGAGAGAGAGAGAGAGAGAGAGAGAGAGAGAGAGAGAGAGAGAGAGAGGAACTTTGCTGAAGTAGAAAAAGGTTTACTTAATGACATAATGGTAATCAATCACCAATCACAGCACTATTTTTTATAAAGTCTCCTTTTCGCTGTTTAAAACGTCAGGTTCAAATTCACACTGATGCTCAAGTGAAGCTAGAAATGTATCTAAATCGATGCATTTCTTTATTTAGTACTAAACGCGTACTTGTCTTTTACTGTGTGTGTCTGTCAGTAAGCAATAGCCTGTAGGTTACGTTGCTGTTACATCACTTATCTAGTACTGAACAAGTAGTAAACATACACTTGTACTGTATGTGTCTGTCAATAGGCAACATAGCCAGTAGGTTACGTGGTTGTTACATCACTATACTGTCATTTCATTTGATATTTTACTGATTAGAGATAAAAATTAGATATAACATATGAAAGATAAATGATATTACATGAAATGTAATCATTTTGAAAACAATACGGCCAAAATTCGGCCAAATTGTTTGGCCGTCGATGGCTAATAGTTTACGGCCAGAGAGTTTTCCATACGGCCAAATTTGGCAAATTTGGCCGCAAAAACGGCCAGATGGCAACCCTGGTGAGCACTGCAAGACTGTCGTTGCCAATGAGGGAATTTGTTGCAATAGATGTGAAAAATGGTATCATATTGAAAACGAATGTTCTGGATTAATAGAAAATTTATCACAAGCTGGCAGAAGACTATTGTGTAACGAACATATTTATTACATATGTAGAAATTGCACTGATAAGTTCAATGAGGATGCAGCAAACATACAAAGAAAAGTATTGGATGAAGAAGCCGTAATGTCCCATCATTTGGTTCAGGTCTTGAATAAAATAGAAGAAATGAAGGATAGCATGACAGAAATGAGAAATAAATTGCAAGAAATAAGAGATGAGATGCATGAATTAAGAAATGAAATGAAAGAATTAAAAAATGAAAAGAAAAGGAATGAAGATGACATAGATAGGAAGCATCTAACTGGCACATATGCTGAAAAGCTGAAATCAAAGAAAACATTGATTGTAAAATCAACTGATGAGGTGTCAGCAGTTAATAATAAGAAAACAATTATGACCAAATTAAAAGCCCAAGTTGGAAGTACTGCTGAAACAAAAGATGGCCACCTGATCATAAAATTTGCAGATAAACAGAACCTGGAGCAGGCAAAATCAGAATTGGAACATGGTAATGTAAACAAGATCACTGTTACTGAAAAAGGAAAACTTAAACCGAAGATAAAACTTACTAATGTACCAGAAGATGATGATGATATTATTCAAAGTCTGAAGCTTAAGAACCAGTGGCTAAATAGACACATTGTAGAAAACGATGATCTGACTATCATAATGCAAGAAAATTCAAGAATGGATAAACATAAACACTATATTATAAAATGTACACCTAAGATACGTAAAGCAATCTATGAAAATGGAGATAAACTTAGTACCACATATAGAATATGTAATGTTTACGATCATTACATGCCCTACCAGTGTTACAAATGCCAGGAATTTGGGCATAGTGCAGCAAATTGCAAGAATAAACAGTCGTGCCCCAAGTGCGCGAGAGAACATAAAGCAGGTCATTGCAATGTTGTTGAAGTTAAATGCATAAATTGTGTGAGAAAGAACTATGATGACACAGAACATAAATCCTATGACAAAGTAAACTGTGAAGTTTATAAGCAAGAAATAATAAGAGCCAGAAACAATACTGACCATGGCTTCGATTAAGAAAATATGTAATCTAATAAATATACAATCCATTGGCAATAAAACTCATATCATTAAGGAAGTCGTAAGTGATCAAGATGTGGATATTTGCTTATTAACCGAAATTTGGTTGAGTGGTAATGTGAGTGACAGATCGAAAATAAATGAAATGACACCTAAATCTTATAACTTTTATCATGAACCAAGAGAAAACAAAAGAGGTGGTGGCATTGGAATCTTAATAAAGAAATCATACAAAGTTACAGTAAGAAATCATCTCATAGTTAATTCATTTGAATATATGAATATTAAAATTTTATCTCGAAATGTAAATCTACAAATAGTTATACTCTATAGACCACCGTGCAAAAGCAAAAGAATGTTTCTAGATGAATTTAATAACTTACTAGATACATTGAATGACAATCGAAATATAGTTATATGTGGTGATTTCAACCTACATCTCGATAACAGAGTAGACCCATATGTCAATGAATTTAGAGAATTGATTGACAACCATGACCTTGAAAACATAGTGTCTGAACCAACAGCTCAGTCTAATCATATACTAGATCTAGTTATAGTAAACAAAAACAACATCATCATACTAAATATGGAGATTGAACCTGACTGCTCTATATCCCCAATGCATAAGTTGATGTTTTTTGAAATAGACGTTAGAAAAAATAATGCAATACAGAAGGAAATCACATACAGAATTAAGACTAACTTTGATCTAAAAGAGTTCATTGAACAAAGCCTAGAGGACATAAAAGGGATAACACCAGTCTGTAACTGTGAAGAGAATCACACCCTTGTAGAGGGACAATCCTGTATAAACTGCATTACTGATAGAAGTAAAACTATACTTGCAACTAATTATAATAATAGGTGCCCGGAAATAACAAAAATAATCACAATTAAAGAAAAATCGAACTGGTTTGATAATGAATTACACGAAGAGAAAAAAAGAAAAAGAAAAATGGAGGATAAATGGAAAAGAAATAAAAATAATGAAAACTGGCAACATTACAAAGCAGCTAGAAATCGCTACAATTACCTTATCTTAGTTAAAAAAAAAAAGGCCTATTATAAAAAAGTGTGCAATGAAAATGACCCAAGGAAAATACATAAGAACCTAAAGAAACTATTAGGTCTAAAGACAGAAATAGTGTTGCCCGATATAACTAATGATCCTAAATGCCTAGCAAATGGTTTTATTAATTATTTTGAGGAAAAAATAAATCAAATCTGCTCCAGTTTTCACAACATCAGCACAACAGAGCAAAGGAATACATCAGCAACAGGTGTAAATAAGCTAAGGGTATTCAAAGAGTTAAGTCAGAGTGATTATATGAGAATAATAAAGAAAGTAAAAAAAAAACCTACTGCGGAAATGATCCATTTCCAATTAATGATGTAAAAGATGCAGAAAATTTTACCAGACTACAAGAGACCTACCGAAACATGGTAAATATGAGTCTAACACAGGCAGTTTTCCCTGATTGTGAAAAAGTTGCGTGTATCAAGCCTGTGTATAAAGGAAAAGGTGATGCAGACAATTTAAGTTCATATAGGCCAATATCGAATCTGTCATATTTTTCGAAAATTATTGAAACGGCTGTACACGAACAAACCTGGAAATATCTGAAAAAATCTAATGTCATACCTGATGATCAATCTGCATACAGAGAAAATTACTCCACAGAAACAACAATATTAGCGATAAAAAATGACATAACAGAAATTATAACAAATGGCAAGTGTTGCATTCTTGTAATGCTTGATCTAAGTGCAGCATTTGATACTGTAGAACATACATATCTGATGGAAGACCTTAAAGCTGTGGGCATCGTAGAACGAGCACACGACTGGTTTGTGAGTTATCTTGAAAAGCGCAAAGTTAAAGTAGTAATATCAAATGTTGAATCTGAGACAAGAAAACTAACCAAAGGGGTGCCTCAAGGCAGTGTACTAGGTCCTCTCCTGTTTGAAATTTACACGATTGAACTGGCAAATATACTTGAAACTCACAGAGTTAAGTTTAAAATATACGCTGATGATACACAATTCTATTTCCCAATAGAATCAGTTGATGAAGCTGTAAGAAAGATACATGAAATAATGAATGACATTAAGGCTTGGATGTTAACAAAAAAGCTCAAGCTCAATGAAGACAAAAGTGAATGTATTATTTTTGGAAATGAAAAAGATATAAAAAGAATCGAATGCTTCCAAAGAATTGAAATAGGTCAATCGATCATTGACCTAAAGAAATCTGTCAGGAATCTTTGAGTAATCATGGATGATAGACTGACAATGAACGAACATATAAATAACATGGTAAGAAATTGTAACTATCATATTAGAAACATAGCATTTATTAGTAAATACTTAGATGAAAAATCTATGGCCATACTCATTTATCACCACATATTTTCAAGAATTGATTACTGCAACTCACTGTTCTATGGCTTACCAAATTATCAGCTGAAGAAAATTCAGAGAGTACAAAACAGAGCCGCCAGATTAATAAAAGGACTACACAATAGGGAAAGAATTACCCCTGCACTAATTAAGTTACACTGGCTACCGGTAAAAGCGAGAATTGAATACAAGCTACTCATACTAACGTTTAAGATACTGAACCAAAATATCTAAAAGAATGCCTGAATAAACTAGAACTAGGAACAAATGTTAACACAAGACACATGAGTGACAAACATAGGCTATCTGAACCAAGAACAAATAGTAAATTTGGTGAAAGGGCTTTTAGCTACTGTGCGCCTAGACACTATAATAAACTGCCAACTGAAATGAAGGACCTAAAGGGAGCAATTGAATTTAAGAAGAAACTAAAGACATTACTTTTCACAAGATCATATGATTTGGAAGATGCTACAATCAAAGAATTGTATAAGTTATAATGAAAATGTTTCGTTAGATGATTAATATGGACCCGCCCGAGAAGTAGTTCACTCGACTTCAGTGGAGGGTTGGATTTAAACCCAAAACAAGTAAACAAGTAAGTAATTAGGTGAAATAAAATGAAATGTATTGTATTACTACTTTTAGGTCGTTACAATGCTCCTTCGCCCACCAGGTTTACTTTGTCCTACGTGCACCCAGTTCCCACCTGATTCTAACTTGCTTCACATCTCTTACTAGAGGGCCACTCGTGAGAGAGCATGACTGCCTCGCTAAACTGTCTTAATTTGCTCTAACAATACTGCGTACTTGTATTTCGATGTAATTTCTTGTATAATTTTGTTCTAAAACCAAAAATAAACTAACAAAATAGCTTCCATTTACTTAATATTACCATTTTTTTCAAAGTATTGCTGCGTGCTTGTATTTCAATGTACAGTAGAGTAATTTATCCAAAATTTTGCAGATTCACTCTTATGTCATACTCAACAAGTTTGGTCCAAATCGTTTTTTTTTTCTTTTAAATCCTCACAAATAAATAAGTAAATTTTATGGGCCATGATTTTCGATTGCCAGTCCAAATGCGAAAGGTGTATTCAAACTTTATTTATTTTTCTTGATTCTAAAGGAAAATAAAATTCTCAAAGGTTTTTTAGATCTTGCATATAGGCGCTTCAAAAGTTTTCTTCCAAATTACGTTCTAGGCTTCTAGCTTAACTCAACATTAGTCTTTTCCTCTGACCAACAGATGTCGCTGTGTCATAAACGCTTGAACTGATACTCTAAAATCCTTGTTTGTAGTTTCAGCCAATCACAACTTCAGGATTCAGTTGAATTAGGTTTAAGTCCTCATTTGCCTGAAAGAACTTCGTGATACAGTTTGGTAATTACACGTTTAAGCCATTTTACTTTTCAAATAGTGTATCTATTTCAAGTAAGTAGTGTTGCTTTCTAACCCTTTAACAAATTCGACGCCTTACGTAAATTCCTGAATATATGGGTGCCTGGAATGTTATCTTAGACCCCAAAAAGGCAAGAAAGGAAATAAAGAAAAAACGAAAATCAGTTATGGAGTGGTCAACGGGTAGCTGAAATTTTACAAGAATTAAGGTAAGCTTTATGAGATATAAGGGGATGATATCATAGTAGAGAGTATTTTTATTTTAACTCGAGGATGAATTTGTGATTGGGCATATATATTAGTGTAGATGTTTGCTCGGTTAAATACATAACTGTAATACTTTGCCACTTATGTGAAGATTGTGCTGTGAATAGGAAATGAGCTTAAGGTTCATATTTTGGGTTAAGTCATGGCAACCAACTAACTTTCCCTTTTTTATACCCATTTTTTTTCTTAGGTCTAATGAATATATCCCTTAATGTTTTGTATGTTGAGCACTATAAGGTATTTTTTTCCAGATTTGTTTAAAGATGTACGTGAAATTCTTAGTTTATGCATGTTGAATTGTTTATAGTTTGTGATAAGTTATGTGCATTAGTTTTAATGAAGTTAGTGGAATTCGTCCTAAACCCATAGCTTTCAAAACGCGACAAGCCTTTGGCCACAAAACTTAGTACATAGATTTATTAATGCGAGAGAATGGCGGGGTTCCTCGAAATTTTCACGTAAGATTAATGTTTTGAACCGTGTCTGCCCTGAACATCTGTTTGCTTCAAGATATGCAAAAACACTTTTGGTATAAAGGTAAATGTGTAGGAGAGCTCCGCGGAAGATCTTGAAGAATTTAAACACCTACAATTCACTATTATATCATATAGAACGCTTATATAATAGTCAATATATGAGCAGCTTCTATTTAACGAAGATATTCGTGTGTATAGTTATGTTTCACTTGGATTTTTTCTAAGTGTTTGTTTTTGTTTACTGTGTGATGTCTTGGCTAAAATGAGCTGTTTCACCGCCTTACTGCGTATGGCAGACTAGTTCTCAATGCTATTCTAACCAATAACAGGTGTTTTCTTGACGTCACACTGTTTGAAAACCAATCATGGCGGTTTTTACAAATCTAGCCAATGCTGACACTTATTACTTCACTTATCCCTGCTATTTTTCCACCAGTTACCACAGTTTACGTGAAGTTCCGCGGAGGAATATTTTTGCACGTCTAGGATCTCCCTTCAAACTGAAAAGCTCATTTTGCCGTGAAGTATGGAGCAATTAGCAGGACCTTCATCCCGTTCCGACTGTGTCACTTATGACAATTGCTTTATTTCTTATGGGGATTTTTGTGTACATTATTCAGGGAAAGTTGATTTGCTAATTGCATTTGCTCAACGTCATGGTTTGATTTTGGCAGAGAAAAAGTGCCCTAATTGTGAAAATGTGTGCCGTATAGATTACAACAAATTAGCATTCCGATGTGATCGTAGTGTGGTTACTCGTGGGAAAAGGAAGAGGAGGTGCAATTTTTTCGTGTCTTGTTTCAAAGGTACATGGTTTGGAAACGCAAAGTTAGATATTGAGACTAATTTGAAGTTTGTGTTCCTTTTTTTGCAAAAGGCGTTTTCATTTAAATTTGTTTCGTTTGAACTGAAACTCAATAATCACACTATCGTTGATTGGTGTTCGTTTTGTTGTGAGGTGCTTATTTCTTGGGGTCTGAGACGTTCCTGAAAATTACTGTTGCCTTAAGGGGGGGGGTCGCAGGGGGGGCGGAGGCCCCCCCCCCCCCCCCCCCCCGGTAGGCCTAGGTAGGGGTACAGGGCCCCATAGGCTAGGTTAGGTGGGTGTCTTAGGTTCGGTGGTGCCCTGAAAATTACTGTGGCCTTAAGGGGGGGTCGCAGGGGGGGGGCGGAGCCCCCCCGGTAGGCCTAGGTAGGGGTACATGGCCCCCAGGGTAGGGTAGGTAGTTGTATTAGGTTTGGTAGTGCCCCGAAAAATCACTTTTCTCCTCCTCCCCCCACCCAAAAACCCCGCTTCCCACTGGGGTCCCCCATAATTGTAGTAGTAGGTTTATGCTTACATTTTCTGTGTAAGAGTTAGGTGGTTGTAGGAGGATTATCTCACAGTTTCAAGGTAACTGTAGCTCTAATTTACTGTTTTCTTTCGTTTTCTACTTTTAGAAACTTTTAAATCGAGCGCGGAGGTCTCCTACACAATTACCGGTATAAATTTTCAGATAAGATGAAAGTAGGAATAGTCAAGTCTACACGGTACCAGGCTGAATTTGCATTAAAGTTACAGTACATGGTTCAATTATAGAATGGTGCAACATTAGTTAGGCCATTGAAACTTGCATAATTGAATAGATCCTTGCAAGTACACTATTTTGAATGCCATATACTACTGGCAGAAACCTCTATTAATGAAGTTACAGATTTTAATAGAAAAATATCCGTTTTGCTCCTTTTGTTGTTAGCACATAGCATAGGAGTTTACTTCCATCGGGTGGTGCATAAAAATACTGGTAGTTGGCACTACGGCCATAAGCTAGTTGTTCAAACAATAAAGGACCTCTTTGTTATTTATTTGCAATATTGGAATATGCAATATAATCAGAACTTATTTTATTGGTCATGTTATTAGTAAAAAGTTTAGGTCTGATCCTTGGAAATGGAAAACAAGTCCATGTTCCAGCAGAAGATAAAGCTCGAAGCTACAGCTCCCCCTTTGTGTTATTTGCCCCTTCAACTTTGTATAAATGATAATTAACACCAAAATACTAACCTACCGGGCTAACGTGCATAGCAAAACACATTCCACTTGTCAGAACTTAGGAGCAATGAAGTAATGTTTATTCGCGAGCGAAGCGAGCATATGGCAGAGCAAAAACCAATAAATCATTAGCTCAACTAAGTAACGAGGTATTTAATTCTGAAGTTCACAACGTGCAACACTGCTATGCAAGACTCCATAGAGAAATGGGATGAAAAAACCTCGTTTTCTATGCGTCTGCAAGTCATGGCAGACTGAAGTTCCAGTGTATTGACAGTATTTCATTACTGTTAATCTGTTTTGATTAGGTAACTTTTTTTTATTACGATGATTGACGGAAACAAAGTTTAAAAAGGTTAATTTAAATAACATATTTTTTCACTATATTTGAAGGTGTTTCAAATGTAATTAATAATGATGTCTAGCTCAAATCCATAGTGGAGGAAAAACTACAAGTTTTAAAAAATCCCACTTAAATAATGATCCACTTGGCTTGCGAGTGCAGCTCACCATGTACCGCTTGCCAGAACATAGGAGCAGTGATGTAATGTTCATATCGTGGGCGCCTCTAGCCACAGCAGAGCCAAAAAGAAAAAAAAAATAAATAAATTAGGACCTGAAGTGAAAGGCAGATAATTGATACTTTAATTTCATACCATTTACATAAATTTTTTTACTGGGTTTGTGTTCATCATACATTTCTGATGATTATTATTTCTGTAAAGCACTAGTTCTTTGTTTCCCTTCCCCGATTTCTAACTGGGGGCGCCCCGAGCTTGTTGGGTTGGAAAGGGGGTTAAGGTAACATTTCCTAAAAAATGTCAGATTCTTTGAAAATATATCTTAAAATGAAGGATTCTTTAATTATTTTTTTTTGATAGAAAATGGTGATGTGGTTTGCTTCTGAAGAATCTGTAAAAGTCATCCTTGAAATTGCAATGATTAAAGTGGTAACCTCCAAAAACAAGTTTTTGATTTTATTTATCACTACTTGTCCTGGGCTAGGATTTGGGAGGCCATTCAGATGCAACTCTGGGAAACTCTGTACATACTAGTTGTTTTGGAGGTTGTATGAAAGATGGAAAACAGGAAGCAGAAATGGACAAGTAGAGAGCCAAAATGTGGGTGCTAATATCGCTAACCATTTAAATGGATAGAGCCGTCATTGAAGGTTATGGAATGGGCTTGACTATTGTAATGTATTAGTTGCTTGAAGATTGAATGGTCTGAGATCTTCTTTCATACTGAAGTAGAATTGGATTGTTTTCCAATCTCAAAAATTTTCCTCTTGAGGGTATTTGTCAGGATACTAATGCTTACAAATTTTGACTTTGAGGTGTTAGAGGAGCTAAGTTTTCATTCATTTTCCCTTCCATAGCATAAGGCGTTTGTGTATTTCTTTGAAACATTTTTACATTAGTGAATTTGCTGTCATTTACTAGTCAAGTTGGAGACCCCTCTTAATATATTTTGTTATAAGTGTTTTTTTTTTTTTTTCAGGGCCTGTACCATCTTGAGACACTAGTTTATCAGGATGTCAGCCTGGCAAGCCCAGTCTTCTGCTGTCGTACCTAACAGCAGCAGTAACATCTCCAGTAAACGACTTGAACTCACTAGTGTAGACGGAGATCAATATCCAGTAAACGACTTGAACTCACTAGTGTAGACGGAGATCAATATCCAGTAAACGACTTGAACTCACTAGTGTAGACGGAGATCAATATCCAGTAAACGACTTGAACTCACTAGTGTAGACGGAGATCAATATCCAGTAAACGACTTGAACTCACTAGTGTAGACGGAGATCAATATGCTGCCATGTAAATGGAAGGTGAACTTGTTATCACTGTACTATCCATGAGGCCAGAAAAGGTTAGTGGTTAATGCAAAGAATGTACTGTATATATTTACCTAAATTGTCTTCTATTATACCGTACTTTTTTATTCTTTAACTTTAAAAGGAAGTTTAATTTACCTGAATCTGTTATGTACTGTTGAATACTAATGTCCTATCGTTTCTGGTTCCTCACTGTAACCCTCAATATCTATAGATTCCAGAATTTCAGGTGTAGGAAACTTGCAGATTTCATTTTTAGGATGGAGGGCATGGGGGGAGGGGGGGGGGGTTACTTGTTAAAGCTGTAACGAGTGTGATGGTGAGGGAAGAAGGGAAATAGTATGAAAGTAAATTCCATATAATTCCATACGCTCCTAATTCTATCATCATAAATATTCTAATTTATAATTATGTGGTATATTTGTTTCTTGCTATACTTCTTGTGAATAATTAGTTGACAAAAACAAAACTTTTTTTTTTTTTTTTAATTATGGTAGTTTGGCAATGTATGTAGTCCCTACTGAAAAATCTTTCCTAAACACAGGCTAGGACTCTCTCTCTATGTGTAATGTTTAGGCGAGAGCCAACGGACAGAAAGAAGTACAGTAATGTAATGAGGAACTCGGCAACTTAGGACGCTTAACATCCTAGCACACTAACAGGTCACTGCAGTAAAGCTTTTACACACTCCTTGACAATCACTATGAATTTCCTTGTGGTCATATTATAATCCAAATCATGGTAGCTATTATAACAATATTGAATGCAGACATCCTAATCTGCCCAGCTTTCACCCAATTGACTTGGTCACCTAAGCTAGTTGACAATATTCTTAGATAGCGATGCATTATAGAAAACTTGTCACATTATTAATAACATGTTGTCAATATTTATGACAAGAGAATCCTTAAAGATTCTGCCATGCCAATATTCTAACCATTAAGTTATGTTTTTATGTCTGTGGGGCCAAAAATTTTCTTACCTCATTGTAAACCATATCTCTAGAAAAAACATGCTGCACCATATGATCTCCAGCCTTTGGTCAGAATCAGAAAGGTTACCAGCACATAAATCTGTTAGAGATGAGGGCAGTTCCAACAATTTCTGGTAGGTCGCTCGGTGATGTTGATGAACGACAACACCACAGTTGTGGCTTACATAAACAAACAGGGCAGTACCTTTTTGCAGCCTCTATTCCATCTTGCAGTAAAGATCCTCTGGTGGTCAGAAGAAGATTCGGTGGTTCTATCGGCTCACTTCATTCCCGGCTAGAGGAATGTGCTCACGGACAATCTGAGCAGAACGATTTGGTTACAGTAGTTGGCTCCGAATGGTCTTTGAATCACCAGATAGCCCGCAGTCCTGGCTTTGTGGGGTTCCCCGACTGTAAACCTGTTCGCAACATCTCTGAACAGCATGCTTCCACTGTACTGTTCTCCAGTTCCGGACCCTCGGGCTCTATGGCAAGATGCGTTCCTACAACGATGGGACAATATCGACGTGTACACCTTTCCCCCCGTTTTGTCTGGTGAGAAGACTGCTCAACAATACCAGAGCATTTAAAGATCTATTGATGACCCTTGCAGCTCCGCTATGGTTTCATGCAGAGTGGTTCCCAGACCTCCTGCAACTTCTCGTAGATCATCCACGAGAACTCCCTCCACGACCAGATCTACTCGAACTGCCACACGTGAACATCTTCCACGAGACCATGAAGTCGCTTCGTCTTCCCGCGTGGAGACTATCCAGCATCTCCTCACTCAGAAAGGCTTTTCATGGCAAGTTGCGGACCGAATGTCCGGACAATTTTGTAGGTTCTCTCAGCCTTGGTCTACCAGGTCAAGTGAAGAGAGGTTTTGTGGTTGGTGCCATGGAAGGAATATCTCTCTACTCGAAGCCAGTATACCAGTCATAGCGGAGATTCTTGGATACCTTCGGGAGGAACAGCTCCTTTCAGTATTGGCGGTTAAAGCTTATCGCTCGGCCTTGATCATCGCCTCTCGGCTGAAAGGAGTCTATATTTTTCTTCGTTCGAGCTTTCTCTACTCATATGGCGTTATGAGATCACTTGACCCCAGTCAGAGATCAGACTGCCTCCTTGGAACATGGTTTGTGTACTGAGATCCCTAAAAAGGCCTCCATTACGCTCATGACATCAGAAATTAGTACTGTATTTCCCTGGCTGTCAAACACAACTTTTCCGTGTCGCAGTTCCTCCAGGCTGGTGTGTGGAAAAGACAGACCACATTCACAGCGCACAACCTCAAAGACGTAACCCACAAGAGGCTCGATACGTTTACTATTGGTCCTTTGGTGGCTGCTCAACAGGTGGTTTTAAGATACCTCAAGCTCCTTATTAGACAAGTAGCAGTTGGTTGAAAGCATTGGTTACCCAGGTTAAGACTGGAATGAATGTAAAGAATGTCTGGCTTTCCTTCATCTTTCCTTCTCTTTGGGTACAGCACCATGGGTCACCCTGCAAACTGGTTTCAACCTCTGTAGGTAATTATCACCTCCCTTGTGTAGCCTAGTATAAGTTGTATTTATGTTGTCCACGTCCCCATTGCTTCTGCGAGGGAACAATGGGTTTGTCTGGCTGTTTTTTCTCCTATTTAAAAACTTGGGACGTTTTCATACTAATAACAACCTCTATTTTACTAATTTGCACAGACTGTGAGTATACTCACTTTGTATATTTCATCCCTAGATCACACTCGCGTCATATACTGTACTAGACAAAACCGGGTCAATGTCCATGCCAGATCTAGGACTTACACCCACCTAAAAGTGAGTCATCCACATAAATAACAGGTGGTTTGTTAGTAGGGGAACAAATGACAAATTGGAGATAATTTGTATTTTTCCTCATCTAGTACAAACCTGGAGTTACTTATATAAATTGGCCCACCATCACCTGTCCCCCAGAAGCCCTGCCTGCAATGAAAAGTGACTTCTTACTGCTGTGAGAGTATATATATATATATATATATATATATATATATATATATATATATATATATATATATATATATATATATATATATATATATATATATATATATATATATAAGAGGCAACTGGGTACCTCCCAGCCACCCCTTGCCTACCCGCTAAGCGGTTAGGCAGGGTTGCCACCTCGCACTTCAAAGTCTAATAGCTACCTCTGAAAGAATATCCACAAATAACGGAAGGTTTGTATTAGATAGGGAAAAATACAAATTATCTCCAAATTTGTCATTTTAAGTTTTTTCTATTGTTACATTTATTTAATACAGACCTGCTTTGTAGTATGTTTACTCTGCTGCAGTGTACAATGAACCAAAGAAAACAAACATTTAGCTTTCCTCGTCTCTATATCCAGTTGGTATTTTTGTTACTGAATGTTAAAGTGAGACCCTAAACAATTAGTTACTCTGGTTGTTGATATTTGTAAAGTTTTATTGTATTTGTTTGATAGGGGGTGGGTGGTTTTGGCTTTATGATCTGTATATTTTCTTTGTCTTAAGTACTGTACTATATTTAGCACATACTGTAATTGTGGGTTTATTTTTATATTTTGGGATGTTATAACTTTTTTTTTTTTTTTTTTTTTTTTTTTTTTTTTTTTTTTTACAGTAAACTCCAATGTAAATGGGTAGTGGTGCCTAGCTGCTTGTCAGGGGTAAGTGTTAAAGGTGTAGGTCATCCTACTTTGCAGCTGTGCAGCATTCTAAGCATGGAGCTCTACATGGCTCGAATGCCATTTTGTGGTATGGAACTAGTTAAGACTTTGACATACGGAAAGTGCATTGTTTGGGGGGAGATGTACTGATGTTAGGAGTGAATTCTGCTGGAGCTTTGTTTGGGCGTGTGTTGTAGTTACATTTGAATACAGTTCAAAGACTTTTTGTGTGATACCAGGCTCTTGTGAAAAAAAAGGCACTACCCGTTTAACAACTTTTAACAGCTGTGTGTGCTGGGTATGGCATTTGGAGGTTTGTAAGACAGGTGACATTGCCATGAAATGGGTTTAGGTAGAATATAAATTATATCTAGTTAATATGGCCTTGACATGGATGTCTTCAAGTTGAGTATTATTTTGACACTTTGATTTATATATTAATGCTACTGATTTTTATGTCAAGTAAGTACTGTATTAACTTTCTCACAGGGGAGTAAATATTTGATTTGTATTTTAATGTTAATATTTTTTTTGTCAAATAAGTACCGTTTTGACTTTCTTAGAGGGGAATAAATATTTGAGTGGAGTCTAGTACTGTTCAAGGATTATGCAGGGCTCCTTTCCACAATAGTGTTACCAGGTATAAGCCAGTTATCAAAGAGTTGCAACAGGTATAAGCCAGTTATCAAAGAGTTGTAAGTGAAAGTCCTGCAAGCTAGTGCCTTGTTTAAACATTTAACATTTTTGGTGAATCATGGGTCTCGTATCAAAATTTTACCAGCATAAGTGATCACCTCAAAAGAACACAGCTAAATTGCATCTTGCCATGAAAATTCCAAACACTTTGTCTAGAGAAAGAAATTCACAGTCATCCTTCCATTTCCTTTCTGTTGGCAACTATACCCATTCTAAATATGGTTTGCATTTTGTCATTATAACAAGCCAATAAAGAATGACCACCCAGCTGCCCTTAGTAAAACAATATCACATAAGTCTCTTCTTCTCTCCCTTTAAAGACCCTAAATTAGACATTTGACCCAGAGAACTGGATTATCCACATGGCACCAGTGATAGATAACGTTTGCCCATGAAACATGTTTAAAATTTCCGTAACTTGTTAGCCTGGTTTCATAAATAAGATAGACCATAAGAGATAATGGTATAATATACAGTCGCTTCTGTTTAAATTCAGCACGAGTACTGTAATTCTTCTTCGGAAACGTTCCTTAGGGACTACTGTACTAATGGCAATCTACAGTAGGTTCTTGTGCTTCGAAAAGCCCGATTCTTTTTTGCCTTGATTCACTGCCATTTTAAGTGTGGATTATTAACCTTCACCCATAAACTAACCAGTCGCCCTGTAAGTGGGGAATATTTGCAAACATGACCAGGATTTTGGTCTGTAAGACACTTTTGCTGCCAAATGTTTCTATCCTGTTTGCATTTTATTTTCCCCATGGGAAAAAAAAACATACGCACAAATTTTCCCCAGGTCAGTTAGTGTTACTGAAAGGACTGCTTTTTTGATTGATCACAAATTCTTGGATGTAACAATTAAAGTATACATCATGATTATGATAATTAAATTGATGTACTGCACTAATGCCGAATGATTTTCCCAAGAAAGATCTTTGGACTGACACTATTCAAAGGATTTCTTGAACCCTGGGACATGGTTCAATAAAATTTAAAAATGAAACAAAATATTTATTTCAGGTTAATTTTTATCATAGCTGAAGGAAGTTTTAACTGATGACTATGCAATTGGTTAGCGTTGTTTGTTCTTAGGACAGACCTCCTGAGCACTATCAAGCAACTGGGATTTTTTTTTTTTTATTAATATAGCCACCATATTATTGGAGCTGTGATATTAATTATGATTTTGTTTGTTTTTATAAAAAATTATATTTTCCTACATGTACGAACCATCAACCTTTAATAGGTATGGCTACCTTTACTTTGACATTGGCCGCAGCTGTGTACACATGTACTCTGCTGCGTCTCTTGCTTTGGCTCTTTAATCGTTACCCATCACTCTTTTTAGAGTGATTATCTGCATTGATGTACACCCATAAGCCAGACGTAAGGCTTTGCCCAGGTAAGGAAGATTGCCGTTTTGGTCATCACATGAGCAAGCAAGAGATAGGCCCCCATCGATTTTGTAGTTGTTGCATGGGGCATGACTGCTCTCGGTCACCCCTTGTGAGGATTGTAGAGTGGCCTCATTTGTAGTGGGTTGAGTTTTCAAAGAAGTACTAGTCTAAGAATGATTCACTGACATCATAGCTGGTGCTGAAAAAACTGTTTGGCCCCATTTATTTTTTGGTGGGAGACAAAGCTGGTTGTTTCCCATGCAGTTTCTTCCAAGGTTGGATCCTCAGGGGCAACACGTTGGGGATACGGAAACCCCCCACTTAAACCCTCTGGGAGTTGTTCCAAGAAGGTGGGTGGATGGTCTTTCCCTAGTGGGGGCAATACAGCCCTACTCCCTCTCTTAACCATCTCCCCATATCTTCTTTTGACAACCCTTGCAAGGATTTGGATCCATTAGCTGTGGCCTTCGGTAGGAATTGATGGTGCCCAATCTGCTGAGAAACCTCTTACGATGCTAACATTTGCCAGAGATCAGAAGTCTTGCACTTCTCCCTCTTCTCCAGCTCACCCTGCAGAGGTGGTGTCTAATGAATCCCATATTTGAAAGAAATGCATGCAAACCCATTGCTATTAATTACCATACATTAAGACACCATATCCTTTTTTAGATATACAGTAGGTTCTTCCATGGACATCTGTTAATATTAGGCAGAAACATAGTCTATCACCATGGACATTCTTTTCCCAGGTTATAAGGTTTGCAGCAGTCATCACTACAGCTCCTTTCACGGGTGTAAGTGTTTGGCATTCGGAGATTTAATCCTGCCACTTTGGCTATATGAAGTTACTCCCTCCTAAGGATGTCTCCTATTAAAGAACGATGGTTTCTGTATCTGTAGGAACAACTCAAAAATTTTGCGAATAATTTTTATTCTTCCAAATTAGGCGATCCTCAGTCCTTTAAATTGCACTAGCTGTCTCATGTGCTCTGCATGGTGTAAGTTAGGGTCAAGGTGGCTGCTCAGTGGACTGTTCGGTGTGTGGGGCTTAGCCAGTAACTACCACTATTTATTGAATAAAAGATTTAGGAGTGGACTCTGAACACATTTGGGACATTTTCAGTTTCTTCTAATCTTTTTATTACACCTGGTTTGGGCCTCTGATCTGTGAGCAGGCCAAGAAAAGGAGGAAGGAGTTGGCTAATAATTCATCAACCCAGATTTGAAGGGGCAAAGTATATAATACTTTACAGTATTCCGCTCTCCCCTTAAATAGTTTCCTTTCTTATTTTTGTTTTTTAACCATTTGGTGGTGATACAGTTGAAATCCTTTAGCTATAATCTAAAACAAAATTGTTAAAAGTATAAAAAATTATCTTACAAACAAAAATTAATTTTCATATCAAATAAAGAATGTCCTCAATTCTGATTGGTTTCAGTATTTTATATCTTGCATTTGAAGGAGTTAGTGGTTTTGATCTAGCCAGTCTTTGCTGACACGGTCTCTTGATTTGGCAGCCCTAAGGTTGTTGGGCAGTTATCTAACTTATCAATAGATCAGTTCACCATCTTTTTATATATGTAAGAATTGTAATATGAATTATAAGAAAATAGGAAATATGAATTTATAAAAATATTGTTTTCAATATTAAACTTACCCGATAATCATGTAGCTGTCAACTCCGTTGCCCGACAGAATTCTATGGAGGGATACGCCAGCTATCACAATACTAGAAGGGGGTGTATTTACCAGCGCCACCTGTGGCCAGGTACTCAAGTACTTCTTGTTGACACCTCCTCAATTATTCCTCTGTCGTGCTTCCGGCAAGACGTTCTGGGATACGCTTATGTTCTTGGAGTATTTTCACGACTTTGGTGAAGTATTTCTCTTTGATTTCGGCTGTCGCTTTACTGGAAACTTCTATATTAGCTTAGTTAGCTTTTGGAATTAATTTGATTAATTATGGTGACGAGAGAGTTTGAACTCTCGTTCACCTTTCAATGGCCGACCCTTCCCTTAGACGGAAGTGTTGGTGTCTAAGAGAGTATAGACTCTCTTTCTTAATTTTGCTTAACGAAAGTTATAGATTTATTTTATATCTCTCCGCCTCTTATAGGCCTCTTCGATTAACTTCCTTTTATTATAAACTCATTAAAATTAATTTTTATATTTGTTTATATTCGACCTTCCTAATAGTAGGCGGTCTTTTACCGAAGTTAATAAACTTTGAGCCCGTCATTTCGGTTTTACCTGTTAACATATTATGCTATTTCCGCCACAGAGTTTGAAAGATTTTCTTTGACAGTCTCGTACTGTTTTCAAAGTTGAACTAACGTTTTGTTTTGTCTCTGCAGTTGTTGACGTTCAGAACGTTCAACTTGCACTCTATCGTTACGATAGAGAAAGAATTTTCACGGTTTCACGTTGCAGTAAGAGTAACCGTGTCTAGCGTTTTGTTCATTCTTTCTTTACTTAATGGTTTTGATCCTAATAAAGGAACTTTTCAGTTTTTTTCCTTTAACAATAATATGTTTTAACGATATATATGTTTGGGCTCTTCTCTCAGGTTCTAAGTCAAGAGAGAGAGAGAGAGAGAGAGATAGAGACGGAGGGAGAAAGAGGATAAACGTTTCATTCAAGCCTGCCAGGCGTACGAGTAACGTCGTTATCGTTTTTGCTCTTCTCCCTAGTCTCTTTAGGGGAAGAAACTAAACGTTTCTAGAGTGATCTAGTGTTTAGTCTCTTTCCAACCACTGAATTATCTTTCATTAGATTTTTCTGTTACATTGTAATTCTGTTTTCGCAATTACTAACTTTGAGAAAGGATAGAATTGCGTATTTCAGGTACAAACCACTTAAAGTTTCGAGTTCAGTGAAATAAGTGCAAACAGAAATCAAAGTGATAAGTGATTAGTGCGTGAGGGTACTTTTGTGCGCGCCAGTCGTCCTCCCAGTCCGGGACCTCTTGCAAGCTCCCAAGCCCAGGGGAGAAGCAATGTCGAAGGGCATAAGGGTTCAGCAGGCCTTGATCGGCGCACAGAAGTATTCTCGGTGGTTGTGGGCGTGTCTTACCGAGACCGTCACTCCCACCCGCAGACGATTGAGCCCTTATTTTGCTCGTCTGCAGAAGAGATTAGGGGAGAAAATAAAGGCAGAGTAACGCTGGTCTCAGGTCTCAAGACCTCTTAAACGTTAAGTCCAGACCTATGTCAGACGTACGAAGTTAAAGTTCACAACCCGAATGCAGTCATTGGGTTAGCTCTGACTCTCCTCAGTCATCAGTTGATTACACTCCGCCTAAGAGGAGTAAGGTTCTGCCACAACAGATCTCTGCTGTTAAGGCTTTACCTCAGCAGAACTTAGTGTCTGCCGACCCCAAGTTAACTCTACTGCAGTCCACAACTTTCGGTCTTGATGCGTGAGTGTCGGGCTGAGAGTGTTGCGCCTCCGCCTACACTCCCCCCCGCCTATGATCGCTCCGCCTGATCACAGTACCACCTGCCAGGCGTACGATGTTGTGAACTCTACTACAGTCCATGCAAGCACAGCTTTCGGACTTGATGCGTGAGTGTCGGGCTGAGAGTGTTGCTCCTCCGCCTCCGCCTACACTCCCTCCACCTACACTCGCTCCGCCGGATCGCAGTACCATCTGCCAGGCGTACGATGTTGTGGACTCTACTACAGTCCATGCAAGCACAGCTTTCGGACTTGATGCGTGAGTGTCGGGCTGAGAGTGTTGCTCCTCCGCCTCCGCCTACACTCCCTCCACCTACATTCGCTCCGCCTGATCGCAGTACCACCTGCCAGCAGTTCCACCTGCCAGGCGTACGATGTTGAGCCACGTGCTGAGTTTGCTGTTCCCTGTGGTGTTCAGCCTCCGCCTTCCTTAAGGCAACCTTTACATTGGGATCAGGAGGATTATACCTCTCTTCCTCCGCCTCCACTTGCTGCTCCACCAGTGATGCAACACTCGGTTGAGGTACAACAACCTCTCCCGTCCATGAGTCAGTCTCCTCAGCTCTCGCTGGAGCGAGCTCAACCCTCCACAAGGCAAGCACCACAACACCTTAGCCTTGCGCCTCAGGAGCCTCAGCTTGCGAGACATTTACCTTGTTCTGCGCAGCCTCTTCCTCATCGCGCTCCGCTCACACCACAGGAACTGGAACTTGCTACTCCGCTTCCGCCAACCGCTCAGCAAGCGCACCCTTGGGTTCAACCACTCATGCTAGGAGTCAGCCTCCTCCACCCATGCGCCTTCCTTCTGCTTGTCTTTTATTCAGCCTTTGCAGACTGAGCCTCAGGTGTTCCTTCATCGGAGTCTTGAAGAGGAAACCACAACTATTGTTGTTCCAGCTCGTTCTGACTCTGCTGTTCAGCATACCTTACCTCCATTTTCATACCATGGTTTAAACCCCATGCAAGCATGCATAAAGCACTCTAGCACTGGTCATGGAATTTCTGAGAAATGTTAAACGCCATGCACACGCTCTGCTTTCCTTACAGCAGGCTCTGCTTACAGCAGGCTCTGCTTACTACATGCTCAGCATACAGCATGCTCTGCATTCAGCATGCTCTGCATACAACATGCTCTGCATACAGCATGCTCTGCATTCAGCATGCTCTGCATACAACATGCTCTACATACAGCATGCTCTGCATACAGCATACTCTGCATACATCATGCTCTGCATACCTTACCGCATGCTTCTCAACACATCTTGGGTTGTTGCCAACTCACTAGACTGTCAAGCAGTTTCATAACGTTGCCTTCTAGTCTGCTGCTTTTGCACCAGTGAACCCTCACTCAGAGAACTTAGCTTTTCTAGGATAAGGTCCCTGTAGATGAGAAAGTTCTTTTCTCCCTCCTTCTGATATTCCCTTGAGGACTCTGTCATTTGGAGGGAGCCTTTAGCTGCATAACCTCTTATGGACTTTTATTTAAGCATAACATGCTTACAGGGAAGGTAATGGTTCCACTTCAGCCGCTAATCCCGTCTGTTACCACACCTGCTCCCATAGACCTTGAGCTGTGTTGCATGACATGCAGTCCAAGCTTAGTCCTTGTTAGAGGATTTTTTGTTTACGGAGTCAATGTGTCACGGGGAAGACGTTCAACAACCAACAGAAGGGACTTGTTGTGACGCAGTGCGGCAACCTCAGCAACCCGTTAAGGAGTTGTCTGTACGACCCAGACAGTCTAGACAGATTCGGGTTGTCACTGTACTTCCTCGCTTGCCCATGATTGACAGTTTACAGACTGTGCAGCAGTATCATGATCTTGTGTCCGGCTCCGTCAGACGACTGGCTTTTAAGAGCTCCCACAAGTTGTCGCTGTCTGGAGATTTTCAAATGGACTATGGATCTGACCAAGGAACTGGGCCTCCTGGTCAATTTTGAGGAGTCTCAGCTCGTTCCATCCCAGACCATTGTCTCCTTGGGTATGGATCTTCAGAGTCGAGCTTTTCGGACTTGTCCGTCGGCCCCAAGGATCTTCCAAGCCCTAGAATGCATCCAGAGCATGCTGAGAAGGAACCGATGCTTAGTCAGGCAGTGGATGAGTCTAACAGGGACACTTTCATCGCTGGCCCTGTTCATCGAGTTAGGGAGACTCCACCTCCGCCCCCTTCAGTATCATCTAGCTGCTCACTGGATAAAGGACATGACGCTAGAGACGGGCTCAGTTCCTGTTTCCGAAGAGATGAGGTCTACTCTAACGTGGTGGAAGAACAGCATTCTTCTCAAGGAAGGTCTACCATTGGCTGTTCAGACCCCCGACCACCGTCTCTTCTCGGACGCATCGGACACGGGCTGGGGTGCGACACTGGACGGACAGGAATGCTCGGGAACATGGAATCAGGAGCAAAGGACACTTCACATCTATTGCAAGGAGTTGTTGGCAGTTCATCTGGCCTTGATAAACTTCAAGTCCCTCCAGCTTAACAAGGTGGTGGAGGTGAACTCCGACTACACCACAGCCTTGGCTTACATCTCCAAGCAGGGAGGGACTCATTCGAGGAAGTTGTTCGAGATCGCAAGGGACCTCCTCATTTGGTCAAAAGATCGAAAGCTCACGCTGGTAACGAGGCTCATTCAGGGCGATATGAATGTCATGGCAGATCGCCTCAGCCGGAAGGGTCAGGTCTTCCCCACAGAGTGGACCCTTCACAAGAATGTTTGCAGCAGACTTTGGGCCCTGTGGGGTCAGCCAACCATAGATCTATTCGCTACCTCGATGACCAAGAGGCTCCTCTTGTATTGTTCTCCGATTCCAGACCCAGCAGCAGTTCGCGTGGATGCCTTTCTGCTGGATTGGTCCCATCTCGACCTGTATGCATTCCCGCCGTTCAAGATTGTCAACAGGGTACTTCAGAAGTTCGCCTCTCACAAAGGGACACGGCTACGTTGGTTGCTCCCCTCTGGCCCTCGAGAGAATGGTTCACCGAGGTACTGCAATGACTGGTCGACGTTCCCAGGACTCTTCCTCCTAGAGTGGACCTTCTGCGTCAACCTCACGTAAAGAAGGTTCACCCAAACCTCCACGCTCTTCGTCTGACTGCCTTCAGACTATCGAAAGACTCTCAAGAGCTAGAGGCTTTTCGAAGGAGGCAGCCAGAGCGATTGCCAGAGCAAGGACGACATCCACTCTCAGAGTCTATCAGTCTTAATGGGAAGTCTTCCGAAGCTGGTGCAAGGCCAATGCAGTTTCCTCAACCAGTACCACTGTAACCCAGATTGCTGACTTCCTGTTACATCTAAGGAACGTAAGATCCCTATCAGCTCCTACGATCAAGGGTTACAGAAGTATGTTGGCAGCGGTTTTCCGCCACAGAGGCTTGGATCTTTCCTCCAACAAAGATCTACAGGACCTCCTTAGGTCTTTTGAGACCTCAAAGGAACGTCGGTTGTCCACTCCAGGCTGGAATCTAGACGTGGTCCTAAGGTTCCTAATGTCATCAGGATTTGAACCGCTCCAATCAGCCTCTTTTAAGGACCTCACATTAAAACTCTTTTCCTCGTGTGCTTAGCAACAGGTAAAAGAGTAAGTGAGATCCACGCCTTCAGCAGGAACATAGGTTTCACATCTGAAACGGCTACATGTTCCTTGCAGCTCGGTTTTTTGGCTAAAAACGAGCTTCCTTCCCGTCCTTGGCCTAAGTCGTTCGAGATCCCAAGCCTGTCCAACATGGTGGGGAACGAACTGGAGAGAGTACTTTGCCCAGTTAGAGCTCTTAAGTACTATCTAAGAAGGTCAAAACCATTACGAGGACAATCAGAAGCCTTATGGTGTGCTATCAAGAAGCCTTCTCTACCAATGTCTAAGAACTCAGTTTCTTACTACATCAGGCTTCTGATTAGAGAAGCAAATTCTCATCTGAAGGAAGAAGACCTTGCTTTGCTGAAGGTAAGGACACATGAAGTGAGAGCTGTGGCTACTTCAGTGGCCTTCAAACAGAACCGTTCTCTGCAGAGTGTTATGGATGCAACCTATTGGAGAAGCAAGTCAGTGTTCGCATCATTCTATCTCAAAGATGTCCAGTCTCTTTACGAGTACTGCTACACCCTGGGTCCATTCGTAGCAACGAATGCAGTAGTAGGCGAGGGCTCAGCCACTACATTCCCATAATCCCATAACTTATTAACCTTTCTCTTGAATACTTTTTATGGGTTGTACGGTCGGCTAAGAAGCCTTCCACATCCTTGTTGATTTGGCGGGTGGTCAATTCTTTCTTGAGAAGCGCCAAGGTTAAAGGTTGTGATGAGGTCCTTTAGTATGGGTTGCAGCCCTGTATACTTTAGCACCTTTGAGTTGATTCAGCCTCCCAAGAGGAACGCTGCGCTCAGTAAGGAAGACGATCTTATTAAAGGCAGAGTAACGGTTCAAGTCGACTTCCTTACCAGGTACTTATTATTTCATTGTTATTGTGGATAACTGATTATATGAAATACGGGATACTTAGCTATCCTTTAGTCTTGTACACTGGTTTTTCACCCACCCCCCTGGGTGTGAATCAGCTACATGATTATCGGGTAAGTTTAATATTGAAAAATTTTATTTTTATTAATAAAATAAATTTTTGAATATACTTACCCGATAATCATGATTTAATCGACCCTCCCTTCCTCCCCATAGAGAACCAGTGGACCGAGGAATAATTGAGGAGGTGTCAACAAGAAGTACTTGAGTACCTGGCCACAGGTGGCGCTGGTAAATACACCCCCTTCTAGTATTGTGATAGCTGGCGTATCCCTCCATAGAATTCTGTCGGGCAACGGAGTTGACAGCTACATGATTATCGGGTAAGTATATTCAAAAATTTATTTTATTAATAAAAATAACATTTTTACACTTCATTTGATTTTATGCAATTTAGGACTTGAAGGCCAAACAAATAACACATGAATAGACATAAGCTTTTTCACTGTATATTGGTAGGAGTACAGTTTTCAATCTTAATCTTGACTTTGGGATTTCTTCATCAGATGGAAGTTATTGTTATTCACATATGGCTCGATAAATTCATTAATACACATATTTAATGTCTTTATTCAAGTTTTTCTCCATGTCTAATAGTCTTGCTCCAATTTTAAGTTCTAATACATGCTGAAGCTTCATGGAGAAGTTCCTTTGTTTCATTTTAGTTTTTAAGTAACAATTTTTCACCTAAGCCCAGATAACCTTAATTGGGATATAGTGACAATGGTTAGGTGCTAATGCAAAATTTGGTGTTCATTGTGAATGGTTGTCATCAATAATTGTGTTTGGGTTCACATGAATTTTTCATTGATTTCATAGTCTCATAATTCACATTTAAGTTAATCAGGGGGTTTGAATTGTTTTTTTATTATTCAAGCAATCTTGCATATCACTTTATCATGTTAAATGTTTAATCATTTGCAATGGATATGATGTACTGGCGTAATAATTACAGAAGGTGGTGATATGTTTGAAAGTATTGATTTGCATAAGGAACCCTACTGTATTTTACACTAATTTGTTCATTTGATTATGATCATCTCCATAATCATGTTTAGTCTGGAATACAAGCTGTGCATTTGGAACAAAGCCTTCCTTTGAATTAGCATGCAAGACGAGGAGGCTACTTCAGTTTACCGTTTTTGATTCTACGCCTCTTGTATGTTCAGAAGATTAATCTTGATAACACCTACCTTCTATATAATTGTGCATTACCTAGGTTTCATCTTGATATAAATACGAGTTTTCTCCCATCTTATTTAAATATTTGATTTTCCATCAAAATTTTGTTCTTGCACTTGTTACTACTCAGCAGTAGAAATTTTCCAGCTTAATATTTTTGTAAATGATACTTATCTCATGCAGTATTTTTCAAAATTACTTCTTGTAACCACCAACCCCATTATTTTCCTTCACTTGCAACAGTTTGTCAAAATTTCTTTCCTTGCACAAAAATCCAAAACAATTTGAGTCCCCCCATTGTGATATTCCCCTACCCCAGGAGACCACCTCTTAACCTCTTGGACTTCCTGTTCTGCTGGGACCACTCACATTTATGTTTTTTTAATCTTTTCTTTTTCCCTATAATTAGGTTTTAAATTCTTCTTCAGTTTCATAAGCTCTTATAAATCTGAGGCAAAGTACTTTTTGATATTTTCGTTACTATCTGTGGCACATTTGACTGCCTTATTGATTCCAAACTTATTAATCCCATTTAAAAAGTGGTAATGTTGTATCCCATTTATAGTTGTTTAGGACAAAGGACACTCTGTGAGGCTCTCCCGTAGTGTTTAATGAGGCATACTGTGAATACGGAAGCCAATCTCCAGTCATTTTGATTTAGCTAAGGGTCTTTATGAAGTAACCCAAGTGTAAAAGTAGCAACATGTATGCTAGATCTCAAGTTTGTCATTTTCCTTCCCTTCTCTCAGTGAAGCAAAGGCAGCCAGATTGAGAATCCTCTGCACTGTAAAACAATGGTCTCAGGGTCTCCTTCTAAGATGGGTTTTAGTATATTGTAGTTGTACTGTAATCTTAACAGCAGAGTTCAAGCTTCTCTAAAACATACTCCTATATTAAAGGACTCCTGTTTATATAATTTGAAAAAATACAAAATACTTAAAGATAAACTTGACACAATTTTTTTTTTATTTCACGAACAGTAACTACTTTTATCTTGTTTTACTTATTTCTTCTCTATTCCAGTTGTTAAGCATATAATAATTTTTCCCCAGATTTTGCTGTTTAATAAAATCTTCCTTCCTGCAGTCCGTTGTTGCTCTACTACAATAAAATCAGTGTAAAGGTCTTGGTACTGATCCTTGGACACCAGCATGCATGTACTTTGATCATTGGATACCCATGCCAATGCCTGTGTTATGACACAGGAACTTGCATAAAATTGGTTATTTTTTTATTTTTTTTAACCCAGAAATTAGTACATTTGATTTTTTGAATTCGCAATTTCTGACTATTGTTTGTGATGCCGAATAATTTTTTCCCTTTGTGCCATTTTTCCAAAATTGATTCCTTTCAATTTTGCTAAAGTAATTTGTAATATAGATGGTATAGGGGCATTTAAATATTCCTGCTGCTAGGGTGGGAAAGGGGGTAAAGGTAACATTTCCTCAAAAAATAAGGTCAGATTATTTGAAAATACATCTTAAAATGAAGGTTTATTTACTCTTTTTATAGAAAATGGTGATGTGGTTTGTTTCTGAAGAATTACCGTAAAAGTCATCCTAGAAAGTGCAATGATTAAAGTGGTAACCTCCAAAAATAAGGTTTTGATTTTTATCATCACTACTTGTCCTGGGCTAGGATCTGGGAGGCCATTCAGGTGCAACTCTGGGAAACTGTACATACAATAGTTGTTTTGAAGGTTGAATGAAAGATGGAAGGCAGAGAGTAAGAATGGAAAAGTGGATGGCCAAAATGTGGGTACAACTAGAGGTTGAAGGGACACCACAGAGATAGTTTTGTCAAGAGTGCACCAAGCTAAGTGATCCTGATAGCGCTAACCATCTAAATGGATAGAGCGTTCATTGAAGGTTATGGAATGGACTTGACAATTGGTAATGCATTAGGTGCCTAAAGATTGAATGGTCTGAGATCTTTTATCATATTGAGGTAGAATTGGATTGTTTTCAATGAAAATCTCAAAATTTATCTTCTCGAGGGTGTTTATGTCAGGATGGTGGTACTTACAAATTATGACTTGGAGGTGTTGAGGAGCTTAGTTTTCATTGATTTTCCATACCCTAGTATAAGGCTTATACATATTTTTTTATAAATATTTTTACATGCATGAATTTGCTGTCTTTTACATGCATGAATTTGCTGTTGTTTACAAGAGTCAAGTTGGAGACCCCTCTTAATATATTTTGTTGAAGTAGTGTGTTGTTATTTTCAGGACCAGTACCATCTTGGGAGAGACTGGTTCACCAGAATGTTAGCCTGGCAAGCCCAACCTTCCACTGTTGTACCCAACGACAGCAGTAACCTCTTCAGTAAGTGACTTGAATTAACTAGCGGAGACGGAGATAAATCTGTCGCCATGTAAAGGAGATATATCTGTCGCCATGTAAATGGAAGGTGAATGTGTTTACCATTGTACTATCAATGAGGTTAGTGTGTAATGCAAAGATGTACTTTACCTATTTACATATACAGTATTATCACCTCTGCATACGAAGTTGGAAGGAGGCTATGTTATACCCCCTATTTATGAGTGTGCTTGTGAGTCATTAAATTTGGAGGGATTAACTTATGTAAAAAGCTGGAAATGATTAGATTTTGGAAGGTCAAGGTCAGGGCAAAGCAGAATGTCCAGTTCACGTAATCAGCCTTAAGTTTGGACATCGTTGTTAAAGAAACTTCAAACTTGGTTCATATTGAGTGTATGAAAATCTTCGCCAATTAATACATGTTAAGGTCAGAGGTCAATGTTATGGTTGAGAAATAAGCACTGTAACCCCCAATGCCTATAGCTTATGAGGTCCACAGTGGATAGACATCCATGCAAAGCCTCTGTTCTTCATTACCACACATTAGACACCATATCCTTTGTTAAATATACAGTCGGTTCTTCCATGATCATCTGTCAAGATTATGTAGAAACGTACTGTAGTATTTCACCATGGACATTTCTCTCCCAGGTAATAAGGTTTGTAGCTGTCATCAGTTAAGCTCCTTTCACAGGTCTAAGTGTTTTGGCACTTGAAGATTCAATCCTGTCACTTTGGCCATATTAAGTTACTTCCTCCCAAGGATAAGTCTCCCATTAAAGGACGATGGCTTCTGTATGTGTAGGAACAACTTGAAATTTTTCAAGTAATTAGTATTTTTCCAAACTATGCAATCCTCATTCCTTTATATTGCACTAGCTGTCTCAACTGCTCCACATGGGGTAGGTTAGGTTCAAGGTGGCTGCTCAGTGGACTGTTCGGTGTGTGGGGCTTAGCCAGTAACTACCACTATTTATTGAGTAACAGATTTAGGAGTGGACTCAGAACACATTTGGTGCATTGTCAGTTCCTTCTGATCATTTTATTAGATACCTGGCTTGACCTCTTTAATCTGTGAGGAGGCCAAGAAAAGGAGGAAGGGGTTGGCTAATAAATCATCAACCCAGATTTGAATGGGCAAAGTATATAATACTTTATTCTGCTCTCCCCTTAAATTGTTTCCTTTCTTATTTTTGTTTATTATCATGTGGTGGTGCTAAAGTTGAAATCCTGTAGCGGGAGCATAAAAACAGTTAGAATAGCGCCAACATATCCCTGCGTGTTGTAAGGGGCGACTTAAAGGGACGGGACGAGGGGGCTGGGAACCCCCTCAACTCTGTTATAATCCTGTGAGACATCAAAGAGGTGGAGCTGGGGGTAGAGTGACTACTCCTCGCACTCTAGTTTTGGGGTGTTTGAATGTGCGTGGATGTAGTACAATAGAGAGTAAAAGATGTGAGATTGGAAGTATGTTTAGGAATAGAAGGATGGATATATTGGTTTTGTGTGAGACAAAGATAAAAGGGAAAGGTGAAGTGATGTTTGGTGAAATGTCTGGTAGAGTGTCTGGTATTGAAAGGGGAAGAGCAAGAGAAGGTGTGGCTTTATTGCTGAGCGAATGGATGACAGGTAAAGTAGTGGAATGGAAGGAGATATCATCTAGGTTAATGTGGGTAAGGGTTAGGTTGGGTAGGGAATGCTGGGCTTTTGTCAGTTCGTATGGGCTAGGTTGTTAGAAAAGTGAAGAAGAGCGGAATGAGTTCTGGAATGAATTAACTAGGTGTGTAGAAGGACTGGGTAGAAGGAATTATGTAGTTGTCATGAGTGACTTAAATGCTGGAGAAGTAGAAGATGTCATTGGGAAGTATGGCATACCAGGTGAAAAAGAGAGTGGTGAGAGACTGGTAATATGTGTGTTGAGCAAGAGATGGTGATAAGTTCTAGCTTTTTCAAAAAGAAAGATAAAAACAAGTATACATGAGTAAGAGTGGCAAATGGAAGAATGGTAGAAAGGGCATTAATGGATTATGTTTTGATAACTAAAAGAATGTTTGGAAGATTGAAAGACGTGCACGTGTTTAGAGGTATGGCTAACAGTATGTCTGATCATTTTTTGGTGGAAGGAAAATTAGTTGTAGCAAGAGAGTGGGGTAATAGAGTAGGTGGATGTAAAAGGGAGCTAGTGAGGGTTGAAGAGCTAATAAAACCCGGGGGTAAAAAGTAAATATCAAGAAAGGTTGAAAATGGCATATGACAAGTGAAAGTAAGAGAAGCTGGTAATTTAGAGGAGTGGAAGTTAGAAAAAGAAAATTTTGTTTGGATTGCAAGTGATGTGTGTGACAAGTTTGTTGGAGGCAGTGTGAGGAAGGGCAGTGAATGGTGGAATGAAGGAGTGAAGGTAAAAGTGGAAGAGAAAGAGAGGGGTTTTGAAGAATGGCTGCAGAGTAATAGTGTAGAAAAGTATGAAAGATATAGAGAGAAAAATGTGGAAGTAAAGTGCAAGGCGAGGCAAAGAGGGCAGCTGACCTGAGGTGGGGTCAGGGATTGGGTCATTCATATGAAGAGAATAAGTAGTGGTTTTGGAAAGGAGTGAAGAGAGTAAGGAAGGTTGATTCAAGAATTGAAGAGAAAGATGGAAATGGAAGGTTGTTAAAAGGAGAGGACGCAAGGAAATGGTGAGAGGAATATTTTGAAAGTTTACTGAATGTTGAGGATAATAGGGAGACACATAATTGCTGTTGCAGGTGTTGAGGTGCCGGTGATGGGAGATGAGAATGAGAGAGAGATTACAAGAGAGGAAGTGAGGAGAGCACTAGATCAAACGAGAGTAGGAAAAGCATCTGGTATGGATGGCGTGAGAACTGAAATGTTGAAGGAAGCGGGTGTGACTGTACTTGAAAGGTTGGTGAGATTGTTTAATATGTGTTTTGTGTTGTCAATGGTACCAGTAGATTGGGTTTGTGCGTGTATTGTACCACTATACTGTATAAGGGTAAGGGAGATGTGCATGAGTGTTGTAATTCAATGGGTATTAGTTTGTTGTGTGGTGGGAAAAGTGTATGGTAGAGTACTGATTAATAGGATTAAGTATAAAACAGAGAATACAATCTTTAGAAGTACAGGGTGGTTTTAGAAGAGGTAGGGGTTGTATGAATCAGAATTTTACAGTTAGGCAGATATGCGAGAAATATTTAGCACAAGGTAAGGAGGTGTATGTTGCGTTTATGGATCTGGAGAAAGCGTATGATAGAGTTGATAGGGAAGCAATGTGGAATGTGATGAGGTTATATGGAGTTGGTGGAAGGTTGTTGCAAGCAGTGAAAAGTTTCTACAAAGGTAGTAAAGCATGTGTTAGGATAGGAAATGAAGTGAGCGATTGGTTTCCGGTGAGAGTGGGGCTGAAACAGGGTTGTGTGGTGTTGCCATGGTTGTTTAACTTGTATGTTGATGGAGTGGTGCGATAGGTGAATACTCGAGTGCTTGGACGAGGATGGAAACTGGTAGATGCGAATGATCATGAATGGGAGGTAAATCAGTTGTTGTTTGCGGATGATACTGTACTGGTTGCAGACGCGGAAGAGAAGCTTGGCCGATTAGTGACAGAATTTGGAAGGGTGTGTGAGAGAAGGAAGTTGAGTTAATGTGGGTAAGAGTAAGGTTATGAGATGTACGAGAAGGGAAGGTGGTGCCAGGTTGAATGTCATGTTGGGTGGAGAGTTACTTGAGGAGGTGGATCAGTTTAAATACTTGGGGTCTGTTGTGGCAGCAAATGGTGGAGTGGAAGCAGATGTACGTCAAGAGAGTGAATGAAGGATGCAAAGTGTTGGGGGCAATCAAGGGAGTAGTAAAAAATAGAGGGTTGGGCATGAATGTAAAGAGAGTGCTGTATGAGAAAGTGATTGTACCAACTGTGATGTATGGATCGGAGTTGTAGGGAATGAAAGTGACGGAGAGACAGAAATTGAATGTGTTTGAGATGAAATGTCTAAGGAGTGTGGTTGGTGTATCTCAAGTAGATAGGGTTAGGAATGAAGAAGTGAGGGTGAGAATGGGTGTAAGAAATGAGTTAGCAGCTGGAGTGGATATGAATGTGTTGAGGTTGTTTGGCCATGTTGAGAGAATGGAAAATGGCTGTCTGCTAAAGAAGGTGATGAATGCTAGAGTTGATGGGAGAAATACAAGAGGAAGGCCAAGGTTTGGGTGGATGGATGAAGTGAAGGAAGCTCTGGGTGATAGGAGGATAGATGTGAGAGAGGTAAGAGAGCGTGCTAGAAATAGGAATGAATGGCGAGCGATTGTGACGCAGTTCCGGTAGAACCTGCTGCTTCCTTTGGTGCCTTGGATGACCGTGGAGGTAGTAGCAGTAGGGGATTCAGTGTTATGAAGCTTCATCTGTGGTGGATAACAGGGGAAGGTGGGCTGTGGCACCCCTAGCAGTACCAGCCGAACTTGGTTGAGTCCCTTGTCAGGCTGGGAGGAATGTAGAGAGGAAAGGTCCCCTTTTCTGTTTTATTTGTTTGATGTCGGCTACCTCCCAAAAAATTGGGGGAAGGGCCTTGGTATATGTGTGTATGTATAACTTAGAACAAAATTATGAAAAAATTATCATACAAAGAGAAAATAATTTTCATATTAAATGAATTTCCTCAATTCTGATTGGTTTGAGTGTTTTTATATCTTGTGTATTTGGAGAGGTTGGTGGTTTCGATCTATTTAGTCTTTTGCTGATACGGGTTCTTGATTTTGGCAGACTTTAGCTTGTCAGGTAATTGTCTAACTTTATCAATAAATCAGGTCATCATCTTTTTGTTTATGGAAGAATTGTAGTTTTGATTATTAAAAAACAGGAAATGTGAATTTCTAATTACTGCATATTGTTTTACAATTCATTTAATTTTATAAAATTTAGGACTTTGAAGGTCAAAAGTAACACATGAATAGACATATTTTTTTTTCACTATAGGTGTACAGTTTTCAATCTTAATCTTGACTTTTAGGATTCATCAGATGGAGTTATTTCATTCACAAATGACTCCATAAATTCATTAATACACATATTTTTAATGTTTTCAGTCAAGTTTTTTTCCATGTCTAACAGTCTTGCTCCAATTTAAAGTACTAATACATGCTAAAGCTTCATGGAGAAGTACTGTACCTTTGTATCATTCTATTTTTTGAAACAATAATTTTTCACTTAAGTCCAGATCACTTTAATTGTGTTATAGTGACAATGATAAGGTAGTAAATGCAAAATTTGGTATTCATTCTGAATACTTGTCATCAATAATTATGATTTGGGTTCACATGAATGTTTCATTGATGTTATCATCTTATAATTCACATTTGTTAAGGTAATCAGTATTGTTTAAATTTTTTTTTTTCATTCAATCAATCTTGTTAAATGTCTATTAATTTGCACTGTATGTGATGTACTGTTATAATAATTACAGATGCTGGTGATGTGTGGAAGTGTTGATTTGCGGAAGGAACCATTTTTTAAGACACGTGTAATGAATCACATTTTAAACTAATTCATTCATCTAATTATGATAATCTCCATAATCATGTTTAGTCTGGAATACCAGCTGTGCATTCAGAAAAAAGCCTTCCTTTGAGTCAGTGTGTAGGACGACGAGTCTGCTACCCTTTACCGTTTTTGGTTTTATGCCTCTTGCAGGTTCAGAAGATTAATCTTGATAACACCTACCTTCTATATAATTGTGCAATACCCAGGTTTCATCTTGATATAAATATGAGTGTTTTCCCATCTCATTAAAATATTTAATTTTCCATAAAGATTTTGTTCTTGCACTCGTTACTACTTGACAGTAGAAATATACCAGTTTAAAAATTTTGTGAATGAAACTTCTCATGCAGTATTTTTCAAAATGAGTCCTTGCAACCACCAAACCCAATATTTTCCTTCACTTGTAACACTTTGTCTATCGTCAGAATTTCTTTCCTTACACAAAAATCCAAATCGGTTTGCCTCCCCAGTTGTGACATTTCCCCACCCCAGGGAACCTCCCCATAACCTCTGGGACTTCCTCTTCTCTCTGGGCCACCCACATTTTTTTTTTAATCTTGTCTTTTTCACTAAAACTGGCTCTAAATTCTTCTTCTGTTTCTTGGGCTTTTTCTTACAAATCTGAGGCAAAATAGTTTTTGAAATCTTCGTTGCATCTGTGGCACGTTTGACTTCTTGATCGTTTCCAAACTTGATAATTCCATTAAAAAAAACTGGTAATGTTGTATGGCATTTCTAGTTGTTGTGGACGAAGGACACTGCGTGGGGATCTTTTCAGTGTTTAATGATGCCTACTGTGAATACGGAAACTAATATCCACTTATTTTATATGGTTTGGCTAAGGGTCTTGGTGAAATGACCCAAGTGAAAAAGTGGCAACATGTATGCTAGATCTCAAAGTTTGTCATTTTCCTTCCCTTCTCTTAGTGAAGCAAAGGCAGGCAGATTGAGAATCCTCAGCGCTGTAAAACAATGGTCTCAGGGTCTCCTTCTAAGATGGTTTTAGTATAGTTGTACTGTAATCTTAATACAGCAGAGTTCAAGCTTCTCTAAAACATACTCCTATATTAAAGGACTCGGGTTTATATAATTTGGAAAAATACAAAGTACTTAAAGATAAACTTTAACACATTTTTTTTTTTTATTTCACGAATAGTAACTACTTTATCTTGTTTATCTAGTTATTTCTTCTCTATTCCACTTGTTAAGTTTATAATAATTTTTCCTCAGATTTTGCTGTTTAAAAAAAAATCTTCCTTCCTGCAATCTGTTGTTGCTCTTCTACAATAAAATCATGATGTGTAAAGGCCTTGGTACTGATCCTTGAACACCAACATGCATGTACTTGATTATGGGATACCCATGCCACTGCCTGGTGTTATGACGAGAACTTGCATAAACTTGGTGAGTTTTTTTTTTTTTTTTTTTTTGACACCCAGAAAATTACAGTAGTAAATTTGATTTTTTTGAATTCTCAATTTGTGACTGTTGATTGCAAAGCTGAATAGCTTTGTCCTTTGTGCTATTTTTCCCAAATTGTTTCCTTTTAATTTGCTAAAGTAATTTGTAATATAGATGGTATAGGGGCATTTAAATATTCTTCCTGCTATACTCAGTATTTATAAATAATACTGCTGATAATGACATTTAAATGATACTACTGGTATACTCGGTATCATTATCAGCCATTGCTTGTCCACTGCAGTAGAAAGGCCTCAAATAATGTCCTTACACATGAATCTCTTCATGGTTTGTATGCCAGTCTATAACCCCCCCCCCCTAATTTCCTAGCATGTCAGTCCATCATCATCTCTGCCTTCCCTTGCTTTGTTTGGAATCTCTAAGCACCCCTTTTGTTATTCTTCTTGTCCATCTATCACGTCATTCTCATATGTCTTGCCCATGTCCCTTTCTTTTCTAACATTAGAGTATCCTCTACTTTAGTTTTCGTTTCTGTCTCTTAGTGTTATTCCCGTCATTATTCACTTAGATTTATAACCAGCTTATCAATTATTTTCTTTTTAGAGTAAGTTGCATTTTACATTTTATAATTTTTTTTTCCAAAAGCTCTCCATCTTGTATTTCCTGAGCCCTAAATTTCATTATCCTATACATCCCATACTTGTCCTCTCAAGTTTCATGTCCTGATAAATATTTATTGTCTTTCTTTAGTATAGATATTTATTAACAATCTTTAAAGGTTCACTTGTAACCCTTATTTGTTGCCACTGCTTTTCAATTGAATATTATCTTGGTTTTACTCATTCATTTTCAATGCTACATTTCTGCATTCTGTTCAGATCTTTTATTGTACTTTTGCAATTCCTTCCACAATCCACTGAATAGAACTAATCTGCAAACTTAAGCTTTTAAAGTATTCCCCATTTATTTTTTAGATCTTCCAATCACACTGAGAATAACATAAGAGGTAGTATCTCCCTGTCTCTCATTTTGTTTCATAATTTTTTCACTGATGTTTTATGATTTCATCTAGACATTTCAATATTAAAATTGGTATACTCATAAAAATTAATTAGATATCAAAATTATATTTATGAATCTGTTTACATGGAATTTAATTGTATTACTGTGCTAAATTTGGTTGTCTTAATTTTATAAAACTTGTCCTGTTACTGTCAAAATATCAAATCTATACTTTCCTGTATTCAACTGATGGAATAAGTTAATGATATATTTCTTTTCAGAAAGAAACCCTAAGCAAGACTATATGTTGAGGGGGAGCAAAGATACAAAAAAGATTCACAAGAAGACGACGTCCCCCGGGTACTGCCGCTGCCTGGCGAGGACGACGTCCCCCGGGTACTGCCGCTGCCTGGCGAGGACGACGTCCCCGGGTACTGCCGCTGCCTGGCGAGGACGACGTCCCCGGGTACTGCCGCTGCCTGGCGAGGACGACGTCCCCGGGTACTGCCGCTGCCTGGCGAGGACGACGTCCCCGGGTACTGCCGCTGCCTGTAGAGAACAGCCCCAAGAAATGTCGCTGCCTGAAGAGAATGGCCCCAAAAACTGCCGCTGCCCGAAGTGAACGGACCTGTGAAATGTCCCAAGAACTGCCGCTGCCTGAAGAGGATGTCTCACAGTACTGCCGCTGCCTGAAGAGTATGGCTCAAAGTACTGCCGCTGCTTGAAGAGGATATCTCAAAGTACTGCCGCTGCCTAACGAGGCCATCCCCAAGGACTGCCGTTGCCTGAAGAGGAAGTCCAAAAGCACTGCCGCTGCGTGAAGAGGAAGTCCCCCAAGGATTGCCGCTGCCTGAAGAAAATGGCCCCAAGGATTGTTGCTGCCTGAAGAGGATGACATTAAGTACTGCCGCTGCCTGTAGTAAACGCCCCCCAAGGATTGCCGCAGCCTGAAAAGGATGTCCCCGAGTACTGCCGCTGCCTGACGAAGACATCTCAAAGTACTGCTGCTGCCTGAAGAGGATGTCTGTGAGTATTGCCCCTGCCTGACAAGGACATCTTCCAAGGATTGCTGCTGCCTGAAGAGAAAGAACTGCCCCTGCCTGTAGAGAACAGCTGCTACTGCCTGACGAAGACGTTCCCGAGTACTGCCGCTGCCTGACGTGGATATCCCCGTCCCCGAATATTGCCGCTGCCTGACAAGGACGTCCCCGAGTACTGGCGCTGCCTGACGAGGACGTGCCCGAGTATTGCCCCTGCATGACGAGGACGTGTCCGAGTATTGCCCAGGCATGACGAGGACGTGCCCGAGTATTGGCCCTGCATGACAAGGACGTCCCCGAGTATTGCCCCTGCATGACGAGGACATCCCCGAGTACTGCCCGTCTGAAGAGAACATCGCCGAGTACTGCCACTGCCTGAAGAGGATGTCCCCGAGTAATGCCGCTGCCTGAAGAAGACGTCCCCGAGTAATGCCGCTTGCTGAAGAGGATGGGCCCAAGTACTGCTGAAAGGATGTCCCCAAGTACTGCCGCTGCCTGAAGACATCCCCAAGGACTGCCGCTGCCTGAAGAGGACGACGTCCCCCGGGTACTGCCGCTGCCTGGCGAGGACGACGTCCCCCGGGTACTGCCGCTGCCTGGCGAGGACGACGTCCCCCGGGTACTGCCGCTGCCTGGCGAGGACGACGTCCCCCGGGTACTGCCGCTGCCTGGCGAGGACGACGTCCCCCGGGTACTGCCGCTGCCTGGCGAGGACGACGTCCCCCGGGTACTGCCGCTGCCTGGCGAGGACGACGTCCCCCGGGTACTGCCGCTGAATGGCGAGGACGACGTCCCCCGGGTACTGCCGCTGCCTGGCGAGGACGACGTCCCCCGGGTACTGCCGCTGAATGGCGAGGACGACGTCCCCCGGGTACTGCCGCTGCCTGGCGAGGACGACGTCCCCCGGGTACTGCCGCTGCCTGGCGAGGACGACGTCCCCCGGGTACTGCCGCTGCCTGGCGAGGACGACGTCCCCCGGGTACTGCCGCTGCCTGGCGAGGACGACGTCCCCCGGGTACTGCCGCTGCCTGGCGAGGACGACGTCCCCGGGTACTGCCGCTGCCTGGCGAGGACGACGTCCCCGGGTACTGCCGATGCCTGGCGAGGACGACGTCCCCCGGGTACTGCCGCTGCCTGGCGAGGACGACGTCCCCCGGGTACTGCCGCTGCCTGGCGAGGACGACGTCCCCCAGGTACTGCCGCTGCCTGGCGAGGACGACGTCCCCGGGTACTGCCGCTGCCTGGCGAGGACGACGTCCCCGGGTACTGTCGCTGCCTGTAGAGAACAGCCCCAAGGAATGTCGCTGCCTGAAGAGAATGGCCCCAAAAACTGCCGCTGCCCGAAGTGAAATGGACCTGTGAAATATCCCAAGAACTGCCGCTGCCTGAAGAGGATGTCTCACAGTACTGCCGCTGCCTGAAGAGTATGGCTCAAAGTACTGCCGCTGCTTGAAGAGGATATCTCAAAGTACTGCCGCTGCCTAACGAGGCCATCCCCAAGGACTGCCGCTGCCTGAAGAGGGAGTCCAAAAGCACTGCCGCTGCGTGAAGAGGAAGTCCCCCAAGGATTGCCGCTGCCTGAAGAAAATGGCCCCAAGGATTGTTGCTGCCTGAAGAGGATGACATTAAGTACTGCCGCTGCCTGTAGTAAACGCCCCCCAAAGGATTGCCGCAGCCTGAAAAGGATGTCCCCGAGTACTGCCGCTGCCTGACGAAGACATCTCAAAGTACTGCTGCTGCCTGAAGAGGATGTCTGTGAGTATTGCCCCTGCCTGACAAGGACATCTTCCAAGGATTGCTGCTGCCTGAAGAGAAAGAACTGCCCCTGCCTGTAGAGAACAGCTGCTACTGCCTGACGAAGACGTTCCCGAGTACTGCCGCTGCCTGACGTGGATATCCCCGTCCCCGAATATTGCCGCTGCCTGACAAGGACGTCCCCGAGTACTGGCGCTGCCTGACGAGGACGTGCCCGAGTATTGCCCCTGCATGACGAGGACGTGTCCGAGTATTGCCCAGGCATGACGAGGACGTGCCCGAGTATTGGCCCTGCATGACAAGGACGTCCCCGAGTATTGCCCCTGCATGACGAGGACATCCCCGAGTACTGCCCGTCTGAAGAGAACATCGCCGAGTACTGCCACTGCCTGAAGAGGATGTCCCCGAGTAATGCCGCTGCCTGAAGAAGACGTCCCCGAGTAATGCCGCTTGCTGAAGAGGATGGGCCCAAGTACTGCTGAAAGGATGTCCCCAAGTACTGCCGCTGCCTGAAGACATCCCCAAGGACTGCCGCTGCCTGAAGAGGACGACGTCCCCCGGGTACTGCCGCTGCCTGGCGAGGACGACGTCCCCCGGGTACTGCCGCTGCCTGGCGAGGACGACGTCCCCCGGGTACTGCCGCTGCCTGGCGAGGACGACGTCCCCCGGGTACTGCCGCTGCCTGGCGAGGACGACGTCCCCCGGGTACTGCCGCTGCCTGGCGAGGACGACGTCCCCCGGGTACTGCCGCTGCCTGGCGAGGACGACGTCCCCCGGGTACTGCCGCTGAATGGCGAGGACGACGTCCCCCGGGTACTGCCGCTGCCTGGCGAGGACGACGTCCCCCGGGTACTGCCGCTGAATGGCGAGGACGACGTCCCCCGGGTACTGCCGCTGCCTGGCGAGGACGACGTCCCCCGGATACTGCCGCTGCCTGGCGAGGACGACGTCCCCCGGGTACTGCCGCTGCCTGGCGAGGACGACGTCCCCCGGGTACTGCCGCTGCCTGGCGAGGACGACGTCCCCCGGGTACTGCCGCTGCCTGGCGAGGACGACGTCCCCGGGTACTGCCGCTGCCTGGCGAGGACGACGTCCCCGGGTACTGCCGATGCCTGGCGAGGACGACGTCCCCCGGGTACTGCCGCTGCCTGGCGAGGACGACGTCCCCCGGGTACTGCCGCTGCCTGGCGAGGACGACGTCCCCCAGGTACTGCCGCTGCCTGGCGAGGACGACGTCCCCGGGTACTGCCGCTGCCTGGCGAGGACGACGTCCCCGGGTACTGTCGCTGCCTGTAGAGAACAGCCCCAAGGAATGTCGCTGCCTGAAGAGAATGGCCCCAAAAACTGCCGCTGCCCGAAGTGAAATGGACCTGTGAAATATCCCAAGAACTGCCGCTGCCTGAAGAGGATGTCTCACAGTACTGCCGCTGCCTGAAGAGTATGGCTCAAAGTACTGCCGCTGCTTGAAGAGGATATCTCAAAGTACTGCCGCTGCCTAACGAGGCCATCCCCAAGGACTGCCGCTGCCTGAAGAGGGAGTCCAAAAGCACTGCCGCTGCGTGAAGAGGAAGTCCCCCAAGGATTGCCGCTGCCTGAAGAAAATGGCCCCAAGGATTGTTGCTGCCTGAAGAGGATGACATTAAGTACTGCCGCTGCCTGTAGTAAACGCCCCCCAAAGGATTGCCGCAGCCTGAAAAGGATGTCCCCGAGTACTGCCGCTGCCTGACGAAGACATCTCAAAGTACTGCTGCTGCCTGAAGAGGATGTCTGTGAGTATTGCCCCTGCCTGACAAGGACATCTTCCAAGGATTGCTGCTGCCTGAAGAGAAAGAACTGCCCCTGCTTGTAGAGAACAGCTGCTACTGCCTGACGAAGACGTTCCCGAGTACTGCCGCTGCCTTACGAAGACGTCCCAGAGTACTGCCGCTGCCTGACGTGGACATCCCCGTCCCCGAATATTGCCGCTGCTTGACGAGGACGTCCCCGAGTACTGGCGCTGCCTGACGAGGACGTGCCCGAGTATTGCCCCTGCATGACGAAGACGTGCCTGAGTATTGGCCCTGCATGACGAGGACGTGTCCGAGTATTGCCCCTGCATGACGAGGACGTGCCCGAGTATTGCCCCTGCATGACGAGGACGTCCCCGAGTACTGCCCCTGCACGACGAAGACGTCCCCGAGTACTGCCCCTGCATGACGAGGACGTCCCCGAGTACTGCCCCTGCCTGAAGAGAACATCGCCGAGTACTGCCACTGCCTGAAGAGGATGTCCCCGAGTAATGCCGCTGCCTGAAAAAGACGTTCCCGAGTAATGCCGCTTGCCGAAGAGGATGGGCCCAAGTACTGCTGAAAGGATGTCCCCGGGTACTGCCGCTGCCTGGCGAGGACGACGTCCCCGGGTACTGCCGCTGCCTGGCGAGGACGACGTCCCCCGGGTACTGCCGCTGCCTGGCGAGGACGACGTCCCCCGGGCACTGCCGCTGCCTGGCGAGGACGACGTCCCCCGGGCACTGCCGCTGCCTGGCGAGGACGACGTCCCCCGGGCACTGCCGCTGCCTGGCGAGGACGACGTCCCCCGGGCACTGCCGCTGCCTGGCGAGGACGACGTCCCCCGGGCACTGCCGCTGCCTGGCGAGGACGACGTCCCCCGGGCACTGCCGCTGCCTGGCGAGGACGACGTCCCCCGGGCACTGCCGCTGCCTGGCGAGGACGACGTCCCCCGGGCACTGCCGCTGCCTGGCGAGGACGACGTCCCCCGGGCACTGCCGCTGCCTGGCGAGGACGACGTCCCCCGGGCACTGCCGCTGCCTGGCGAGGACGACGTCCCCCGGGCACTGCCGCTGCCTGGCGAGGACGACGTCCCCCGGGCACTGCCGCTGCCTGGCGAGGACGACGTCCCCCGGGCACTGGCGCTGCCTGGCGAGGACGACGTCCCCCGGGCACTGCCGCTGCCTGGCGAGGACGACGTCCCCCGGGCACTGGCGCTGCCTGGCGAGGACGACGTCCCCCGGGCACTGGCGCTGCCTGGCGAGGACGACGTCCCCCGGGCACTGGCGCTGCCTGGCGAGGACGACGTCCCCCTGGCACTGCTGCTGCCTGGCGAGGACGACGTCCCCCGGGCACTGCCGCTGCCTGGCGAGGACGACGTCCCCCGGGCACTGCCGCTGCCTGGCGAGGAAGTCCAAAAGCACTGCCGCTGCGTGAAGAGGAAGTCCCTCAAGGATTGCCGCTGCCTGAAGAAAATGGCCCCAAGGATTATTGCTGCCTGAAGAGGATGACATTAAGTACTGCCGCTGCCTGTAGTAAACGCCCTCCAAGGATTGCCGCAGCCTGAAAAGGATGTCCCCGAGTACTGCCGCTGCCTGAGGAACACATCTCAAAGTACTGCTTCTGCCTTTAGAGGATGTCTGTGAGCATTGCCCCTGCCTGACAAGGACATCTTCTAAGGATTGCTGCTGCCTGAAGAGAAAGAACTGCCCCTGCCTGTAGAGAACAGCTGCTACTGCCTGACGAAGACGTTCCCGAGTACTGCTGCTGCCTTACGAAGACATCCAAGAGTACTGCCGCTGCCTGACGTGGACATCCCCGTCCCCGAGTATTGCCGCTGCCTGACAAGGACGTCACCGAGTACTGGCGCTGCCTGACGAGGACGTGCCCGAGTATTGCCCCTGCATGACGAGGACGTGCCCGAGTATTGCCCCTGCATGTCGAGGACGTGTCCGAGTATTGCCCCTGCATGACGAGGACGTGCCCGAGTATTGCCCCTGCATGACGAGGACGTCCCCGAGTATTGCCCCTGCATGACGAGGACGTCCCCGAGTACTGCCCCTGTCTGAAGAGAACATCGCCGAGTACTGCCACTGCCTGAAGAGGATGTCCCCGAGTAATGCCGCTGCCTGAAGAAGACGTCCCCGAGTAATGCCGCTTGCTGAAGAGGATGGGCCCAAGTACTGCTGAAAGGATGTCCCCAAGTACTGCCGCTGCCTGAAGAAGACGACCCCGGGTACTGCCGCTGCCTGGCGGGGACGACGTCCCCGGGTACTGCCGCTGCCTGGCGAGGACCACCTCCCCGGGTACTGCCGCTGCCTGGCGAGGACGACGTCCCCCGGGTACTGCCGCTGCCTGGCGAGGACGACGTCCCCCGGGTACTGCCGCTGCCTGGCGAGGAAGTCCAAAAGCACTGCCGCTGCGTGAAAAGGAAGTCCCCCAAGGATTGCCGCTGCCTGAAGAAAATGGCCCCAAGGATTGTTGCTGCCTGAAGAGGATGACATTAAGTACTGCCGCTGCCTGTAGTAAACGCCCCCCAAGGATTGCCGCAGCCTGAAAAGGATGTCCCCGAGTACTGCCGCTGCCTGACGAAGACATCTCAAAGTACTGCTGCTGCCTGAAGAGGATGTCTGTGAGTATTGCCCCTGCCTGACAAGGACATCTTCCAAGGATTGCTGCTGCCTGAAGAAAAAGAACTGCCCCTGCCTGTAGAGAACAGCTGCTACTGCCAGACGAAGACGTTCCCGAGTACTGCTGCTGCCTTACGAAGACGTCCCAGAGTACTGCCGCTGCCTGACGTGGACATCCCCGTCCCCGAATATTGCCGCTGCCTGACAAGGACGTCCCCGAGTACTGGCGCTGCCTGACGAGGACGTGCCCAAGTATTGTCCCTGCATGACGAGGACGTGCCCGAGTATTGCCCCTGCATGACGAGGACGTGTCCGAGTATTGCCCCTGCATGACGAGGACGTGCCGGAGTATTGCCCCTGCATGACGAGGACGTCCCCGAGTATTGCCCCTGCATGACGAGGACGTCCCCGATTATTGCCCCTGCATAACGAGGACGTCCCCGAGTACTGCCCCTGTCTGAAGAGAACATCGCCGAGTACTGCCACTGCCTGAAGAGGATGTCCCCGAGTAATGCCGCTGCCTGAAGAAGACGTCCCCGAGTAATACCGCTAGCTGAAGAGGATGGGCCCAAGTACTGCTGAAAGGATGTCCCCAAGTACTGCCGCTGCCTGAAGAAGACGTCCCCAAGGACTGCCACTGCCTGAAGAGGACGTCCCCGGGTACTGCCGCTGCCTGGCGAGGACGACGTCCCCGGGTACTGCCGCTGCCTGGCGAGGACGACGTCCCCGGGTACTGCCGCTGCCTGGCGAGGACGACGTCCCCCGGGTACTGCCGCTGCCTGGCGAGGACGACATCCCCCGGGTACTGCCGCTGCCTGGCGAGGACGACCTCCCCCGCGAGGACGACGTCCCCCGGGTACTGCCGCTGCCTGGCGGGGACGACGTCCCCCGGGTACTGCCGCTGCCTGGCGGGGACGACGTCCCCCGGGTACTGCCGCTGCCTGGCGGGGACGACGTCCCCCGGGTACTGCCGCTGCCTGCCGAGGACGACGTCCCCCGGGTACTGCCGCTGCTTGGCGAAAGACGACGTCCCCCGGGTACTGCCGCTGCCTGGCGAGGACGACGTCCCCCGGGTACTGCCGCTGTCTGGCGAAAGACGACGTCCCCCGGGTACTGCCGCTGCCTGGCGAGGACGACGTCCCCCGGGTACTGCCGCTGCCTGGCGAAAGACGACGTCCCCGGGTACTGCCGCTGCCTGGCGAGGACGACGTCCCCCGGGTACTGCCGCTGCCTGGCGAGGACGACGTCCCCGGGTACTGCCGCTGCCTGCCGAGGACGACGTCCCCCGGGCACTGCCGCTGCCTGCCGAGGACGACGTCCCCCGGGCACTGCCGCTGCCTGCCGAGGACGACGTCCCCCGGGCACTGCCGCTGCCTGGCGAGGACGACGTCCCCCGGGCACTGCCGCTGCCTGGCGAGGACGACGTCCCCCGGGCACTGCCGCTGCCTGGCGAGGACGACGTCCCCCGGGCACTGCCGCTGCCTGGCGAGGACGACGTCCCCCGGGCACTGCCGCTGCCTGGCGAGGACGACGTCCCCCGGGCACTGCCGCTGCCTGGCGAGGACGACGTCCCCCGGGCACTGCCGCTGCCTGGCGAGGACGACGTCCCCCGGGCACTGCCGCTGCCTGGCGAGGAAGTCCAAAAGCACTGCCGCTGCTTGAAGAGGAAGTCCCTCAAGGATTGCCGCTGCCTGAAGAAAATGGCCCCAAGGATTATTGCTGCCTGAAGAGGATGACATTAAGTACTGCCGCTGCCTGTAGTAAACGCCCCCCAAGGATTGCCGAAGCCTGAAAAGGATGTCCCCGAGTACTGCCGCTGCCTGAGGAAGACATCTCAAAGTACTGCTGCTGCCTTTAGAGGATGTCTGTGAGCATTGCCCCTGCCTGACAAGGACATCTTCTAAGGATTGCTGCTGCCTGAAGAGAAAGAACTGCCCCTGCCTGTAGAGAACAGCTGCTACTGCCTGACGAAGACGTTCCCGAGTACTGCTGCTGCCTTACGAAGACGTCCAAGAGTACTGGCGCTGCCTGACGAGGACGTGCCCGAGTATTGCCCCTGCATGACGAAGACGTGCCCGAGTATTGCCCCTGCATGTCGAGGACGTGTCCGAGTATTGCCCCTGCATGACGAGGACGTGCCAGAGTATTGCCCCTGCATGACGAGGACGTCCCCGAGTATTGCCCCTGCATGACGAGGACGTCCCCGAGTACTGCCCCTGTCTGAAGAGAACATCGCCGAGTACTGCCACTGCCTGAAGAGGATGTCCCCGAGTAATGCCGCTGCCTGAAGAAGACGTCCCCGAGTAATGCCGCTTGCTGAAGAGGATGGGCCCAAGTACTGCTGAAAGGATGTCCCCAAGTACTGCCGCTGCCTGAAGAAGACGTCCCTGGGTACTGCCGCTGCCTGGCGAGGAGGACGTCCCCGGGTACTGCCGCTGCCTGGCGAGGACGACCTCCCCGGGTACTGCCGCTGCCTGGCGAGGACGACGTCCCCCGGGTACTGCCGCTGCCTGGCGAGGACGACGTCCCCCGGGTACTGCCGCTGCCTGGCGAGGAAGACGTCCCCCGGGTACTGCCGCTGCCTGGCGAGGACGACGTCCCCGGGTACTGCCGCTGCCTGGCGAGGACGACGTCCCCGGGTACTGCCGCTGCCTGGCGAGGACGACGTCCCCGGGTACTGCCGCTGCCTGGCGAGGACGACGTCCCCGAGTACTGCCGCTGCCTGGCGAGGACAACGTCCCCGGGTACTGCCGCTGCCTGGCGAGGACGACGTCCCCGGGTACTGCCGCTGCCTGTAGAGAACAGCCCCAAGGAATGTCGCTGCCTGAAGAGAATGGCCCCAAAAACTGCCGCTGCCCGAAGTGAACGGACCTGTGAAATATCCCAAGAACTGCCGCTGCCTGAAGAGGATGTCTCACAGTACTGCCGCTGCCTGAAGAGTATGGCTCAAAGTACTGCTGCTGCTTGAAGAGGATATCTCAAAGTACTGCCGCTGCCTAACGAGGCCATCCCCAAGGACTGCCGCTGCCTGAAGAGGGAGTCCAAAAGCACTGCCGCTGCGTGAAGAGGAAGTCCCCCAAGGATTGCCGCTGCCTGAAGAAAATGGCCCCAAGGATTGTTGCTGCCTGAAGAGGATGACATTAAGTACTGCCGCTGCCTGTAGTAAACGCCCCCCAAGGATTGCCGCAGCCTGAAAAGGATGTCCCCGAGTACTGCCGCTGCCTGACGAAGACATCTCAAAGTACTGCTGCTGCCTGAAGAGGATGTCTGTGAGTATTGCCCCTGCCTGACAAGGACATCTTCCAAGGATTGCTGCTGCCTGAAGAGAAAGAACTGCCCCTGCTTGTAGAGAACAGCTGCTACTGCCTGCCGAAGACGTTCCCGAGTACTGCCGCTGCCTTATGAAGACGTCCCAGAGTACTGCCACTGCCTGACGTGGACATCCCCGTCCCCGAATATTGCCGCTGCCTGAAGAAGACGTCCCCGAGTACTGGCGCTGCCTGACGAGGACGTGCCCGAGTATTGCCCCTGCATGACGAGGACGTGCCCGAGTATTGCCCCTGCATGACGAGGACGTGTCCGAGTATTGCCCCTGCATGACGAGGACGTGCCTGAGTATTGCCCCTGCATGACGAGGACGTCCCCGAGTACTGCCCCTGCATGACGAGGACGTCCCCGAGTACTGCCCCTGCATGACGAGGACGTCCCCGAGTACTGCCCCTGCCTGAAGAGAACATCGCCGAGTACTGCCACTGCCTGAAGAGGATGTCCCCGAGTAATGCCGCTGCCTGAAGAAGACGTTCCCGAGTAATGCCGCTTGCTGAAGAGGATGGGCCCAAGTACTGCTGAAAGGATGTCCCCGGGTACTGCCGCTGCCTGGCGAGGACGACGTCCCCGGGTACTGCCGCTGCCTGGCGAGGACGACGTCCCCCGGGTACTGCCGCTGCCTGGCGAGGACGACGTCCCCCGGGCACTGCCGCTGCCTGGCGAGGACGACGTCCCCCGGGCACTGCCGCTGCCTGGCGAGGACGACGTCCCCCGGGCACTGCCGCTGCCTGGCGAGGACGACGTCCCCCGGGCACTGCCGCTGCCTGGCGAGGACGACGTCCCCCGGGCACTGCCGCTGCCTGGCGAGGACGACGTCCCCCGGGCACTGCCGCTGCCTGGCGAGGACGACGTCCCCCGGGCACTGCCGCTGCCTGGCGAGGACGACGTCCCCCGGGCACTGCCGCTGCCTGGCGAGGACGACGTCCCCCGGGCACTGCCGCTGCCTGGCGAGGACGACGTCCCCCGGGCACTGCCGCTGCCTGGCGAGGACGACGTCCCCCGGGCACTGCCGCTGCCTGGCGAGGACGACGTCCCCCGGGCACTGCCGCTGCCTGGCGAGGACGACGTCCCCCGGGCACTGCCGCTGCCTGGCGAGGACGACGTCCCCCGGGCACTGCCGCTGCCTGGCGAGGACGACGTCCCCCGGGCACTGCCGCTGCCTGGCGAGGACGACGTCCCCCGGGCACTGCCGCTGCCTGGCGAGGACGACGTCCCCCGGGCACTGCCGCTGCCTGGCGGGGACGACGTCCCCCGGGTACTGCCGCTGCCTGGCGGGGACGACGTCCCCCGGGTACTGGGGTACTGCCGCTGCCTGGCGGGGACGACGTCCCCCGGGTACTGCCGCTGCCTGCCGAGGACGACGTCCCCCGGGTACTGCCGCTGCTTGGCGAAAGACGACGTCCCCCGGGTACTGCCGCTGCCTGGCGAGGACGACGTCCCCCGGGTACTGCCGCTGCCTGGCGAAAGACGACGTCCCCGGGTACTGCCGCTGCCTGGCGAGGACGACGTCCCCCGGGTACTGCCGCTGCCTGGCGAGGACGACGTCCCCGGGTACTGCCGCTGCCTGCCGAGGACGACGTCCCCCGGGCACTGCCGCTGCCTGCCGAGGACGACGTCCCCCGGGCACTGCCGCTGCCTGCCGAGGACGACGTCCCCCGGGCACTGCCGCTGCCTGGCGAGGACGACGTCCCCCGGGCACTGCCGCTGCCTGGCGAGGACGACGTCCCCCGGGCACTGCCGCTGCCTGGCGAGGACGACGTCCCCCGGGCACTGCCGCTGCCTGGCGAGGACGACGTCCCCCGGGCACTGCCGCTGCCTGGCGAGGACGACGTCCCCCGGGCACTGCCGCTGCCTGGCGAGGACGACGTCCCCCGGGCGCTGCCGCTGCCTGGCGAGGACGACGTCCCCCGGGCACTGCCGCTGCCTGGCGAGGAAGTCCAAAAGCACTGCCGCTGCTTGAAGAGGAAGTCCCTCAAGGATTGCCGCTGCCTGAAGAAAATGGCCCCAAGGATTATTGCTGCCTGAAGAGGATGACATTAAGTACTGCCGCTGCCTGTAGTAAACGCCCCCCAAGGATTGCCGAAGCCTAAAAAGGATGTCCCCGAGTACTGCCGCTGCCTGAGGAAGACATCTCAAAGTACTGCTGCTGCCTTTAGAGGATGTCTGTGAGCATTGCCCCTGCCTGACAAGGACATCTTCTAAGGATTGCTGCTGCCTGAAGAGAAAGAACTGCCCCTGCCTGTAGAGAACAGCTGCTACTGCCTGACGAAGACGTTCCCGAGTACTGCTGCTGCCTTACGAAGACGTCCAAGAGTACTGGCGCTGCCTGACGAGGACGTGCCCGAGTATTGCCCCTGCATGACGAGGACGTGCCCGAGTATTGCCCCTGCATGTCGAGGACGTGTCCGAGTATTGCCCCTGCATGACGAGGACGTGCCAGAGTATTGCCCCTGCATGACGAGGACGTCCCCGAGTATTGCCCCTGCATGACGAGGACGTCCCCGAGTACTGCCCCTGTCTGAAGAGAACATCGCCGAGTACTGCCACTGCCTGAAGAGGATGTCCCCGAGTAATGCCGCTGCCTGAAGAAGACGTCCCCGAGTAATGCCGCTTGCTGAAGAGGATGGGCCCAAGTACTGCTGAAAGGATGTCCCCAAGTACTGCCGCTGCCTGAAGAAGACGTCCCTGGGTACTGCCGCTGCCTGGCGAGGAGGACGTCCCCGGGTACTGCCGCTGCCTGGCGAGGACGACCTCCCCGGGTACTGCCGCTGCCTGGCGAGGACGACGTCCCCCGGGTACTGCCGCTGCCTGGCGAGGACGACGTCCCCCGGGTACTGCCGCTGCCTGGCGAGGAAGACGTCCCCCGGGTACTGCCGCTGCCTGGCGAGGACGACGTCCCCGGGTACTGCCGCTGCCTGGCGAGGACGACGTCCCCGGGTACTGCCGCTGCCTGGCGAGGACGACGTCCCCGGGTACTGCCGCTGCCTGGCGAGGACGACATCCCCGAGTACTGCCGCTGCCTGGCGAGGACAACGTCCCCGGGTACTGCCGCTGCCTGGCGAGGACGACGTCCCCGGGTACTGCCGCTGCCTGTAGAGAACAGCCCCAAGGAATGTCGCTGCCTGAAGAGAATGGCCCCAAAAACTGCCGCTGCCCGAAGTGAACGGACCTGTGAAATATCCCAAGAACTGCCGCTGCCTGAAGAGGATGTCTCACAGTACTGCCGCTGCCTGAAGAGTATGGCTCAAAGTACTGCTGCTGCTTGAAGAGGATATCTCAAAGTACTGCCGCTGCCTAACGAGGCCATCCCCAAGGACTGCCGCTGCCTGAAGAGGGAGTCCAAAAGCACTGCCGCTGCGTGAAGAGGAAGTCCCCCAAGGATTGCCGCTGCCTGAAGAAAATGGCCCCAAGGATTGTTGCTGCCTGAAGAGGATGACATTAAGTACTGCCGCTGCCTGTAGTAAACGCCCCCCAAGGATTGCCGCAGCCTGAAAAGGATGTCCCCGAGTACTGCCGCTGCCTGACGAAGACATCTCAAAGTACTGCTGCTGCCTGAAGAGGATGTCTGTGAGTATTGCCCCTGCCTGACAAGGACATCTTCCAAGGATTGCTGCTGCCTGAAGAGAAAGAACTGCCCCTGCTTGTAGAGAACAGCTGCTACTGCCTGCCGAAGACGTTCCCGAGTACTGCCGCTGCCTTATGAAGACGTCCCAGAGTACTGCCACTGCCTGACGTGGACATCCCCGTCCCCGAATATTGCCGCTGCCTGAAGAAGACGTCCCCGAGTACTGGCGCTGCCTGACGAGGACGTGCCCGAGTATTGCCCCTGCATGACGAGGACGTGCCCGAGTATTGCCCCTGCATGACGAGGACGTGTCCGAGTATTGCCCCTGCATGACGAGGACGTGCCTGAGTATTGCCCCTGCATGACGAGGACGTCCCCGAGTAATGCCCCTGCATGACGAGGACGTCCCCGAGTACTGCCCCTGCATGACGAGGACGTCCCCGAGTACTGCCCCTGCCTGAAGAGAACATCGCCGAGTACTGCCACTGCCTGAAGAGGATGTCCCCGAGTAATGCCGCTGCCTGAAGAAGACGTTCCCGAGTAATGCCGCTTGCTGAAGAGGATGGGCCCAAGTACTGCTGAAAGGATGTCCCCGGGTACTGCCGCTGCCTGGCGAGGACGACGTCCCCGGGTACTGCCGCTGCCTGGCGAGGACGACGTCCCCCGGGTACTGCCGCTGCCTGGCGAGGACGACGTCCCCCGGGCACTGCCGCTGCCTGGCGAGGACGACGTCCCCCGGGCACTGCCGCTGCCTGGCGAGGACGACGTCCCCCGGGCACTGCCGCTGCCTGGCGAGGACGACGTCCCCCGGGCACTGCCGCTGCCTGGCGAGGACGACGTCCCCCGGGCACTGCCGCTGCCTGGCGAGGACGACGTCCCCCGGGCACTGCCGCTGCCTGGCGAGGACGACGTCCCCCGGGCACTGCCGCTGCCTGGCGAGGACGACGTCCCCCGGGCACTGCCGCTGCCTGGCGAGGACGACGTCCCCCGGGCACTGCCGCTGCCTGGCGAGGACGACGTCCCCCGGGCACTGCCGCTGCCTGGCGAGGACGACGTCCCCCGGGCACTGCCGCTGCCTGGCGAGGACGACGTCCCCCGGGCACTGCCGCTGCCTGGCGAGGACGACGTCCCCCGGGCACTGCCGCTGCCTGGCGAGGACGACGTCCCCCGGGCACTGCCGCTGCCTGGCGAGGACGACGTCCCCCGGGCACTGCCGCTGCCTGGCGAGGACGACGTCCCCCGGGCACTGCCGCTGCCTGGCGAGGACGACGTCCCCCGGGCACTGCCGCTGCCTGGCGAGGACGACGTCCCCCGGGCACTGCCGCTGCCTGGCGAGGACGACGTCCCCCGGGCACTGCCGCTGCCTGGCGAGGACGACGTCCCCCGGGCACTGCCGCTGCCTGGCGAGGACGACGTCCCCCGGGCACTGCCGCTGCCTGGCGAGGACGACGTCCCCCGGGCACTGCCGCTGCCTGGCGAGGACGACGTCCCCCGGGCACTGCCGCTGCCTGGCGAGGACGACGTCCCCCGGGCACTGCCGCTGCCTGGCGAGGACGACGTCCCCCGGGCACTGCCGCTGCCTGGCGAGGACGACGTCCCCCGGGCACTGCCGCTGCCTGGCGAGGAAGTCCAAAAGCACTGCCGCTGCGTGAAGAGGAAGTCCCTCAAGGATTGCCGCTGCCTGAAGAAAATGGCCCCAAGGATTATTGCTGCCTGAAGAGGATGACATTAAGTACTGCCGCTGCCTGTAGTAAACGCCCCCCAAGGATTGCCGCAGCCTGAAAAGGATGTCCCCGAGTACTGCCGCTGCCTGAGGAAGACATCTCAAAGTACTGCTGCTGCCTTTAGAGGATGTCTGTGAGCATTGCCCCTGCCTGACAAGGACATCTTCTAAGGATTGCTGCTGCCTGAAGAGAAAGAACTGCCCCTGCCTGTAGAGAACAGCTGCTACTGCCTGACAAAGACGTTCCCGAGTACTGCTGCTGCCTTACGAAGACGTCCAAGAGTACTGCCGCTGCCTGACGTGGACATCCCCGTCCCCGAATATTGCCGCTGCCTGACAAGGACGTCACCGAGTACTGGCGCTGCCTGACGAGGACGTGCCCGAGTATTGCCCCTGCATGTCGAGGACGTGTCCGAGTATTGCCCCTGCATGACGAGGACGTGCCCGTGTATTGTCCCTGCATGACGAGGACGTCCCCGAGTATTGCCCCTGCATGACAAGGACGTCCCCGAGTACTGCCCCTGTCTGAAGAGAACATCGCCAAGTACTGCCACTGCCTGAAGAGGATGTCCCCGAGTAATGCCGCTGCCTGAAGACGTCCCCGAGTAATGCCGCTTGCTGAAGAGGATGGGCCCAAGTACTGCTGAAAGGATGTCCCCAAGTACTGCCGCTGCCTGAAGAAGACGTCCCCGGGTACTGCCGCTGCCTGGCGAGGACGACGTCCCCGGGTACTGCCGCTGCCTGGCGAGGACGACCTCCCCGGGTACTGCCGCTGCCTGGCGAGGACGACGTCCCCCGGGTACTGCCGCTGCCTGGCGAGGACGACGTCCCCCGGGTACTGCCGCTGCCTGGCGAGGAAGACGTCCCCCGGGTACTGCCGCTGCCTGGCGAGGACGACGTCCCCGGGTACTGCCGCTGCCTGGCGAGGACGACGTCCCCGGGTACTGCCGCTGCCTGGCGAGGACGACGTCCCCGAGTACTGCCGCTGCCTGGCGAGGACGACGTCCCCGGGTACTGCCGCTGCCTGGCGAGGACGACGTCCCCGGGTACTGCCGCTGCCTGTATAGAACAGCCCCAAGGAATGTCGCTGCCTGAAGAGAATGGCCCCAAAAACTGCCGCTGCCCGAAGTGAACGGACCTGTGAAATATCCCAAGAACTGCCGCTGCCTGAAGAGGATGTCTCACAGTACTGCCGCTGCCTGAAGAGTATGGCTCAAAGTACTGCCGCTGCTTGAAGAGGATATCTCAAAGTACTGCCGCTGCCTAACGAGGCCATCCCCAAGGACTGCCGCTGCCTGAAGAGGGAGTCCAAAAGCACTGCCGCTGCGTGAAGAGGAAGTCCCCCAAGGATTGCCGCTGCCTGAAGAAAATGGCCCCAAGGCTTGTTGCTGCCTGAAGAGGATGAATTTAAGTAATGCCGCTGCCTGTAGTAAACGCCCCCCAAGGATTGCCGCAGCCTTAAAAGGATGTCCCCGAGTACTGCCGCTGCCTGACGAAGACATCTCAAAGTACTGCTGCTGCCTGAAGAGGATGTCTGTGAGTATTGCCCCTGCCTGACAAGGACATCTTCCAAGGATTGCTGCTGCCTGAAGAGAAAGAACTGCCCCTGCTTGTAGAGAACAGCTGCTACTGCCTGACGAAGACGTTCCTGAGTACTGCCGCTGCCTTACGAAGACGTCCCAGAGTACTGCCGCTGCCTGACGTGGACATCCCCGTCCCCGAATATTGCCGCTGCTTGACGAGGACGTTCCCGAGTACTGGCGCTGCCTGACGAGGACGTGCCCGAGTATTGCCCCTGCATGACGAGGACGTGCCCGAGTATTGCCCCTGCATGACAAGGACGTGTCCGAGTATTGCCCCTGCATGACGAGGACGTGCCCGAGTATTGCCCCTGCATGACGAGGACGTCCCCGAGTACTGCCCCTGCATGACGAGGACGTCCCCGAGTACTGCCCCTGCATGACGAGGACGTCCCCGAGTACTGCCCCTGCCTGAAGAGAACATCGCCGAGTACTGCCACTGCCTGAAGAGGATGTCCCCGAGTAATGCCGCTGCCTGAAGAAGACGTCCCCGAGTAATGCCGCTTGCTGAAGAGGATGGGCCCAAGTACTGCTGAAAGGATGTCCCCGGGTACTGCCGCTGCCTGGCGAGGACGACGTCCCCGGGTTCTGCCGCTGCCTGGCGAGGACGACGTCCCCCGGGTACTGCCGCTGCCTGGCAAGGACGACGTCAACCGGGTACTGCCGCTGCCTGGCGAGGACGACGTCCCCCGGGCACTGCCGCTGCCTGGCGAGGACGACGTCCCCCGGGCACTGCCGCTGCCTGGCGAGGACGACGTCCCCCGGGCACTGCCGCTGCCTGGCGAGGACGACGTCCCCCGGGCACTGCCGCTGCCTGGCGAGGACGACGTCCCCCGGGCACTGCCGCTGCCTGGCGAGGACGACGTCCCCCGGGCACTGCCGCTGCCTGGCGAGGACGACGTCCCCCGGGCACTGCCGCTGCCTGGCGAGGACGACGTCCCCCGGGCACTGCCGCTGCCTGGCGAGGACGACGTCCCCCGGGCACTGCCGCTGCCTGGCGAGGACGACGTCCCCCGGGCACTGCCGCTGCCTGGCGAGGACGACGTCCCCCGGGCACTGCCGCTGCCTGGCGAGGACGACGTCCCCCGGGCACTGCCGCTGCCTGGCGAGGACGACGTCCCCCGGGCACTGCCGCTGCCTGGCGAGGACGACGTCCCCCGGGCACTGCCGCTGCCTGGCGAGGACGACGTCCCCCGGGCACTGCCGCTGCCTGGCGAGGACGACGTCCCCCGGGCACTGCCGCTGCCTGGCGAGGACGACGTCCCCCGGGCACTGCCGCTGCCTGGCGAGGACGACGTCCCCCGGGCACTGCCGCTGCCTGGCGAGGACGACGTCCCCCGGGCACTGCCGCTGCCTGGCGAGGACGACGTCCCCCGGGCACTGCCGCTGCCTGGCGAGGACGACGTCCCCCGGGCACTGCCGCTGCCTGGCGAGGACGACGTCCCCCGGGCACTGGCGCTGCCTGGCGAGGACGACGTCCCCCGGGCACTGGCGCTGCCTGGCGAGGACGACGTCCCCCGGGCACTGGCGCTGCCTGGCGAGGACGACGTCCCCCTGGCACTGCCGCTGCCTGGCGAGGACGACGTCCCCCGGGCACTGCCGCTGCCTGGCGAGGACGACGTCCCCCGGGCACTGCCGCTGCCTGGCGAGGAAGTCCAAAAGCACTGCCGCTGCGTGAAGAGGAAGTCCCTCAAGGATTGCCGCTGCCTGAAGAAAATGGCCCCAAGGATTATTGCTGCCTGAAGAGGATGACATTAAGTACTGCCGCTGCCTGTAGTAAACGCCCTCCAAGGATTGCCGCAGCCTGAAAAGGATGTCCCCGAGTACTGCCGCTGCCTGAGGAACACATCTCAAAGTACTGCTTCTGCCTTTAGAGGATGTCTGTGAGCATTGCCCCTGCCTGACAAGGACATCTTCTAAGGATTGCTGCTGCCTGAAGAGAAAGAACTGCCCCTGCCTGTAGAGAACAGCTGCTACTGCCTGACGAAGACGTTCCCGAGTACTGCTGCTGCCTTACGAAGACATCCAAGAGTACTGCCGCTGCCTGACGTGGACATCCCCGTCCCCGAGTATTGCCGCTGCCTGACAAGGACGTCACCGAGTACTGGCGCTGCCTGACGAGGACGTGCCCGAGTATTGCCCCTGCATGACGAGGACGTGCCCGAGTATTGCCCCTGCATGTCGAGGACGTGTCCGAGTATTGCCCCTGCATGACGAGGACGTGCCCGAGTATTGCCCCTGCATGACGAGGACGTCCCCGAGTATTGCCCCTGCATGACGAGGACGTCCCCGAGTACTGCCCCTGTCTGAAGAGAACATCGCCGAGTACTGCCACTGCCTGAAGAGGATGTCCCCGAGTAATGCCGCTGCCTGAAGAAGACGTACCCGAGTAATGCCGCTTGCTGAAGAGGATGGGCCCAAGTACTGCTGAAAGGATGTCCCCAAGTACTGCCGCTGCCTGAAGAAGACGACCCCGGGTACTGCCGCTGCCTGGCGGGGACGACGTCCCCGGGTACTGCCGCTGCCTGGCGAGGACCACCTCCCCGGGTACTGCCGCTGCCTGGCGAGGACGACGTCCCCCGGGTACTGCCGCTGCCTGGCGAGGACGACGTCCCCCGGGTACTGCCGCTGCCTGGCGAGGAAGTCCAAAAGCACTGCCGCTGCGTGAAAAGGAAGTCCCCCAAGGATTGCCGCTGCCTGAAGAAAATGGCCCCAAGGATTGTTGCTGCCTGAAGAGGATGACATTAAGTACTGCCGCTGCCTGTAGTAAACGCCCCCCAAGGATTGCCGCAGCCTGAAAAGGATGTCCCCGAGTACTGCCGCTGCCTGACGAAGACATCTCAAAGTACCGCTGCTGCCTGAAGAGGATGTCTGTGAGTATTGCCCCTGCCTGACAAGGACATCTTCCAAGGATTGCTGCTGCCTGAAGAAAAAGAACTGCCCCTGCCTGTAGAGAACAGCTGCTACTGCCAGACGAAGACGTTCCCGAGTACTGCTGCTGCCTTACGAAGACGTCCCAGAGTACTGCCGCTGCCTGACGTGGACATCCCCGTCCCCGAATATTGCCGCTGCATGACAAGGACGTCCCCGAGTACTGGCGCTGCCTGACGAGGACGTGCCCAAGTATTGTCCCTGCATGACGAGGACGTGCCCGAGTATTGCCCCTGCATGACGAGGACGTGTCCGAGTATTGCCCCTGCATGACGAGGACGTGCCGGAGTATTGCCCCTGCATGACGAGGACGTCCCCGAGTATTGCCCCTGCATGACGAGGACGTCCCCGATTATTGCCCCTGCATAACGAGGACGTCCCCGAGTACTGCCCCTGTCTGAAGAGAACATCGCCGAGTACTGCCACTGCCTGAAGAGGATGTCCCCGAGTAATGCCGCTGCCTGAAGAAGACGTCCCCGAGTAATACCGCTTGCTGAAGAGGATGGGCCCAAGAACTGCTGAAAGGATGTCCCCAAGTACTGCCGCTGCCTGAAGAAGACGTCCCCAAGGACTGCCACTGCCTGAAGAGGACGTCCCCGGGTACTGCCGCTGCCTGGCGAGGACGACGTCCCCGGGTACTGCCGCTGCCTGGCGAGGACGACGTCCCCGGGTACTGCCGCTGCCTGGCGAGGACGACGTCCCCCGGGTACTGCCGCTGCCTGGCGAGGACGACGTCCCCCGGGTACTGCCGCTGCCTGGCGAGGACGACCTCCCCCGCGAGGACGACGTCCCCCGGGTACTGCCGCTGCCTGGCGGGGACGACGTCCCCCGGGTACTGCCGCTGCCTGGCGGGGACGACGTCCCCCGGGTACTGCCGCTGCCTGGCGGGGACAACGTCCCCCGGGTACTGCCGCTGCCTGGCGGGGACGACGTCCCCCGGGTACTGCCGCTGCCTGCCGAGGACGACGTCCCCCGGGTACTGCCGCTGCTTGGCGAAAGACGACGTCCCCCGGGTACTGCCGCTGCCTGGCGAGGACGACGTCCCCCGGGTACTGCCGCTGTCTGGCGAAAGACGACGTCCCCCGGGTACTGCCGCTGCCTGGCGAGGACGACGTCCCCCGGGTACTGCTGCTGCCTGGCGAAAGACGACGTCCCCGGGTACTGCCGCTGCCTGGCGAGGACGACGTCCCCCGGGTACTGCCGCTGCCTGGCGAGGACGACGTCCCCCGGGTACTGCCGCTGCCTGGCGAGGACGACGTCCCCCGGGCACTGGCGCTGCCTGGCGAGGACGACGTCCCCCGGGCACTGGCGCTGCCTGGCGAGGACGACGTCCCCCGGGCACTGGCGCTGCCTGGCGAGGACGACGTCCCCCTGGCACTGCTGCTGCCTGGCGAGGACGACGTCCCCCGGGCACTGCCGCTGCCTGGCGAGGACGACGTCCCCCGGGCACTGCCGCTGCCTGGCGAGGAAGTCCAAAAGCACTGCCGCTGCGTGAAGAGGAAGTCCCTCAAGGATTGCCGCTGCCTGAAGAAAATGGCCCCAAGGATTATTGCTGCCTGAAGAGGATGACATTAAGTACTGCCGCTGCCTGTAGTAAACGCCCTCCAAGGATTGCCGCAGCCTGAAAAGGATGTCCCCGAGTACTGCCGCTGCCTGAGGAACACATCTCAAAGTACTGCTTCTGCCTTTAGAGGATGTCTGTGAGCATTGCCCCTGCCTGACAAGGACATCTTCTAAGGATTGCTGCTGCCTGAAGAGAAAGAACTGCCCCTGCCTGTAGAGAACAGCTGCTACTGCCTGACGAAGACGTTCCCGAGTACTGCTGCTGCCTTACGAAGACATCCAAGAGTACTGCCGCTGCCTGACGTGGACATCCCCGTCCCCGAGTATTGCCGCTGCCTGACAAGGACGTCACCGAGTACTGGCGCTGCCTGACGAGGACGTGCCCGAGTATTGCCCCTGCATGACGAGGACGTGCCCGAGTATTGCCCCTGCATGTCGAGGACGTGTCCGAGTATTGCCCCTGCATGACGAGGACGTGCCCGAGTATTGCCCCTGCATGACGAGGACGTCCCCGAGTATTGCCCCTGCATGACGAGGACGTCCCCGAGTACTGCCCCTGTCTGAAGAGAACATCGCCGAGTACTGCCACTGCCTGAAGAGGATGTCCCCGAGTAATGCCGCTGCCTGAAGAAGACGTACCCGAGTAATGCCGCTTGCTGAAGAGGATGGGCCCAAGTACTGCTGAAAGGATGTCCCCAAGTACTGCCGCTGCCTGAAGAAGACGACCCCGGGTACTGCCGCTGCCTGGCGGGGACGACGTCCCCGGGTACTGCCGCTGCCTGGCGAGGACCACCTCCCCGGGTACTGCCGCTGCCTGGCGAGGACGACGTCCCCCGGGTACTGCCGCTGCCTGGCGAGGACGACGTCCCCCGGGTACTGCCGCTGCCTGGCGAGGAAGTCCAAAAGCACTGCCGCTGCGTGAAAAGGAAGTCCCCCAAGGATTGCCGCTGCCTGAAGAAAATGGCCCCAAGGATTGTTGCTGCCTGAAGAGGATGACATTAAGTACTGCCGCTGCCTGTAGTAAACGCCCCCCAAGGATTGCCGCAGCCTGAAAAGGATGTCCCCGAGTACTGCCGCTGCCTGACGAAGACATCTCAAAGTACCGCTGCTGCCTGAAGAGGATGTCTGTGAGTATTGCCCCTGCCTGACAAGGACATCTTCCAAGGATTGCTGCTGCCTGAAGAAAAAGAACTGCCCCTGCCTGTAGAGAACAGCTGCTACTGCCAGACGAAGACGTTCCCGAGTACTGCTGCTGCCTTACGAAGACGTCCCAGAGTACTGCCGCTGCCTGACGTGGACATCCCCGTCCCCGAATATTGCCGCTGCATGACAAGGACGTCCCCGAGTACTGGCGCTGCCTGACGAGGACGTGCCCAAGTATTGTCCCTGCATGACGAGGACGTGCCCGAGTATTGCCCCTGCATGACGAGGACGTGTCCGAGTATTGCCCCTGCATGACGAGGACGTGCCGGAGTATTGCCCCTGCATGACGAGGACGTCCCCGAGTATTGCCCCTGCATGACGAGGACGTCCCCGATTATTGCCCCTGCATAACGAGGACGTCCCCGAGTACTGCCCCTGTCTGAAGAGAACATCGCCGAGTACTGCCACTGCCTGAAGAGGATGTCCCCGAGTAATGCCGCTGCCTGAAGAAGACGTCCCCGAGTAATACCGCTTGCTGAAGAGGATGGGCCCAAGAACTGCTGAAAGGATGTCCCCAAGTACTGCCGCTGCCTGAAGAAGACGTCCCCAAGGACTGCCACTGCCTGAAGAGGACGTCCCCGGGTACTGCCGCTGCCTGGCGAGGACGACGTCCCCGGGTACTGCCGCTGCCTGGCGAGGACGACGTCCCCGGGTACTGCCGCTGCCTGGCGAGGACGACGTCCCCCGGGTACTGCCGCTGCCTGGCGAGGACGACGTCCCCCGGGTACTGCCGCTGCCTGGCGAGGACGACCTCCCCCGCGAGGACGACGTCCCCCGGGTACTGCCGCTGCCTGGCGGGGACGACGTCCCCCGGGTACTGCCGCTGCCTGGCGGGGACGACGTCCCCCGGGTACTGCCGCTGCCTGGCGGGGACAACGTCCCCCGGGTACTGCCGCTGCCTGGCGGGGACGACGTCCCCCGGGTACTGCCGCTGCCTGCCGAGGACGACGTCCCCCGGGTACTGCCGCTGCTTGGCGAAAGACGACGTCCCCCGGGTACTGCCGCTGCCTGGCGAGGACGACGTCCCCCGGGTACTGCCGCTGTCTGGCGAAAGACGACGTCCCCCGGGTACTGCCGCTGCCTGGCGAGGACGACGTCCCCCGGGTACTGCTGCTGCCTGGCGAAAGACGACGTCCCCGGGTACTGCCGCTGCCTGGCGAGGACGACGTCCCCCGGGTACTGCCGCTGCCTGGCGAGGACGACGTCCCCGGGTACTGCCGCTGCCTGGCGGGGACGACGTCCCCCGGGCACTGCCGCTGCCTGGCGAGGACGACGTCCCCCGGGCACTGCCGCTGCCTGGCGGGGACGACGTCCCCCGGGCACTGCCGCTGCCTGGCGAGGACGACGTCCCCAGGGCACTGCCGCTGCCTGGCGAGGACGACGTCCCCCGGGCACTGACGCTGCCTGGCGGGGACGACGTCCCCCGGGCACTGCCGCTGCCTGGCGAGGACGACGTCCCCCGGGCACTGCCGCTGCCTGGCGAGGACGACGTCCCCCGGGCACTGCCGCTGCCTGGCGAGGACGACGTCCCCCGGGCACTGCCGCTGCCTTGCGAGGACGACGTCCCCCGGGCACTGCCGCTGCCTGGCGAGGAAGTCCAAAAGCACTGCCGCTGCGTGAAGAGGAAGTCCCTCAAGGATTGCCGCTGCCTGAAGAAAATGGCCTCAAGGATTATTGCTGCCTGAAGAGGATGACATTAAGTACTGCCGCTGCCTGTAGTAAACGCCCCCCAAGGATTGCCGCAGCCTGAAAAGGATGTCACCGAGTATTGCCGCTGCCTGAGGAAGACATCTCAAAGTACTGCTGCTGCCTTTAGAGGATGTCTGTGAGCATTGCCCTCTGCCTGAGAAGGACATCTTCTAAGGATTGCTGCTGCCTGAAGAGAAAGAACTGCCCCTGCCTGTAGAGAACAGCTGCTACTGCCTGACGAAGACGTTCCCGAGTACTGCTGCTGCCTTACGAAGACGTCCAAGAGTACTGCCGCTGCCTGACGTGGACATCCCCGTCCCCGAATATTGCCGCTGCCTGACAAGGACGTCACCGAGTACTGGCGCTGCCTGACGAGGACGTGCCCGAGTATTGCCCCTGCATGACGAGGACGTGCCCGAGTATTGCCCCTGCATGTCGAGGACGTGTCCGAGTATTGCCCCTGCATGACGAGGACGTGCCCGAGTATTGCCCCTGCATGACGAGGACGTCCCCGAGTATTGCCCCTGTCTGAAGAGAACATCGCCGAGTACTGCCACTGCCTTAAGAGGATGTCCCCGAGTAATGCCGCTGCCTGAAGAAGACGTCCCCGAGTAATGCCGCTTGCTGAAGAGGATGGGCCCAAGTACTGCTGAAAGGATGTCCCCAAGTACTGCCGCTGCCTGAAGAAGACGTCCCCGGGTACTGCCGCTGCCTGGCGAGGACGACGTCCCCGGGTACTGCAGCTGCCTGGCGAGGACGACCTCCCCGGGTACTGCCGCTGCCTGGTGAGGACGACGTCCCCCGGGTACTGCCGCTGCCTGGCGAGGACGACATCCCCCGGGTACTGCCGCTGCCTGGCGAGGAAGTCCAAAAGCACTGCCGCTGCGTGAAAAGGAAGTCCCCCAAGGATTGCCGCTGCCTGAAGAAAATGGCCCCAAAAGATTGTTGCTGCCTGAAGAGGATGACATTAAGTACTGCCGCTGCCTGTAGTAAACGCCCCCCAAGGATTGCCGCAGCCTGAAAAGGATGTCCCCGAGTACTGCCGCTGCCTGACGAAGACATCTCAAAGTACTGCTGCTGCCTGAAGAGGATGTCTGTGAGTATTGCCCCTGCCTGACAAGGACATCTTCCAAGGATTGCTGCTGCCTGAAGAAAAAGAACTGCCCCTGCCTGTAGAGAACAGCTGCTACTGCCTGACGAAGACGTTCCCGAGTACTGCTGCTGCCTTACGAAGACGTCCCAGAGTACTGCCGCTGCCTGACGTGGACATCCCCGTCCCCGAATATTGCCGCTGCCTGACAAGGACGTCACCGAGTACTGGCGCTGCCTGACGAGGACGTGCCCGAGTATTGCCCCTGTATGACGAGGACGTGCTCGAGTATTGCACCTGCATGACGAGGACGTGTCCGAGTATTGCCCCTGCATGACGAGGACGTGCCGGAGTATTGCCCCTGCATGACGAGGACGTTCCCAAGTATTGCCCCTGCATGACGAGGACGTCCCTGATTATTGCCCCTGCATAACGAGGACGTCCCCGAGTACTGCCCCTGTCTGAAGAGAACATCGCCGAGTACTGCCACTGCCTGAAGAGGATGTCCCCGAGTAATTCCGCTGCCTGAAGAAGACGTCCCCGAGTAATACCGCTTGCTCAAGAGGATGGGCCCAAGTACTGCTGAAAGGATGTCCCCAAGTACTGCCGCTACCTGAAGAAGACGTCCCCAAGGACTGCCACTGCCTGAAGAGGACGTCCCCGGGTACTGCCGCAGCCTGGCGAGGACGACGTCCCCGGGTACTGCCGCTGCCTGGCGAGGACGACGTCCCCGGGTACTGCCGCTGCCTGGCGAGGACGACGTCCCCCGGGTACTGCCGCTGCCTGGCGAGGCCGACGTCCCCCGGGTACTGCCGCTGCCTGGCGAGGACGACGTCCCCCGGGTACTGCCGCTGCCTGGCGAGGACGACCTCCCCCGGGTACTGCCGCTGCCTGGCGAGGACGACGTCCCCCGGGTACTGCCGCTGCCTGGCGAGGACGACGTCCCCCGGGTACTGCCGCTGCCTGGCGAGGACGACGTCCCCCGGGTACTGCCGCTGCCTGGCGAGGACGACGTCCCCCGGGTACTGCCGCTGCCTGGCGAGGACGACGTCCCCCGGGTACTGCCGCTGCCTGGCGAGGACGACGTCCCCCGGGTACTGCCGCTGCCTGGCGAGGACGACGTCCCCCGGGTACTGCCGCTGCCTGGCGAGGACGACGTCCCCCGGGTACTGCCGATGCCTGGCGAGGACGACGTCCCGCGGGTACTGCCGCTGCCTGGCGGGGACGACCTCTCCCGGGTACTGCCGCTGCCTGGCGGGGACGACGTCCCCCGGGTACTGCCGCTGCCTGGCGGGGACGACGTCTCCCAGGTACTGCCGCTGCCTGGCGAGGACGACGTCCCCCGGGTACTGCCGCTGCCTGGCGGGGACGACGTCCCCCGGGTACTGCCGCTGCCTGGCGAGGACGACGTCCCCCGGGTACTGCCGCTGCCTGGCGAAAGACGACGTCCCCCGGGTACTGCCGCTGCCTGGCGAGGACGACGTCCCCCGGCTACTGCCGCTGCCTGGCGAGGACGACGTCCTCGGGTACTGCCGCTGCCTGGCGAGGACGACGTTCCCGGGTACTGCCGCTGCCTGGCGAGGACGACGTCCCCAAGTACTGCCGCTGCCTGGCGAGGACGTCCCCGAGTACTGCCGCTGACTGTAGAGAACAGCCCCAAGGAATGTCGCTGCCCGAAGAGAATGTCCCCAAAAACTGCCGCTGCCCGAAGTGAACGGACCTGTGAAATGTCCCAAGAACTGCCGCTGCCTGAAGAGGATGTCTCACAGTACTGCCGCTGCCTGAAGATTATGGCTCAAAGTACTGCCGCTGCTTGAAGAGGATATCTCAAAGTACTGCCGCTGCCTAACGAGGCCATCCCCAAGGACTGCTGCTGCCTGAAGAGGAAGTCCAAAAGCACTGCCGCTGCGTGAAGAGGAAGTCCCCCAAGGATTGCCGCTTCCTGAAGAAAATGGCCCCAAGGATTGTTGCTGCATGAAGAGGATGACATTAAGTACTGCCGCTGCCTGTAGTAACCGCCCCCCAAGGATTGCCACAGCCTGAAAAGGATGTCCCCGAGTACTGCCGCTGCCTGACGAAGACATCTCAAAGTACTGCTGCTACCTGAAGAGGATGTCTGTGAGTATTGCCCCTGCCTGACAAGGACATCTTCCAAGGATTGCTGCTGCCTGAAGAGAAAGAACTGCCCCTGCCTGTAGAGAACAGCTGCTACTGCCTGACGAAGACGTTCCTGAGTACTGCTGCTGCCTTACGAAGACGTCCCAGAGTACTGCCGCTGCCTGACGTGGACATCCCCGTCCCCGAATATCGCCGCTGCCTGACAAGGACGTCCCCGAGTACTGGGGCTGCCTGACGAGGACGTGCCCTAGTATTGCCCCTGCATGACAAGGACGTGCCCGAGTATTGCCCCTGCATGACGAGGACGTGCCCGAGTATTGCCCCTGCATGACGAGGACGTCCCCGAGTATTGCCCCTGCATGACGAGGATGTCCCCGAGTACTGCCCCTGTCTGAAGAGAACATCGCCGAGTACTGCCACTGCCTGAAGAGGATGTCCCCGAGTAATGCCGCTGCCTGAAGAAGACGTACCCGAGTAATGCCGCTTGCTGAAGAGGATGGGCCCAAGTACTGCTGAAAGGATGTCCCTAAGTACTGCCGCTGCCTGAAGAAGACGTCCCCAAGGACTGCCACTGCCTGAAGAGGACGTCTCAAAGTACTGCCGCTACCTGAAGAGGACGTCCCCGAGCCGCTGCCTGAAGAGGACGTCCCCGAGTACTGCCGCTTCCTGACGAGGACGTCCCCGTGTACTGCCGCTGCCTGACGAGGACCTCCCCGGGTACTGCCGCTGCCTGATGAGGACGACGTCCCCGAGTACTGCCGCTGCCTGGCGAGGACGACGTCCCCCGGGCACTGCCGCTGCCTGGCGAGGACGACGTCCCCCGGGCACTGCCGCTGCCTGGCGAGGACGACGTCCCCCGGGCACTGCCGCTGCCTGGCGAGGACGACGTCCCCCGGGCACTGCCGCTGCCTGGCGAGGACGACGTCCGCCGAGCACTGCCGCTGCCTGGCGAGGACGACGTCCCCCGGGCACTGCCGCTGCCTGGCGAGGACGACGTCCCCCGGGCACTGCCGCTGCCTGGCGAGGACGACGTCCCCCGGGCACTGCCGCTGCCTGGCGAGGACGACGTCCCCCGGGCACTGCCGCTGCCTGGCGAGGACGACGTCCCCCGGGCACTGCCCCTGCCTGGCGAGGACGACGTCCCCCGGGCACTGCCCCTGCCTGGCGAGGACGACGTCCCCCGGGCACTGCCCCTGCAAGGCGAGGACGACGTCCCCCGGGCACTGCCGCTGCCTGGCGAGGACGACGTCCCCCGGGCACTGCCGCTGCCTGGCGAGGACGACGTCCCCCGGGCACTGCCGCTGCCTGGCGAGGACGACGTCCCCCGGGCACTGCCGCTGCCTGGCGAGGACGACGTCCCCCGGGCACTGCCGCTGCCTGGCGAGGACGACGTCCCCCGGGCACTGCCGCTGCCTGGCGAGGACGACGTCCCCCGGGCACTGCCGCTGCCTGGCGAGGACGACGTCCCCCGGGCACTGCCGCTGCCTGGCGAGGACGACGTCCCCCGGGCACTGCCGCTGCCTGGCGAGGACGACGTCCCCCGGGCACTGCCGCTGCCTGGCGAGGACGACGTCCCCCGGGCACTGCCACTGCCTGGCGAGGAAGTCCAAAAGCACTGCCGCTGCGTGAAGAGGAAGTCCCCCAAGGATTGCCGCTGCCTGAAGAAAATGGCCCCAAGGATTATTGCTGCCTGAAGAGGATGACATTAAGTACTGCCGCTGCCTGTAGTAAACGCCCCCCAAGGATTGCCGCAGCCTGAAAAGGATGTCCCCGAGTACAGCCGCTGCCTGACGAAGACATCTCAAAGTACTGCTGCTGCCTTTAGAGGATGTCTGTGAGCATTGCCCCTGCCTGACAAAGACATCTTCTAAGGATTGCTGCTGCCTGAAGAGAAAGAACTGCCCCTGCCTGTAGAGAACAGCTGCTACTGCCTGACGAAGACGTTCCCGAGTACTGCTGCTGCCTTACGAAGACGTCCAAGAGTACTGCCGCTGCCTGACGTGGACATCCCCGTCCCCGAATATTGCCGCTGCCTGACAAGGACGTCCCCGAATATTGCCGCTGCCTGACAAGGACGTCACCGAGTACTGGCGCTGCCTGACGAGGACGTGCCCGAGTATTGCCCCTGCATGACGAGGACGTGCCCGAGTATTGCCCCTGCATGTCGAAGACGTGTCCGAGTATTGCCCCTGCATGACGAGGACGTGCCCGAGTATTGCCCCTGCATGACGAGGACGTCCCCGAGTATTGCCCCTGCATGACGAGGACGTCCCCGAGTACTGCCCCTGTCTGAAGAGAACATCGCCGAGTACTGCCACTGCCTGAAGAGGATGTCCCCGAGTAATGCCGCTGCCTGAAGAAGACGTCCCCGAGTAATGCCGCTTGCTGAAGAGGATGGGCCCAAGTACTGCTGAAAGGATGTCCCCAAGTACTGCCGCTGCCTGAAGTAGACATCCCCGGGTACTGCCGCTGCCTGGCGAGGACGACCTCCCCGGGTACTGCCGCTGCCTGGCGAGGACGACGTCCCCCGGGTACTGCCGCTGCCTGGCGGGGACGACGTCCCCCGGATGCTGCCGCTGCCTGGCGAGGAAGTCCAAAAGCACTGCCGCTGCGTGAAAAGGACGTCTCAAAGTACTGCCGCTACCTGAAGAGGACGTCTCAAAGTACTGCCGCTGCCTGAAGAGGACGTCCCTGAGCCGCTGCCTGAAGAGGACGTCCCCGAGTACCTCCGCTGCCTGACGAGGACGTCCCCGTGTACTGCCGCTGCCTGATGAGGACCTCCCCGGGTACTGCCGCTGCCTGACGAGGACGACGTCCCCGAGTACTGCCGCTGCCTGGCGAGGATGACGTCCCCCGGGTACTGCCGCTGCCTGGCGAGGACGACGTCCCCCGGGTACTGCCGCTGCCTGGCGAGGACGACGTCCCCCGGGTACTGCTGCTGCCTGGCGAGGACGACGTCCCCCGGGTACTGCCGCTGCCTGGCGAGGACGACGTCCCCCGGGCACTGCCGCTGCCTGGCGAGGACGACGTCCCCCGGGTACTGACGCTGCCTGGCGAGGAAGTCCAAAAGCACTGCAGCTGCGTGAAGAGGAAGTCCCCCAAGGATTGCCGCTGCCTGAAGAAAATGGCCCCAAGGATTATTGCTGCCTGAAGAGGATGACATTAAGTACTGCCGCTGCCTGTAGTAAACGCCCCCCAAGGATTGCTGCAGCCTGAAAAGGATGTCCCTGAGTACTGCCGCTGCCTGACGAAGACATCGCAAAGTACTGCTGCTGCCTTTAGAGGATGTCTGTGAGCATTGCCCCTGCCTGACAAGGACATCTTCCAAGGATTGCTGCTGCCTGAAGAGAAAGAACTGCCCCTGCCTGTAGAGAAAAGCTGCTACTGCCTGACGAAGACGTTCCCGAGAACTGCTGCTGCTTTACGAAGACGTCCCAGAGTACTGCCGCTGCCTGACGTGGACATCCCCGTCCCCGAATATTGCCGCTGCCTGACAAGGACGTCCCCGAGTACTGGCGCTGCCTGACGAGGACGTGCCCGAGTATTGCCCCTGCATGACGAGGACGTGCCCGAGTATTGCCCCTGCATGACGAGGACGTGTCCAAGGATTGCCCCTGCATGACGAGGACGTGCCGGAGTATTGCCCCTGCATGACGAGGACGTCCCCGAGTATTGCCCCTGCATGACGAGGACGTCCCCGAGTATTGCCCCTGCATGACGAGGACGTCCCCGAGTACTACCCCTGTCTGAAGAGAACGTCCCCGAGTAATGCCGCTGCCTGAAGAAGACGTCCCCGAGTAATGCCGCTTGCTGAAGAGGATGGGCCCAAGTACTGCTGAAAGGATGTCCCCAAGTACTGCCGCTGCCTGAAGAAGACGTCCCCAAGGACTGCCACTGCCTGAAGAGGACGTCCCCGGGTACTGCCGCTGCCTGGCGAGGACGACGTCCCCGGGTACTGCCGCTGCCTGGCGAGGACGACCTCCCTGGGTACTGCCGCTGCCTGGCGAGGACGACGTCCCCCGGGTACTGCCGCTGCCTGGCGAGGACGACGTCCCCCGGGTACTGCCGCTGCCTGGCGAGGACGACGTCCCCCGGGCACTGCCGCTGCCTGGCGAGGACGACGTCCCCCGGGCACTGCCGCTGCCTGGCGAGGACGACGTCCCCCGGGCACTGCCGCTGCCTGGCGAGGACGACGTCCCCCGGGCACTGCCGCTGCCTGGCGAGGACGACGTCCCCCGGGCACTGCCGCTGCCTGGCGAGGACGACGTCCCCCGGGCACTGCCGCTGCCTGGCGAGGACGACGGCCCCCGGGCACTGCCGCTGCCTGGCGAGGACGACGTCCCCCGGGCACTGCCGCTGCCTGGCGAGGACGACGTCCCCCGGGCACTGCCGCTGCCTGGCGAGGACGACGTCCCCCGGGCACTGCCGCTGCCTGGCGAGGAAGTCAAAAAGCACTGCCGCTGCGTGAAGAGGAAGTCCCCCAAGGATTGCCGCTGCCTGAAGAAAATGGCCCCAAGGATTATTGCTGCCTGAAGAGGATGACATTAAGTACTGCCGCTGCCTGTAGTAAACGCCCCCCAAGGATTGCCGCAGCCTGAAAAGGATGTCCCCGAGTACTGCCGCTGCCTGACGAAGACATCTCAAAGTACTGCTGCTGCCTTTAGAGGATGTCTGTGAGCATTGCCCCTGCCTGACAAGGACATCTTCTAAGGATTGCTGCTGCCTGAAGAGAAAGAACTGCCCCTGCCTGTAGAGAACAGCTGCTACTGCCTGACGTAGACGTTCCCGAGTACTGCTGCTGCCTTACGAAGACGTCCAAGAGTACTGCCGCTGCCTGACGTGGACATCCCCGTCCCCGAATATTGCCCCTGCCTGACAAGGACGTCCCCGAATATTGCCGCTGCCTGACAAGGACGTCACCGAGTACTGGCGCTGCCTGACGAGGACGTGCCCGAGTATTGCCCCTGCATGACGAGGACGTGCCCGAGTATTGCCCCTGCATGACGAGGACGTGTCCGAGGATTGCCCCTGCATGACGAGGACGTGCCGGAGTATTGCCCCTGCATGACGAGGACGTCCCCGAGTATTGCCCCTGCATGACGAGGACGTCCCCGAGTATTGCCCCTGCATGACGAGGACGTCCCCGAGTACTACCCCTGTCTGAAGAGAACGTCCCCGAGTAATGCCGCTGCCTGAAGAAGACGTCCCCGAGTAATGCCGCTGCCTGAAGAAGACGTCCCCGAGTAATGCCGCTTGCTGAAGAGGATGGGCCCAAGTACTGCTGAAAGGATGTCCCCAAGTACTGCCGCTGCCTGAAGAAGACGTCCCCAAGGACTGCCACTGCCTGAAGAGGACGTCCCCGGGTACTGCCGCTGCCTGGCGAGGACGACGTCCCCGGGTACTGCCGCTGCCTGGCGAGGACGACCTCCCTGGGTACTGCCGCTGCCTGGCGAGGACGACGTCCCCCGGGTACTGCCGCTGCCTGGCGAGGACGACGTCCCCCGGGCACTGCCGCTGCCTGGCGAGGACGACGTCCCCCGGGCACTGCCGCTGCCTGGCGAGGACGACGTCCCCCGGGCACTGCCGCTGCCTGGCGAGGACGACGTCCCCCGGGCACTGCCGCTGCCTGGCGAGGACGACGTCCCCCGGGCACTGCCGCTGCCTGGCGAGGACGACGGCCCCCGGGCACTGCCGCTGCCTGGCGAGGACGACGGCCCCCGGGCACTGCCGCTGCCTGGCGAGGACGACGTCCCCCGGGCACTGCAGCTGCCTGGCGAGGACGACGTCCCCCGGGCACTGCCGCAGCCTGGCGAGGACGACGGCCCCCAAGCACTGCCGCTGCCTGGCGAGGACGACGTCCCCCGGGCACTGCCGCTGCCTGGCGAGGACGACGTCCCCCGGGCACTGCCGCTGCCTGGCGAGGACGACGTCCCCCGGGCACTGCCGCTGCCTGGCGAGGACGACGTCCCCCGGGCACTGCCGCTGCCTGGCGAGGACGACGTCCCCCGGGCACTGCCGCTGCCTGGCGAGGACGACGTCCCCCGGGCACTGCCGCTGCCTGGCGAGGACGACGTCCCCCGGGCACTGCCGCTGCCTGGCGAGGACGACGTCCCCCGGGCACTGCCGCTGCCTGGCGAGGACGACGTCCCCCGGGCACTGCCGCTGCCTGGCGAGGACGACGTCCCCCGGGCACTGCCGCTGCCTGGCGAGGACGACGTCCCCCGGGCACTGCCGCTGCCTGGCGAGGACGACGTCCCCCGGGCACTGCCGCTGCATGACGAGGACGACGTCCCCCGGGCACTGCCGCTGCCTGGCGAGGACGACGTCCCCCGGGCACTGCCGCTGCCTGGCGAGGAAGTCAAAAAGCACTGCCGCTGCGTGAAGAGGAAGTCCCCCAAGGATTGCCGCTGCCTGAAGAAAATGGCCCCAAGGATTATTGCTGCCTGAAGAGGATGACATTAAGTACTGCCGCTGCCTGTAGTAAACGCCCCCCAAGGATTGCCGCAGCCTGAAAAGGATGTCCCCGAGTACTGCCGCTGCCTGACGAAGACATCTCAAAGTACTGCTGCTGCCTTTAGAGGATGTCTGTGAGCATTGCCCCTGCCTGACAAGGACATCTTCTAAGGATTGCTGCTGCCTGAAGAGAAAGAACTGCCCCTGCCTGTAGAGAACAGCTGCTACTGCCTGACGTAGACGTTCCCGAGTACTGCTGCTGCCTTACGAAGACGTCCAAGAGTACTGCCGCTGCCTGACGTGGACATCCCCGTCCCCGAATATTGCCCCTGCCTGACAAGGGCGTCCCCGAATATTGCCGCTGCCTGACAAGGACGTCACCGAGTACTGGCGCTGCCTGACGAGGACGTGCCCGAGTATTGCCCCTGCATGACGAGGACGTGCCCGAGTATTGCCCCTGCATGTCGAAGACGTGTCCGAGTATTGCCCCTGCATGACGAGGACGTGCCCGAGTATTGCCCCTGCATGACGAGGACGTCCCCGAGTACTGCCCCTGCATGACGAGGACGTCCCCGAGTACTGCCCCTGTCTGAAGAGAACATCGCCGAGTACTGCCACTGCCTGAAGAGGATGTCCCCGAGTAATGCCGCTGCCTGAAGAAGACGTCCCCGAGTAATGCCGCTTGCTGAAGAGGATGGGCCCAAGTACTGCTGAAAGGATGTCCCCAAGTACTGCCGCTGCCTGAAGAAGACATCCCCGGGTACTGCCGCTGCCTGGCGAGGACGACCTCCCCGGGTACTGCCGCTGCCTGGCGAGGACGACGTCCCCCGGGTACTGCCGCTGCCTGGCGGGGACGACGTCCCCCGGGTACTGCCGCTGCCTGGCGAGGAAGTCCAAAAGCACTGCCGCTGCGTGAAAAGGAAGTCCCCCAAGGATTGCCGCTGCCTGAAGAAAATGGCCCAAAGGATTGTTGCTGCCTGAAGAGGATGACATTAAGTACTGCCGCTGCCTGTAGTAAACGCCCCCCAAGGATTGCCGCAGCCTGAAAAGGATGTCCCCGAGTACTGCCGCTGCCTGACGAAGACATCTCAAAGTACTGCTGCTGCCTGAAGAGGATGTCTGTGAGTATTGCCCCTGCCTGACAAGGACATCTTCCAAGGATTGCTGCTGCCTGAAGAGAAAGAACTGCCCCTGCCTGTAGAGAACAGCTGCTACTGCCTGACGAAGAGGTTCCCGAGTACTGCTGCTGCCTTACGAAGACGTCCCAGAGTACTGCCGCTGCCTGACGTGGACATCCCCGTCCCCGAATATTGCCGCTGCCTGACAAGGACGTCCCCGAGTACTGGCGCTGCCTGACGAGGACGTGCCCGAGTATTGCCCCTGCATGACGAGGACGTGCCCGAGTATTGCCCCTGCATGACGAGGACGTGTCCGAGTATTGCCCCTGCATGACGAGGACGTGCCGGAGTATTGCCCCTGCATGACGAGGACGTCCCCGAGTATTGCCCCTGCATGACGAGGACGTCCCCGAGTATTGCCCCTGCATAACAAGGACGTCCCCGAGTACTGCCCCTGTCTGAAGAGAACATCGCCGAGTACTGCCACTGCCTGAAGAGGATGTCCCGGAGTAATGCCGCTACCTGAAGAAGACGTCCCCGAGTAATGCCGCTTGCTGAAGAGGATGGGCCCAAGTACTGCTGAAAGGATGTCCCCAAGTACTGCCGCTGCCTGGCGGGGACGACGTCCCCCGGGTACTGCCGCTGCCTGGTGAGGACGACGTCCCCCGGGTACTGCCGCTGCCTGGCGAAGACGACGTCCCCCGGGTACTGCCGCTGCCTGGCGAGGACGACGTCCCCCGGGTACTGCCGCTGCCTGGCGAGGACGACGTCCCCGGGTACTGCTGCTGCCTGGCGAGGACGACGTCCCCGGGTACTGCCGCTGCCTGGCGAGGACGACGTCCCCGGGTACTGCCGCTGCCTGGCGAGGACGACGTCCCCAAGTACTGCCGCTGCCTGACGAGGACGTCCCCGAGTACTGCCGCTGCCTGTAGAGAACAGCCCCAAGGAATGTCGCTGCCCGAAGAGAATGTCCCCAAAAACTGCCGCTGCCCGAAGTGAACGGACCTGTGAAATGTCCCAAGAACTGCCGCTGCCTGAAGAGGATGTCTCACAGTACTGCCGCTGCCTGAAGATTATGGCTCAAAGTACTGCCGCTGCTTGAAGAGGATATCTCAAAGTACTGCCGCTGCCTATCGAGGCCATCCCCAAGGACTGCTGCTGCCTGAAGAGGAAGTCCAAAAGCACTGCCGCTGCGTGAAGAGGAAGTCCCCCAAGGATTGCCGCTGCCTGAAGAAAATGGCCCAAAGGATTGTTGCTGCCTGAAGAGGATGACATTAAGTACTGCCGCTGCCTGTAGTAAACGCCCCCCAAGGATTGCCACAGCCTGAAAAGGATGTCCCCGAGTACTGCCGCTGCCTGACGAAGACATCTCAAAGTACTGCTGCTGCCTGAAGAGGATGTCTGTGAGTATTGCCCCTGCCTGACAAGGACATCTTCCAAGGATTGCTGCTGCCTGAAGAGAAAGAACTGCCCCTGCCTGTAGAGAACAGCTGCTACTGCCTGACGAAGACGTTCCTGAGTACTGCTGCTGCCTTACAAAGACGTCCCAGAGTACTGCCGCTGCCTGACGTGGACATCCCCGTCCCCGAATATTGCCGCTGCCTGACAAGGACGTCCCCGAGTACTGGCGCTGCCTGACGAGGACGTGCCCGAGTATTGCCCCTGCATAATGAGGACGTGCCCGAGTATTGCCCCTGCATGACAAGGACGTGCCCGAGTATTGCCCCTGCATGACGAGGACGTCCCCGAGTATTGCCCCTGCATGACGAGGATGACCCCGAGTACTGCCCCTGTCTGAAGAGAACATCGCCGAGTACTGCCACTGCCTGAAGAGGATGTCCCCGAGTAATGCCGCTGCCTGAAGAACACGTCCCCGAGTAATGCCGCTTGCTGAAGAGGATGGGCCCAAGTACTGCTGAAAGGATTTACCCAAGTACTGCCGCTGCCTGAAGAAGACGTCCCCAAGGACTGCCACTGCCTGAAAAGGACGTCTCAAAGTACTGCCGCTACCTGAAGAGGACGTCTCAAAGTACTGCCGCTGCCTGAAGAGGACGTCCCTGAGCCGCTGCCTGAAGAGGACGTCCCCGAGTACCTCCGCTGCCTGACGAGGACGTCCCCGTGTACTGCCGCTGCCTGATGAGGACCTCCCCGGGTACTGCCGCTGCCTGACGAGGACGACGTCCCCGAGTACTGCCGCTGCCTGTCGAGGACGACGTCCCCCGGGTACTGCCGCTGGCTGGCGAGGATGACGTCCCCCGGGTACTGCCGCTGCCTGGCGAGGACGACGTCCCCCGGGTACTGCCGCTGCCTGGCGAGGACGACGTCCCCTGGGTACTGCCGCTGCCTGGCGAGGACGACGTCCCCCGGGTGCTGCCGCTGCCTGGCGAGGACGACGTCCCCGGGTACTGCTGCTGCCTGGCGAGGACGACGTCCCCGGGTACTGCCGCTGCCTGGCGAGGATGACGTCCCCGGGTACTGCCGCTGCCTGGCGAGGACGACGTCCCCAAGTACTGCCGCTGCCTGACGAGGACGTCCCCGAGTAATGCCGCTGCCTGAAGAACACGTCCCCGAGTAATGCCGCTTGCTGAAGAGGATGGGCCCAAGTACTGCTGAAAGGATGTAACCAAGTACTGCTGCTGCCTGAAGAAGACGTCCCCAAGGACTGCCACTGCCTGAAAAGGACGTCTCAAAGTACTGCCGCTACCTGAAGAGGACGTCTCAAAGTACTGCCGCTGCCTGAAGAGGACGTCCCTGAGCCGCTGCCTGAAGAGGACGTCCCCGAGTACCTCCGCTGCCTGACGAGGACGTCCCCGTGTACTGCCGCTGCCTGATGAGGACCTCCCCGGGTACTGCCGCTGCCTGACGAGGACGACGTCCCCGAGTACTGCCGCTGCCTGGCGAGGACGACGTCCCCCGGGTACTGCCGCTGGCTGGCGAGGATGACGTCCCCCGGGTACTGCCGCTGCCTGGTGAGGACGACGTCCCCCGGGTACTGCCGCTGCCTGGCGAGGACGACGTGCCCCGGGTACTGCCGCTGCCTGGCGAGGACGACGTCCCCCGGGTGCTGCCGCTGCCTGGCGAGGACGACGTCCCCCGGGTGCTGCCGCTGCCTGGCGAGGACGACGTCCCCCGGGTACTGCCGCTGCCTGGCGAGGACGACGTCCCCCGGGTACTGCCGCTGCCTGGCGAGGACGACGTCCCCCGGGTACTGACGCTGCCTGGCGAGGAAGTCCAAAAGCACTGCCGCTGCGTGAAGAGGAAGTCCCCCAAGGATTGCCGCTGCCTGAAGAAAATGGCCCCAAGGATTATTGCTGCCTGAAGAGGATGACATTAAGTACTGCCGCTGCCTGTAGTAAACGCCCCCCAAGGATTGCTGCAGCCTGAAAAGGATGTCCCCGAGTACTGCCGCTGCCTGACGAAGACATCGCAAAGTACTGCTGCTGCCTTTAGAGGATGTCTGTGAGCATTGCCCCTGCCTGACAAGGACATCTTCCAAGGATTGCTGCTGCCTGAAGAGAAAGAACTGCCCCTGCCTGTAGAGAAAAGCTGCTACTGCCTGACGAAGACGTTCCCGAGAACTGCTGCTGCTTTACGAAGACGTCCCAGAGTACTGCCGCTGCCTGACGTGGACATCCCCGTCCCCGAATATTGCCGCTGCCTGACAAGGACGTCCCCGAGTACTGGCGCTGCCTGACGAGGACGTGCCCGAGTATTGCCCCTGCATGACGAGGACGTGCCCGAGTATTGCCCCTGCATGACGAGGACGTGTCCGAGGATTGCCCCTGCATGACGAGGACGTGCCAGAGTATTGCCCCTGCATGACGAGGACGTCCCCGAGTATTGCCCCTGCATGACGAGGACGTCCACGAGTATTGCCCCTGCATGACGAGGACGTCCCCGAGTACTACCCCTGTCTGAAGAGAACGTCCCCGAGTAATGCCGCTGCCTGAAGAAGACGTCCCCGAGTAATGCCGCTTGCTGAAGAGGATGGGCCCAAGTACTGCTGAAAGGATGTCCCCAAGTACTGCCGCTGCCTGAAGAAGACGTCCCCAAGGACTGCCACTGCCTGAAGAGGACGTCCCCGGGTACTGCCGCTGCCTGGCGAGGACGACCTCCCCGGGTACTGCCGCTGCCTGGCGAGGACGACCTCCCCTGGGTACTGCCGCTGCCTGGCGAGGACGACGTCCCCGGGTACTGCCGCTGCCTGGGTACTGCCGCTGCCTGGCGAGGACGACGTCCCCGGGTACTGCCGCTGCCTGGCGAGGACGACCTCCCCCGGGTACTGCCGCTGCCTGGCGAGGACGACGTCCCCCGGGTACTGCCGCTGCCTGGCGAGGACGACGTCCCCCGGGTACTGCCGCTGCCTGGCGAGGACGACGTCCCCCGGGTACTGCCGCTGCCTGGCGAGAAGGACGTCCCCCGGGTACTGCCGCTGCCTGGCGAGGACGACGTCCCCCGGGTACTGCCGCTGCCTGGCGAGAACGACGTCCCCCCGGGTACTGCCGCTGCCTGGCGAGGACGACGTCCCCCGGGTACTACCGCTGCCTGGCGAGGACGATGTCCCCCGGGTACTGCCGCTGCCTGGCGAGGACGACGTCCCCCGGGTACTGCCGCTGCCTGGCGAGGACGACGTCCCCCGGGTACTGCCGCTGCCTGGCGAGGACGACGTCCCCCGGGTACTGCCGCTGCCTGGCGAAGACGACGTCCTCCGGATACTGCCGCTGCCTGGCGAGGACGACGTCCCCCGGGTACTACCCCTGTCTGAAGAGAACGTCCCCGAGTAATGCCGCTGCCTGAAGAAGACGTCCCCGAGTAATGCCGCTTGCTGAAGAGGATGGGCCCAAGTACTGCTGAAAGGATGTCCCCAAGTACTGCCGCTGCCTGAAGAAGACGTCCCCAAGGACTGCCACTGCCTGAAGAGGACGTCCCCGGGTACTGCCGCTGCCTGGCGAGGACGACCTCCCCGGGTACTGCCGCTGCCTGGCGAGGACGACCTCCCCTGGGTACTGCCGCTGCCTGGCGAGGACGACGTCCCCGGGTACTGGCGCTGCCTGGGTACTGGCGCTGCCTGGCGAGGACGACGTCCCCGGGTACTGCCGCTGCCTGGCGAGGACGACCTCCCCCGGGTACTGCCGCTGCCTGGCGAGGACGACGTCCCCCGGGTACTGCCGCTGCCTGGCGAGGACGACGTCCCCCGGGTACTGCCGCTGCCTGGCGAGGACGACGTCCCCCGGGTACTGCCGCTGCCTGGCGAGGAGGACGTCCCCCGGGTACTGCCGCTGCCTGGCGAGGACGACGTCCCCCGGGTACTGCCGCTGCCTGGCGAGAACGACGTCCCCCCGGGTACTGCCGCTGCCTGGCGAGGACGACGTCCCCCGGGTACTACCGCTGCCTGGCGAGGACGATGTCCCCCGGGTACTGCCGCTGCCTGGCGAGGACGACGTCCCCCGGGTACTGCCGCTGCCTGGCGAGGACGACGTCCCCCGGGTACTGCCGCTGCCTGAAGAGGATGTACCCGAGTAATTTCGCTGCCTGAAGAAGACGTCCCCGAGTAATACCGCTTGCTGAAGAGGATGGGCCCAAGTACTGCTGAAAGGATGTCCCCAAGTACTGCCGCTACCTGAAGAAGACGTCCCCAAGGACTGCCACTGCCTGAAGAGGACGTCCCCGGGTACTGCCGCTGCCTGGCGAGGACGACGTCCCCGGGTACTGCCGCTGCCTGGCGAGGACGACGTCCCCGGGTACTGCCGCTGCCTGGCGAGGACGACGTCCCCCGGGTACTGCCGCTGCCCTGCGAGGACGACGTCCCCCGGGTACTGCCGCTGCCTGGCGAAGACGACGTCCCCCAGGTACTGCCGCTGCCTGGCGAGGACGACGTCCCCCGGGTACTGCCGCTGCCTGGCGAGGACGACGTCCCCCGGGTACTGCCGCTGCCTGGCGAGGACGACGTCCCCCGGGTACTGCCGCTGCCTGGCGAGGACGACGTCCCCCGGGTACTGCCGCTGCCTGGCGAGGACGACGTCCCCCGGGTACTGCCGCTGCCTGGCGAGGACGACGTCCCCCGGATACTGCCGCTGCCTGGCGAGGACGACGTCCCCCGGGTACTGCCGATGCCTGGCGAGGACGACGTCCCCCGGGTACTGCCGCTGCCTGGCGGGGACGACTTCTCCCGGGTACTGCCGCTGCCTGGCGGGGACGACGTCCCCCGGGTACTGCCGCTGCCTGGCGGGGACGACGTCTCCCGGGTACTGCCGCTGCCTGGCGAGGACGACGTCCCCGGGGTACTGCCGCTGCCTGGCGGGGACGACGTCCCCCGGGTACTGCCGCTGCCTGGCGAGGACGACGTCCCCCGGGTACTGCCGCTGCCTGGCGAAAGACGACGTCCCCCGGGTACTGCCGCTGCCTGGCGAGGACGACGTCCCCCGGCTACTGCCGCTGCCTGGCGAGGACGACGTCCCCGGGTACTGCCGCTGCCTGGCGAGGACGACGTCCCCGGGTACTGCCGCTGCCTGGCGAGGACGACGTCCCCAAGTACTGCCGCTGCCTGGCGAGGACGTCCCCGAGTACTGCCGCTGCCTGTAGAGAACAGCCCCAAGGAATGTCGCTGCCCGAAGAGAATGTCCCCAAAAACTGCCGCTGCCCGAAGTGAACGGACCTGTGAAATGTCCCAAGAACTGCCGCTGCCTGAAGAGGATGTCTCACAGTACTGCCGCTGCCTGAAGATTATGGCTCAAAGTACTGCCGCTGCTTGAAGAGGATATCTCAAAGTACTGCCGCTGCCTAACGAGGCCATCCCCAAGGACTGCTGCTGCCTGAAGAGGAAGTCCAAAAGCACTGCCGCTGCGTGAAGAGGAAGTCCCCCAAGGATTGCCGCTTCCTGAAGAAAATGGCCCCAAGGATTGTTGCTGCATGAAGAGGATGACATTAAGTACTGCCGCTGCCTGTAGTAAACGCCCCCCAAGGATTGCCACAGCCTGAAAAGGATGTCCCCGAGTACTGCCGCTGCCTGTAGTAAACGCCCCCCAAGGATTGCCACAGCCTGAAAAGGATGTCCCCGAGTACTGCCGCTGCCTGACGAAGACATCTCAAAGTACTGCTGCTGCCTGAAGAGGATGTCTGTGAGTATTGCCCCTGCCTGACAAGGACATCTTCCAAGGATTGCTGCTGCCTGAAGAGAAAGAACTGCCCCTGCCTGTAGAGAACAGCTGCTACTGCCTGATGAAGACGTTCCTGAGTACTGCTGCTGCCTTACGAAGACGTCCCAGAGTACTGCTGCTGCCTGACGTGGACATCCCCGTCCCCGAATATTGCCGCTGCCTGACAAGGACGTCCCCGAGTACTGGCGCTGCCTGACGAGGACGTGCCCGAGTATTGCCCCTGCATGACAAGGACGTCCCCGATTATTGCCCCTGCATGACGAGGATGTCCCCGAGTACTGCCCCTGTCTGAAGAGAACATCGCCGAGTACTGCCACTGCCTGAAGAGGATGTCCCCGAGTAATGCCGCTGCCTGAAGAAGACGTCCCCGAGTAATGCCGCTTGCTGAAGAGGATGGGCCCAAGTACTGCTGAAAGGTTGTCCCCAAGTACTGCCGCTGCCTGAAGAAGACGTCCCCAAGGACTGCCACTGCCTGAAGAGGACGTCTCAAAGTACTGCCGCTACCTGAAGAGGACGTCTCAAAGTACTGCCGCTGCCTGAAGAGGACGTCCCCGAGCCGCTGCCTGAAGAGGACGTCCCCGAGCCGCTGCCTGAAGAGGACGTCCCCGAGTACTGCCGCTGCCTGACGAGGACGTCCCCGTGTACTGCCGCTGCCTGACGAGGACCTCCCCGGGTACTGCCGCTGCCTGACGAGGACGACGTCCCCGAGTACTGCCGCTGCCTGGCGAGGACGACGTCCCCCGGATACTGCCGCTGCCTGGCGAGGACGACGTCCCCCGGGTACTGCCGCTGCCTGGCGAGGACGACGTCCGCCGGGCACTGCCGCTGCCTGGCGAGGACGACGTCCCCCGGGCACTGCCGCTGCCTGGCGAGGACGACGTCCCCCGGGCACTGCCGCTGCCTGGCGAGGACGACGTCCCCCGGGCACTGCCGCTGCCTGGCGAGGACGACGTCCCCCGGGCACTGCCGCTGCCTGGCGAGGACGACGTCCCCCGGGCACTGCCCCTGCCTGGCGAGGACGACGTCCCCCGGGCACTGCCGCTGCCTGGCGAGGACGACGTCCCCCGGGCACTGCCGCTGCCTGGCGAGGACGACGTCCCCCGGGCACTGCCGCTGCCTGGCGAGGACGACGTCCCCCGGGCACTGCCGCTGCCTGGCGAGGACGACGTCCCCCGGGCACTGCCGCTGCCTGGCGAGGACGACGTCCCCCGGGCACTGCCGCTGCCTGGCGAGGACGACGTCCCCCGGGCACTGCCGCTGCCTGCCGAGGACGACGTCCCCGGGCACTGCCGCTGCCTGGCGAGGACGACGTCCCCCGGGCACTGCCGCTGCCTGCCGAGGACGACGTCCCCCGGGCACTGCCGCTGCCTGGCGAGGACGACGTCCCCCGGGCACTGCCGCTGCCTGGCGAGGACGACGTCCCCCGGGCACTGCCGCTGCCTGGCGAGGACGACGTCCCCCGGGCACTGCCGCTGCCTGGCGAGGACGACGTCCCCCGGGCACTGCCGCTGCCTGGCGAGGACGACGTCCCCCGGGCACTGCCGCTGCCTGGCGAGGACGACGTCCCCCGGGCACTGCCGCTGCCTGGCGAGGACGACGTCCCCCGGGCACTGCCGCTGCCTGGCGAGGACGACGTCCCCCGGGCACTGCCGCTGCCTGGCGAGGACGACGTCCCCCGGGCACTGCCGCTGCCTGGCGAGGACGACGTCCCCCGGGCACTGCCGCTGCCTGGCGAGGAAGTCCAAAAGCACTGCCGCTGCGTGAAGAGGAAGTCCCCCAAGGATTGCCGCTGCCTGAAGAAAATGGCTCCAAGGATTATTGCTGCCTGAAGAGGATGACATTAGGTACTGCCGCTGCCTGTAGTAAACGCCCCCCAAGGATTGCCGCAGCCTGAAAAGGATGTCCCCGAGTACTGCCGCTGCCTGAGGAAGACATCTCAAAGTACTGCTGCTGCCTTTAGAGGATGTCTGTGAGCATTGCCCCTGCCTGACAAGGACATCTTCTAAGGATTGCTGCTGCCTGAAGAGAAAGAACTGCCCCTGCCTGTAGAGAATAGCTGCTACTGCCTGACGAAGAAGTTCCCGAGTACTGCTGCTGCCTTACGAAGACGTCCAAGAGTACTGCCGCTGCCTGACGTGGACATCCCCGTCCCCGAATATTGCCGCTGCCTGACAAGGACGTCCCCGAATATTGCCGCTGCCTGACAAGGACGTCACTGAGTACTGGCGCTGCCTGACGAGGACGTGCCCGAGTATTGCCCCTACATGACGAGGACGAGCCCGAGTATTGTCCCTGCATGTCGAAGACGTGTCCGAGTATTGCCCCTGCATGACGAGGACGTGCCCGAGTATTGCCCCTGCATGACGAGGACGTCCCCGAGTATTGCCCCTGCATGACGAGGACGTCCCCGAGTACTGCCCCTGTCTGAAGAGAACATCGCCGAGTACTGCCACTGCCTGAAGAGGATGTCCCCGAGTAAAGCCGCTGCCTGAAGAAGACGTCCCCGAGTAATGCCGCTTGCTGAAGAGGATGGGCCCAAGTACTGCTGAAAGGATGTCCCCAAGTACTGCCGCTGCCTGAAGAAGACGTCCCCGGGTACTGCCGCTGCCTGGCGAGGACGACCTCCCCGGGTACTGCCGCTGCCTGGCGAGGACGACGTCCCCCGGGTACTGCCGCTGCCTGGCGAGGACGACGTCCCCCGGGTACTGCCGCTGCCTGGCGAGGACGACGTCCCCCGGGTACTGCCGCTGCCTGGCGAGGACGACGTCCCCCGGGTACTGCCGCTGCCTGGCGAGGAAGTCCAAAAGCACTGCCGCTGCGTGAAAAGGAAGTCCCCCAAGGATTGCCGCTGCCTGAAGAAAATGGCCCCAAGGATATTTGCTGCCTGAAGAGGATGACATTAAGTACTGCCGCTGCCTGTAGTAAACGCCCCCCAAGGATTGCCGCAGCCTGAAAAGGATGTCCCCGAGTACTGCCGCTGCCTGACGAAGACATCTCAAAGTACTGCTGCTGCCTGAAGAGGATGTCTGTGAGTATTGCCCCTGCCTGACAAGGACATCTTCCAAGGATTGCTGCTGCCTGAAGAGAAAGAACTGCCCCTGCCTGTAGAGAACAGCTGCTACTGCCTGACGAAGAGGTTCCCGAGTACTGCTGCTGCCTTACGAAGACGTCCCAGAGTACTGCCGCTGCCTGACGTGGACATCCCCGTCCACGAATATTGCCGCTGCCTGACAAGGACGTCCCCGAGTACTGGCGCTGCCTGACGAGGACGTGCCCGAGTATTGCCCCTGCATGACGAGGACGTGCCCGAGTATTGCCCCTGCATGACGAGGACGTGTCCGAGTATTGCCCCTGCATGACGAGGACGTGCCGGAGTATTGCCCCTGCATGACGAGGACGTCCCCGAGTATTGCCCCTGCATGACGAGGACGTCCCCGAGTATTGCCCCGGCATAACGAGGACGTCCCCGAGTACTGCCCCTGTCTGAAGAGAACATCGCCGAGTACTGCCACTGCCTGAAGAGGATGTCCCCGAGTAATGCCGCTGCCTGAAGAAGACGTCCCCGAGTAATGCCACTTGCTGAAGAGGATGGGCCCAAGTACTGCTGAAAGGATGTCCCCAAGTACTGCCGCTGCCTGAAGAAGACGTCCCCAAGGACTGCCACTGCCTGAAGAGGACGTCCCCGGGTACTGCCGCTGCCTGGCGAGGACGACGTCCCCGGGTACTGCCGCTGCCTGCCGAGGACGACCTCCCTGGGTACTGCCGCTGCCTGGCGAGGACGACGTCCCCCGGGTACTGCCGCTGCCTGGCGAGGACGACCTACCCCGGGTACTAACGCTGCCTGGCGAGGACGACGTCCCCCGGGTGCTGCCGCTGCCTGGCGAGGACGACGTCCCCCGGGTACTGCCGCTGCCTGGCGAGGACGACGTCCCCGGGTGCTGCCGCTGCCTGGCGAGGACGACGTCCCTTGGGTACTGCCGCTGCCTGGCGAGGACGACGTCCCCCGGGTGCTGCCGCTGCCTGGCGAGGACGACGTCCCACGGGTACTGCCGCTGCCTGGCGAGGACGACGTCCCCCGGGTGCTGCCGCTGCCTGGCGAGGACGACGTCCCCTGGGTACTGCCGCTGCCTGGCGAGGACGACGTCCCCCGGGTACTGCCGCTGCCTGGCGGGGACGACGTCCCCCGGGTACTGCCGCTGCCTGGCGAGGACGACGTCCCCCGGGTACTGCCGCTGCCTGGCGAGGACGACGTCCCCCGGGTACTGCCGCTGCCTGGCGAGGACGACGTCCCCCGGGTACTGCCGCTGCCTGGCGAGGACGACGTCCCCCGGGTACTGCCGCTGCCTGGCGAGGACGACGTCCCCCGGGTACTGCCGCTGCCTGGCGAGCACGACGTCCCCGGGTACTGCCGCTGCCTGGCGAGGACGACGTCCCCCGGGTACTGCCGCTGCCTGGAGAGGACGACGTCCCCCGGGTACTGTCGCTGCCTGGCGAGGACGACGTCCCCCGGGTACTGCCGCTGCCTGGCGAGGACGACGTCCCCCGGGTACTGCCGCTGCCTGGCGAGGACGACGTCCCCCCGGTACTGCCGCTGCCTGGCGAGGACGACGTCCCCGAGTACTGCCACTGCCTGATGGGTACGTCCCCGAGTACTGCCGCTGCTTGGCGAGGACGACGTCCCCGAGTACTGCCGCTGCCTGACGAGTACGTCCCCGAGTACTGCCGCTGCCTGTAGAGAACAGCCCCAAGGAATGTCGCTGCCCGAAGAGAATGGCCCCAAAAACTGCCGCTGCCCGAAGTGAACGGACCTGTGAAATGTCCCAAGAACTGCCGCTGCCTGAAGAGGATGTCTCACAGTACTGCCGCTGCCTGAAGAGTATGGCTTAAATTACTGCCGCTTCTTGAAGAGGATATTTCAAAGTACTGCCGCTGCCTAACGAGGCCATCCCCAAGGACTGCCGCTGCCTGAAGAGGAAGTCCAAAAGCACTGCCGCTGCGTGAACAGGAAGTCCCCAGAGGATTGCCGCTGCCTGAAGAAAATGGCCCCAAGGATTGTTGCTGCCTGAAGAGGATGACATTAAGTACTGCCGCTGCCTGTAGTAAACGCCCCCCAAGGATTGCTGCAGCCTGAAAAGGATGTCCCCGAGTACTGCCGCTGCCTGACGAAGACATCTCAAAGTACTGCTGCTGCCTGAAGAGGATGTCTGTGAGTATTGCCCCTGCCTGACAAGGACATCTTCCAAGGATTGCTGCTGCCTGAAGAGAAAGAACTGCCCCTGCCTGTAGAGAATAGATGCTACTGCCTAACGAAGACGTTCCCGAGTACTGCTGCTGCCTTACGAAGACGTCCCAGAGTACTGCCGCTGCCTGACGTGGACATCCCCGTCCCCGAGTATTGCCCCTGCATGACGAGGACGTTCCGGAGTATTGCCCCTGCATGACGAGGACGTCCCCGAGTATTGCCCCTGCATGACGAGGACGTCCCCGAGTATTGCCCCTGCATGACGAGGACGTCCCCGAGTACTGCCCCTGTCTGGAGAGAACATCGCCGAGTACTGCCACTGCCTGAAGAGGATGTCCCCGAGTAATGCCGCTGCCTGAAGAAGACGTCTCCGAGTAATGCCGCTTGCTGAAGAGGATGGGCCCAAGTACTGCTGAAAGGATGTCCCCAAGTACTGCCGCTGCCTGAAGAAGACGTCCCCAAGGACTGCCACTGCCTGAAGAGGACGACCTCCCCGGGTACTGCCGCTGCCTGGCGAGGACGACGTCCCCCGGGTACTGCCGCTGCCTGGCGAGGACGACGTCCCCCGGGTACTGCCGCTGCCTGGCGAGGACGACGTCCCCCGGGTACTGCCGCTGCCTGGCGAGGACGACGTCCCCGGGTACTGCCGCTGCCTGGCGAGGACGACGTCCCCGGGTACTGCCGCTGCCTGGCGAGGACGACGTCCCCAAGTACTGCCGCTGCCTGACGAGGACGTCCCCGAGTACTGCCGCTGCCTGTAGAGAACAGCCCCAAGGAATGTCGCTGCCCGAAGAGAATGTCCCCAAAAACTGCCGCTGCCTGAAGTGAACGGACCTGTGAAATGTCCCAAGAACTGCCGCTGCCTGAAGAGGATGTCTCACAGTACTGCCGCTGCCTGAAGATTATGGCTCAAAGTACTGCCGCTGCTTGAAGAGGATATCTCAAAGTACTGCCGCTGCCTATCGAGGCCATCCCCAAGGACTGCTGCTGCCTGAAGAGGAAGTCCAAAAGCACTGCCGCTGCGTGAAGAGGAAGTCCCCCAAGGATTGCCGCTGCCTGAAGAAAATGGCCCCAAGGATTGTTGCTGCCTGAAGAGGATGACATTAAGTACTGCCGCTGCCTGTAGTAAACGCCCCCCAAGGATTGCCACAGCCTGAAAAGGATGTCCCCGAGTACTGCCGCTGCCTGACGAAGACATCTCAAAGTACTGCTGCTGCCTGAAGAGGATGTCTGTGAGTATTGCCCCTGCCTGACAAGGACATCTTCCAAGGATTGCTGCTGCCTGAAGAGAAAGAACTGCCCCTGCCTGTAGAGAACAGCTGCTACTGCCTGACGAAGACGTTCCTGAGTACTGCTGCTGCCTTACAAAGACGTCCCAGAGTACTGCCGCTGCCTGACGTGGACATCCCCGTCCCCGAATATTGCCGCTGCCTGACAAGGACGTCCCCGAGTACTGGCGCTGCCTGACGAGGACGTGCCCGAGTATTGCCCCTGCATAACGAGGACGTGCCCGAGTATTGCCCCTGCATGACGAGGACGTGCCCGAGTATTGCCCCTGCATGACGAGGACGTCCCCGAGTATTGCCCCTGCATGACGAGGATGTCCCCGAGTACTGCCCCTGTCTGAAGAGAACATCGCCGAGTACTGCCACTGCCTGAAGAGGATGTCCCCGAGTAATGCCGCTGCCTGAAGAAGACGTCCCCGAGTAATGCCGCTTGCTGAAGAGGATGGGCCCAAGTACTGCTGAAAGGATGTACCCAAGTACTGCCGCTGCCTGAAGAAGACGTCCCCAAGGACTGCCACTGCCTGAAGAGGACGTCTCAAAGTACTGCCGCTACTTGAAGAGAACGTCTCAAAGTACTGCCGCTGCCTGAAGAGGACGTCCCCGAGTACCTCCGCTGCCTGACGAGGACGTCCCCGTGTACTGCCGCTGCCTGATGAGGACCTCCCCGGGTACTGCCGCTGCCTGACGAGGACGACGTCCCCGAGTACTGCCGCTGCCTGGCGAGGACGACGTCCCCCGGGTACTGCCGCTGGCTGGCGAGGATGACGTCCCCCGGGTACTGCCGCTGCCTGGCGAGGACGACGTCCCCCGGGTACTGCCGCTGCCTGGCGAGGACGACGTCCCCCGGGTACTGCCGCTGCCTGGCGAGGACGACGTCCCCCGGGTACTGCCGCTGCCTGGCGAGGACGACGTCCCCCGGGTACTGCCGCTGCCTGGCGAGGACGACGTCCCCCGGGTACTGCCGCTGCCTGGCGAGGACGACGTCCCCCGGGTACTGCCGCTGCCTGGCGAGGACGACGTCCCCCGGGTACTGCCGCTGCCTGGCGAGGACGACGTCCCCCGGGTACTGCTGCTGCCTGGCGAGGAAGTCCAAAAGCACTGCCGCTGCGTGAAGAGGAAGTCCCCCAAGGATTGCCGCTGCCTGAAGAAAATGGCCCCAAGGATTATTGCTGCCTGAAGAGGATGACATTAAGTACTGCCGCTGCCTGTAGTAAACGCCCCCCAAGGATTGCTGCAGCCTGAAAAGGATGTCCCCGAGTACTGCCGCTGCCTGACGAAGACATCGCAAAGTACTGCTGCTGCCTTTAGAGGATGTCTGTGAGCATTGCCCCTGCCTGACAAGGACATCTTCCAAGGATTGCTGCTCCCTGAAGAGAAAGAACTGGCCCTGCCTGTAGAAAAAAGCTGCTACTGCCTGACGAAGACGTTCCCGAGTACTGCTGCTGCTTTACGAAGACGTCCCAGAGTACTGCCGCTGCCTGACGTGGACATCCCCGTCCCCGAATATTGCCGCTGCCTGACAAGGACGTCCCCGAGTACTGGTGCTGCCTGACGAGGACGTGCCCGAGTATTGCCCCTGCATGACGAGGACGTGCCCGAGTATTGCCCCTGCATGACGAGGACGTGTCCGAGGATTGCCCCTGCATGACGAGGACGTGCCGGAGTATTGCCCCTGCATGACGAGGACGTCCCCGAGTATTGCCCCTGCATGACGAGGACGTCCCCGAGTATTGCCCCTGCATGACGAGGACGTCCCCGAGTACTACCCCTGTCTGAAGAGAACATCGCCAAGTACTGCCACTGCCTGAAGAGGATGTCCCCGAGTAATGCCGCTGCCTGAAGAAGACGTCCCCGAGTAATGCCGCTTGCTGAAGAGGATGGGCCCAAGTACTGCTGAAAGGATGTCCCCAAGTACTGCCGCTGCCTGAAGAAGACGTCCCCAAGGACTGCCACTGCCTGAAGAGGACGTCCCCGGGTACTGCCGCTGCCTGGCGAGGACGACGTCCCCGGGTACTGCCGCTGCCTGGCGAGGACGACCTCCCCGGGTACTGCCGCTGCCTGGCAAGGACGACCTCCCCCGGGTACTGCCGCTGCCTGGCGAGGACGACGTCCCCGGGTACTGCCGCTGCCTGGCGAGGACGACCTCCCCCGGGTACTGCCGCTGCCTGGCGAGGACGACGTCCCCCGGGTACTGCCGCTGCCTGGCGAGGACGACGTCCCCCGGGTACTGCCGCTGCCTGGCGAGGACGACGTCCCCCGGGTACTGCCGCTGCCTGGCGAGGACGACGTCCCCCGGGTACTGCCGCTGCCTGGCGAGGACGACGTCCCCCGGGTACTGCCGCTGCCTGGCGAGGACGACGTCCCCCGGGTACTGCCGCTGCCTGGCGAGGACGACGTCCCCCGGGTACTGCCGCTGCCTGGCGAGGACGACGTCCCCCGGGTACTGCCGCTGCCTGGCGAGGACGACGTCCCCCGGGTACTGCCGCTGCCTGGCGAGGACGACGTCCCCCGGGTACTGCCGCTGCCTGGCGAGGACGACGTCCCCCGGGTACTGCCGCTGCCTGGCGAGGACGACGTCCCCCGGGTACTGCCGCTGCCTGGCGAGGACGACGTCCCCCGGGTACTGCCGCTGCCTGGCGAGGACGACGTCCCCCGGGTACTGCCGCTGCCTGGCGAGGACGTCCCCCGGGTACTGCCCCTGCCTGGCGAGGACGACGTCCCCCGGGTACTGCCGCTGCCTGGCGAGGACGACGTCCTCCGGATACTGCCGCTGCCTGGCGAGGACGACGTCCCCCGGGTACTGCCGCTGCCTGGCGTGGACGACGTCCCCCGGGTACTGCCGCTGTCTGGCGAGGACGACGTCCCCCGGGTACTGCCGCTGCCTGACGAGTACGTCCCCGAGTACTGCCGCTGCCTGTAGAGAACAGCCCCAAGGAATGTCGCTGCCCGAAGAGAATGGCCCCAAAAACTGCCGCTGCCCGAAGTGAACGGACCTGTGAAATGTCCCAAGAACTGTCGCTGCCTGAAGAGGATGTCTCACAGTACTGCCGCTGCCTGAAGAGTATGGCTCAAAGTACTGCCGCTGCTGTAAGAGGATATCTCAAAGTACTGCCGCTGCCTAACGAGGCCATCCCCAAGGACTGCCGCTGCCTGAAGAGGAAGTCCAAAAGCACTGCCGCTGCGTGAAGAGGAAGTCCCCCAAGGATTGCCGCTGCCTGAAGAAAATGGCCCCAAGGATTGTTGCTGCCTGAAGAGGATGACATTAAGTACTGCCGCTGCCTGTAGTAAACGCCCCCCAAGGATTGCCGCAGCCAGAAAAGGATGTCCCCGAGTACTGCCGCTGCCTGACGAAGACATCTCAAAGTACTGCTGCTGCCTGAAGAGGATGTCTGTGAGTATTGCCCCTGCCTGACAAGGACATCTTCCAAGGATTGCTGCTGTCTAAAGAGAAAGAACTGGCCCTGCCTGTAGAGAACAGATGCTACTGCCTAACGAAGACGTTCCCGAGTACTGCCGCTGCCTTACGAAGACGTCCCAGAGTACTGCCGCTGCCTGACGTGGACATCCGCGTCCCCGAATATTGCCGCTGCCTGACAAGGACGTCCCCGAGTACTGGCGCTGCCTGACGAGGACATGCCCGAGTATTGCCCCTGCATGACGAGGACGTGCCCGAGTATTGCCCCTGCATGACGAGGACGTCCCCGAGTATTGCCCCTGCATGACGAGGATGTCCCCGAGTACTGCCCCTGTCTGAAGAGAACATCGCCGAGTACTGCCACTGCCTGAAGAGGATGTCCCCGAGTAATGCCGCTGCCTGAAGAAGACGTCCCCGAGTAATGCCGCTTGCTGAAGAGGATGGGCCCAAGTACTGCCGCTGCCTGAAGACGTCCCCAAGGACTGCCACTGCCTGAAGAGTACGTCTCAAAGTACTGCCGCTACCTGAAGAGGACGTCTCAAAGTACTGCCGCTGCCTGAAGAGGACGTCCCCGAATACTGCCGCTGCCTGACGAAGACGTCCCCGTATACTGCCGCTGCCTGACGAGGACGTCCCCGGGTACTGCCGCTGCCTGACGAGGACGACGTCCCCGGGTACTGCCGCTGCCTGGCGAGGACGACGTCCCCCGGGTACTGCCGCTGCCTGGCGAGGACGACGTCCCCCGGGTACTGCCGCTGCCTGGCGAGGACGACGTCCCCCGGGTACTGCCGCTGCCTGGCGAGGACGACGTCCCCCGGGTACTGCCGCTGCCTGGCGAGGACGACGTCCCCCGGGTACTGCCGCTGCCTGGCGAGGACGACGTCCCCCGGGTACTGCCGCTGCCTGGCGAGGACGACGTCCCCCGGGTACTGCCGCTGCCTGGCGAGGACGACGTCCCCCGGGTACTGCCGCTGCCTGGCGAGCACGACGTCCCCGGGTACTGCCGCTGCCTGGCGAGGACGACGTCCCCCGGGTACTGCCGCTGCCTGGCGAGGACGACGTCCCCCGGGTACTGCCGCTGCCTGGCGAGGACGACGTCCCCCGGGTACTGCCGCTGCCTGGCGAGGACGACGTCCCCCGGGTACTGCCGCTGCCTGGCGAGGACGACGTCCCCCCGGTACTGCCGCTGCCTGGCGAGGACGACGTCCCCGAGTACTGCCACTGCCTGATGGGTACGTCCCCGAGTACTGCCGCTGCTTGGCGAGGACGACGTCCCCGAGTACTGCCGCTGCCTGACGAGTACGTCCCCGAGTACTGCCGCTGCCTGTAGAGAACAGCCCCAAGGAATGTCGCTGCCCGAAGAGAATGGCCCCAAAAACTGCCGCTGCCCGAAGTGAACGGACCTGTGAAATGTCCCAAGAACTGCCGCTGCCTGAAGAGGATGTCTCACAGTACTGCCGCTGCCTGAAGAGTATGGCTTAAAGTACTGCCGCTGCTTGAAGAGGATATTTCAAAGTACTGCCGCTGCCTAACGAGGCCATCCCCAAGGACTGCCGCTGCCTGAAGAGGAAGTCCAAAAGCACTGCCGCTGCGTGAACAGGAAGTCCCCAGAGGATTGCCGCTGCCTGAAGAAAATGGCCCCAAGGATTGTTGCTGCCTGAAGAGGATGACATTAAGTACTGCCACTGCCTGTAGTAAACGCCCCCCAAGGATTGCTGCAGCCTGAAAAGGATGTCCCCGAGTACTGCCGCTGCCTGACGAAGACATCTCAAAGTACTGCTGCTGCCTGAAGAGGATGTCTGTGAGTATTGCCCCTGCCTGACAAGGACATCTTCCAAGGATTGCTGCTGCCTGAAGAGAAAGAACTGCCCCTGCCTGTAGAGAATAGATGCTACTGCCTAACGAAGACGTTCCCGAGTACTGCTGCTGCCTTACGAAGACGTCCCAGAGTACTGCCGCTGCCTGACGTGGACATCCCCGTCCCCGAGTATTGCCCCTGCATGACGAGGACGTGCCGGAGTATTGCCCCTGCATGACGAGGACGTCCCCGAGTATTGCCCCTGCATGACGAGGACGTCCCCGAGTATTGCCCCTGCATGACGAGGACGTCCCCGAGTACTGCCCCTGTCTGGAGAGAACATCGCCGAGTACTGCCACTGCCTGAAGAGGATGTCCCCGAGTAATGCCGCTGCCTGAAGAAGACGTCTCCGAGTAATGCCGCTTGCTGAAGAGGATGGGCCCAAGTACTGCTGAAAGGATGTCCCCAAGTACTGCCGCTGCCTGAAGAAGACGTCCCCAAGGACTGCCACTGCCTGAAGAGAACGACCTCCCCGGGTACTGCCGCTGCCTGGCGAGGACGACGTCCCCCGGGTACTGCCGCTGCCTGGCGAGGACGACGTCCCCCGGGTACTGCCGCTGCCTGGCGAGGACGACGTCCCCCGGGTACTGCCGCTGCCTGGCGAGGACGACGTCCCCGGGTACTGCCGCTGCCTGGCGAGGACGACGTCCCCGGGTACTGCCGCTGCCTGGCGAGGACGACGTCCCCGGGTACTGCCGCTGCCTGGCGAGGACGACGTCCCCAAGTACTGCCGCTGCCTGACGAGGACGTCCCCGAGTACTGCCGCTGCCTGTAGAGAACAGCCCCAAGGAATGTCGCTGCCCGAAGAGAATGTCCCCAAAAACTGCCGCTGCCCGAAGTGAACGGACCTGTGAAATGTCCCAAGAACTGCCGCTGCCTGAAGAGGATGTCTCACAGTACTGCCGCTGCCTGAAGATTATGGCTCAAAGTACTGCCGCTGCTTGAAGAGGATATCTCAAAGTACTGCCGCTGCCTATCGAGGCCATCCCCAAGGACTGCTGCTGCCTGAAGAGGAAGTCCAAAAGCACTGCCGCTGCGTGAAGAGGAAGTCCCCCAAGGATTGCCGCTGCCTGAAGAAAATGGCCCCAAGGATTGTTGCAGCCTGAAGAGGATGACATTAAGTACTGCCGCTGCCTGTAGTAAACGCCCCCCAAGGATTGCCACAGCCTGAAAAGGATGTCCCCGAGTACTGCCGCTGCCTGACGAAGACATCTCAAAGTACTGCTGCTGCCTGAAGAGGATGTCTGTGAGTATTGCCCCTGCCTGACAAGGACATCTTCCAAGGATTGCTGCTGCCTGAAGAGAAAGAACTGCCCCTGCCTGTAGAGAACAGCTGCTACTGCCTGACGAAGACGTTCCTGAGTACTGCTGCTGCCTTACAAAGACGTCCCAGAGTACTGCCGCTGCCTGACGTGGACATCCCCGTCCCCGAATATTGCCGCTGCCTGACAAGGACGTCCCCGAGTACTGGCGCTGCCTGACGAGGACGTGCCCGAGTATTGCCCCTGCATAACGAGGACGTGCCCGAGTATTGCCCCTGCATGACGAGGACGTGCCCGAGTATTGCCCCTGCATGACGAGGACGTCCCCGAGTATTGCCCCTGCATGACGAGGATGTCCCCGAGTACTGCCCCTGTCTGAAGAGAACATCGCCGAGTACTGCCACTGCCTGAAGAGGATGTCCCCGAGTAATGCCGCTGCCTGAAGAAGACGTCCCCGAGTAATGCCGCTTGCTGAAGAGGATGGGCCCAAGTACTGCTGAAAGGATGTACCCAAGTACTGCCGCTGCCTGAAGAAGACGTCCCCAAGGACTGCCACTGCCTGAAGAGGACGTCTCAAAGTACTGCCGCTACTTGAAGAGAACGTCTCAAAGTACTGCCGCTGCCTGAAGAGGACGTCCCCGAGTACCTCCGCTGCCTGACGAGGACGTCCCCGTGTACTGCCGCTGCCTGATGAGGACCTCCCCGGGTACTGCCGCTGCCTGACGAGGACGACGTCCCCGAGTACTGCCGCTGCCTGGCGAGGACGACGTCCCCCGGGTACTGCCGCTGGCTGGCGAGGATGACGTCCCCCGGGTACTGCCGCTGCCTGGCGAGGACGACGTCCCCCGGGTACTGCCGCTGCCTGGCGAGGACGACGTCCCCCGGGTACTGCCGCTGCCTGGCGAGGACGACGTCCCCCGGGTACTGCCGCTGCCTGGCGAGGACGACGTCCCCCGGGTACTGCCGCTGCCTGGCGAGGACGACGTCCCCCGGGTACTGCCGATGCCTGGCGAGGACGACGTCCCCCGGGTACTGCCACTGCTTGCGAGGACGACGTCCCCCGGGTACTGCCGCTGCCTGGCGAGGACGACGTCCCCCGGGTACTGCTGCTGCCTGGCGAGGAAGTCCAAAAGCACTGCCGCTGCGTGAAGAGGAAGTCCCCCAAGGATTGCCGCTGCCTGAAGAAAATGGCCCCAAGGATTATTGCTGCCTGAAGAGGATGACATTAAGTACTGCCGCTGCCTGTAGTAAACGCCCCCCAAGGATTGCTGCAGCCTGAAAAGGATGTCCCCGAGTACTGCCGCTGCCTGACGAAGACATCGCAAAGTACTGCTGCTGCCTTTAGAGGATGTCTGTGAGCATTGCCCCTGCCTGACAAGGACATCTTCCAAGGATTGCTGCTGCCTGAAGAGAAAGAACTGGCCCTGCCTGTAGAAAAAAGCTGCTACTGCCTGACGAAGACGTTCCCGAGTACTGCTGCTGCTTTACGAAGACGTCCCAGAGTACTGCCGCTGCCTGACGTGGACATCCCCGTCCCCGAATATTGCCGCTGCCTGACAAGGACGTCCCCGAGTACTGGTGCTGCCTGACGAGGACGTGCCCGAGTATTGCCCCTGCATGACGAGGACGTGCCCGAGTATTGCCCCTGCATGACGAGGACGTGTCCGAGGATTGCCCCTGCATGACGAGGACGTGCCGGAGTATTGCCCCTGCATGACGAGGACGTCCCCGAGTATTGCCCCTGCATGACGAGGACGTCCCCGAGTATTGCCCCTGCATGACGAGGACGTCCCCGAGTACTACCCCTGTCTGAAGAGAACATCGCCAAGTACTGCCACTGCCTGAAGAGGATGTCCCCGAGTAATGCCGCTGCCTGAAGAAGACGTCCCCGAGTAATGCCGCTTGCTGAAGAGGATGGGCCCAAGTACTGCTGAAAGGATGTCCCCAAGTACTGCCGCTGCCTGAAGAAGACGTCCCCAAGGACTGCCACTGCCTGAAGAGGACGTCCCCGGGTACTGCCGCTGCCTGGCGAGGACGACGTCCCCGGGTACTGCCGCTGCCTGGCGAGGACGACCTCCCCGGGTACTGCCGCTGCCTGGCGAGGACGACCTCCTCCGGGTACTGCCGCTGCCTGGCGAGGACGACGTCCCCGGGTACTGCCGCTGCCTGGGTACTGCCGCTGCCTGGCGAGGACGACGTCCCCGGGTACTGCCGCTGCCTGGCGAGGACGACCTCCCCCGGGTACTGCCGCTGCCTGGCGAGGACGACGTCCCCCGGGTACTGCCGCTGCCTGGCGAGGACGACGTCCCCCGGGTACTGCCGCTGCCTGGCGAGGACGACGTCCCCCGGGTACTGCCGCTGCCTGGCGAGGACGACGTCCCCCGGGTACTGCCGCTGCCTGGCGAGGACGACGTCCCCCTGGTACTGCCGCTGCCTGGCGAGGACGACGTCCCCCGGGTACTGCCGCTGCCTGGCGAGGACGACGTCCCCCGGGTACTGCCGCTGCCTGGCGAGGACGTCGTCCCCCGGGTACTGCCGCTGCCTGGCGAGGACGACGTCCCCCGGGTACTGCCGCTGCCTGGCGAGGACGACGTCCCCCGGGTACTGCCCCTGCCTGGCGAGGACGACGTCCCCCGGGTACTGCCGCTGCCTGGCGAGGACGACGTCCTCCGGATACTGCCGCTGCCTGGCGAGGACGACGTCCCCCGGGTACTGCCGCTGCCTGGCGTGGACGACGTCCCCCGGGTACTGCCGCTGTCTGGCGAGGACGACGTCCCCCGGGTACTGCCGCTGCCTGACGAGTACGTCCCCGAGTACTGCCGCTGCCTGTAGAGAACAGCCCCAAGGAATGTGGCTGCCCGAAGAGAATGGCCCCAAAAACTGCCGCTGCCCGAAGTGAACGGACCTGTGAAATGTCCCAAGAACTGTCGCTGCCTGAAGAGGATGTCTCACAGTACTGCCGCTGCCTGAAGAGTATGGCTCAAAGTACTGCCGCTGCTTGAAGAGGATATCTCAAAGTACTGCCGCTGCCTAACGAGGCCATCCCCAAGGACTGCCGCTGCCTGAAGAGGAAGTCCAAAAGCACTGCCGCTGCGTGAAGAGGAAGTCCCCCAAGGATTGCCGCTGCCTGAAGAAAATGGCCCCAAGGATTGTTGCTGCCTGAAGAGGATGACATTAAGTACTGCCGCTGCCTGTAGTAAACGCCCCCCAAGGATTGCCGCAGCCTGAAAAGGATGTCCCCGAGTACTGCCGCTGCCTGACGAAGACATCTCAAAGTACTGCTGCTGCCTGAAGAGGATGTCTGTGAGTATTGCCCCTGCCTGACAAGGACATCTTCCAAGGATTGCTGCTGTCTAAAGAGAAAGAACTGGCCCTGCCTGTAGAGAACAGATGCTACTGCCTAACGAAGACGTTCCCGAGTACTGCCGCTGCCTTACGAAGACGTCCCAGAGTACTGCCGCTGCCTGACGTGGACATCCCCGTCCCCGAATATTGCCGCTGCCTGACAAGGACGTCCCCGAGTACTGGCGCTGCCTGACGAGGACGTGCCCGAGTATTGCCCCTGCATGACGAGGACGTGCCCGAGTATTGCCCCTGCATGACGAGGACGTCCCCGAGTATTGCCCCTGCATGACGAGAATGTCCCCGAGTACTGCCCCTGTCTGAAGAGAACATCGCCGAGTACTGCCACTGCCTGAAGAGGATGTCCTCGAGTAATGCCGCTGCCTGAAGAAGACGTCCCCGAGTAATGCCGCTTGCTGAAGAGGATGGGCCCAAGTACTGCCGCTGCCTGAAGAAGACGTCCCCAAGGACTGCCACTGCCTGAAGAGTACGTCTCAAAGTACTGCCGCTACCTGAAGAGGACGTCTCAAAGTACTGCCGCTGCCTGAAGAGGACGTCCCAGAATACTGCCGCTGCCTGACGAAGACGTTCCCGTGTACTGCCGCTGCCTGACGAGGACGTCCCCGGGTACTGCCGCTGCCTGACGAGGACGACGTCCCCGGGTACTGCCGCTGCCTGGCGAGGACGACGTCCCCCGGGTACTGCCGCTGCCTGGCGAGGACGACGTCCCCCGGGTACTGCCGCTGCCTGGCGAGGACGACGTCCCCCGGGTACTGCCGCTGCCTGGCGAGGACGACGTCCCCCGGGTACTGCCGCTGCCTGGCGAGGACGACGTCCCCCGGGTACTGCCGCTGCCTGGCGAGGACGACGTCCCCCGGGTACTGCCGCTGCCTGGCGAGGACGACGTCCCCCGGGTACTGCCGCTGCCTGGCGAGGACGACGTCCCCCGGGTACTGCCGCTGCCTGGCGAGGACGACGTCCCCCGGGTACTGCCGCTGCCTGGCGAGGACGACGTCCCCCGGGTACTGCCGCTGCCTGGCGAGGACGACGTCCCCCGGGTACTGCCGCTGCCTGGCGAGGACGACGTCCCCCGGGTACTGCCGCTGCCTGGCGAGGACGACGTCCCCCGGGTACTGCCGCTGCCTGGCGAGGACGACGTCCCCCGGGTACTGCCGCTGCCTGGCGAGCACGACGTCCCCGGGTACTGCCGCTGCCTGGCGAGGACGACGTCCCCCGGGTACTGCCGCTGCCTGGCGAGGACGACGTCCCCCGGGTACTGCCGCTGCCTGGCGAGGACGACGTCCCCCGGGTACTGCCGCTGCCTGGCGAGGACGACGTCCCCCGGGTACTGCCGCTGCCTGGCGAGGACGACGTCCCCCGGGTACTGCCGCTGCCTGGCGAGGACGACGTCCCCCGGGTACTGCCGCTGCCTGGCGAGGACGACGTCCCCGAGTACTGCCACTGCCTGATGGGTACGTCCCCGAGTACTGCCGCTGCCTGGCGAGGACGACGTCCCCGAGTACTGCCGCTGCCTGACGAGTACGTCCCCGAGTACTGCCGCTGCCTGTAGAGAACAGCCCCAAGGAATGTCGCTGCCCGAAGAGAATGGCCCCAAAAACTGCCGCTGCCCGAAGTGAACGGACCTGTGAAATGTCCCAAGAACTGCCGCTGCCTGAAGAGGATGTCTCACAGTACTGCTGCTGCCTGAAGAGTATGGCTTAAAGTACTGCCGCTGCTTGAAGAGGATATTTCAAAGTACTGCCGCTGCCTAACGAGGCCATCCCCAAGGACTGCCGCTGCCTGAAGAGGAAGTCCAAAAGCACTGCCGCTGCGTGAACAGGAAGTCCCCAGAGGATTGCCGCTGCCTGAAGAAAATGGCCCCAAGGATTGTTGCTGCCTGAAGAGGATGACATTAAGTACTGCCGCTGCCTGTAGTAAACGCCCCCCAAGGATTGCCGCAGCCTGAAAAGGATGTTCCCGAGTACTGCCGCTGCCTGACGAAGACATCTCAAAGTACTGCTGCTGCCTGAAGAGGATGTCTGTGAGTATTGCCCCTGCCTGACAAGGACATCTTCCAAGGATTGCTGCTGCCTGAAGAGAAAGAACTGCCCCTGCCTGTAGAGAATAGATGCTACTGCCTAACGAAGACGTTCCCGAGTACTGCTGCTGCCTTACGAAGACGTCCCAGAGTACTGCCGCTGCCTGACGTGGACATCCCCGTCCCCGAGTATTGCCCCTGCATGACGAGGACGTGCCCGAGTATTGCCCCTGCATGACGAGGACGTGTCCGAGTATTGCCCCTGCATGACGAGGACGTGCCGGAGTATTGCCCCTGCATGACGAGGACGTCCCCGAGTATTGCCCCTGCATGACGAGGACGTCCCCGAGTATTGCCCCTGCATGACGAGGACGTCCCCGAGTACTGCCCCTGTCTGGAGAGAACATCGCCGAGTACTGCCACTGCCTGAAGAGGATGTCCCCGAGTAATGCCGCTGCCTGAAGAAGACGTCTCCGAGTAATGCCGCTTGCTGAAGAGGATGGGCCCAAGTACTGCTGAAAGGATGTCCCCAAGTACTGCCGCTGCCTGAAGAAGACGTCCCCAAGGACTGCCACTGCCTGAAGAGGACGACCTCCCCGGGTACTGCCGCTGCCTGGCGAGGACGACGTCCCCCGGGTACTGCCGCTGCCTGGCGAGGACGACGTCCCCCGGGTACTGCCGCTGCCTGGCGAGGACGACGTCCCCCGGGTACTGCCGCTGCCTGGTGAGGACGACGTACCCCGGGTACTGCCGCTGCCTGGCGAGGACGACGTCCCCCGGGTACTGCCGCTGCCTGGCGAGGACGACGTCCCCCGGGTACTGCCGCTGCCTGGCGAGGACGACGTCCCCCGGGTACTGCCGCTGCCTGGCGAGGACGACGTCCTTCCGGGTACTGCCGCTGCCTGGCGAGGACGACGTCCCCCGGGTACTGCCGCTGCCTGGCGAGGACGACGTCCCCCGGGTACTGCCGCTGCCTGGCGAGGACGACGTCCCCCGGGTACTGCCGCTGCCTGGCGAGGACGACGTCCCCCGGGTACTGCCGCTGCCTGGCGAGGACGACGTCCCCCGGGTACTGCCGCTGCCTGGCGAGGACGACGTCCCCCGGGTACTGCCGCTGCCTGGCGAGGACGACGTCCCCGGGTACTGCCGCTGCCTGGCGAGGACGACGTCCCCAAGTACTGCCGCTGCCTGACGAGGACGTAGCCGAGTACTGCCGCTGCCTGTAGAGAATAGCCCCAAGGAATGTCGCTGCCCGAAGAGAATGGCCCCAAAAACTGCCGCTGCCCGAAGTGAACGGACCTGTGAAATGTCCCAAGAACTGCCGCTGCCTGAAGAGGATGTCTCACAGTACTGCCGCTGCCTGAAGAGTATGGCTCAAAGTACTGCCGCTGCTTGAAGAGGATATCTCAAAGTACTGCCGCTGCCTAACGAGGCCATCCCCAAGGACTGCTGCTGCCTGAAGAGGAAGTCCAAAAGCACTGCCGCTGCGTGAAGAGGAAGTCCCCCAAGGATTGCCGCTGCCTGAAGAAAATGGCCCCAAGGATTGTTGCTGCCTGAAGAGGATGACATTAAGTACTGCCGCTGCCTGTAGTAAACGCCCCCCAAGGATTGCCGCAGCCTGAAAAGGATGTCCCCGAGTACTGCCGCTGCCTGACGAAGACATCTCAAAGTACTGCTGCTGCCTGAAGAGGATGTCTGTGAGTATTGCCCCTGCCTGACAAGGACATCTTCCAAGGATTGCTGCTGCCTGAAGAGAAAGAACTGCCCCTGCCTGTAGAGAACAGCTGCTACTGCCTGACGAAGACGTTCCTGAGTACTGCTGCTGCCTTACGAAGACGTCCCAGAGTACTGCCGCTGCCTGACGTGGACATCCCCGTCCCCGAATATTGCCGCTGACTGACAAGGACGTCCACGAGTACTGGCGCTGCCTGGCGAGGACGACGTCCCCGGGTACTGCCGCTGCCTGGCGAGGACGACGTCCCCCGGGTACTGCCGCTGCCTGGCGAGGACGACGTCCCCCGGGTACTGCCGCTGCCTGGCGAGGACGACGTCCCCCGGGTACTGCCGCTGCCTGGCGAGGACGACGTCCCCGGGTACTGCCGCTGCCTGGCGAGGACGACGTCCCCGGGTACTGCCGCTGCCTGGCGAGGACGACGTCCCCCGGGTACTGCCGCTGCCTGGTGAGGACGACGTCCCCCGGGTACTGCCGCTGCCTGGCGAGGACGACGTCCCCGGGTACTGCCGCTGCCTGGCGAGGACGACGTCCCCGGGTACTGCCGCTGCCTGGCGAGGACGACGTCCCCGGGTACTGCCGCTGCCTGGCGAGGACGACGTCCCCCGGGTACTGCCGCTGCCTGGCGAGGACGACGTCCCCCGGATACTGCCGCTGCCTGGCGAGGACGACGTCCCCCGGGTACTGCCGCTGCCTGGCGAGGACGACGTCCCCCGGGTACTGCCGCTGCCTGGCGAGGACGACGTCCCCCGGGTACTGCCGCTGCCTGGCGAGGACGACGTCCCCCGGGTACTGCCGCTGCCTGGCGAGGACGACGTCCCCCGGGTACTGCCGCTGCCTGGCGAGGACGACGTCCCCCGGGTACTGCCGCTGCCTGGCGAGGACGACGTCCCCCGGGTACTGCCGCTGCCTGGCGAGGACGACGTCCCCCGGGTACTGCCGCTGCCTGGCGAGGACGACGTCCCCGAGTACTGCCGCTGCCTGACGAGGACGTCCCCGAGTACTGCCGCTGCCTGTAGAGAACAGCCCCAAGGAATGTCGCTGCCCGAAGAGAATGGCCCCAAAAACTGCCGCTGCCCGAAGTGAACGAACCTGTGAAATGTCCCAAGAACTGCCGCTGCCCGAAGAGGATGTCTCACAGTACTGCCGCTGCCTGAAGAGTATGGCTCAAAGTACTGCCGCTGCTTGAAGAGGATATCTCAAAGTACTGCCGCTGCCTAACGAGGCCAACCCCAAGGACTGGCGCTGCCTGAAGAGGAAGTCCAAAAGCACTGCCGCTGCGTGAAGAGGAAGTCCCCCAAGGATTGCCGCTGCCTGAAGAAAATGGCCCCAAGGATTGTTGCTGCCTGAAGAGGATGACATTAAGTACTGCCACTGCCTGTAGTAAACGCCCCCCAAGGATTGCCGCAGCCTGAAAAGGATATCCCCGAGTACTGCCGCTGCCTGACGAAGACATCTCAAAGTACTGCTGCTGCCTGAAGAGGATGTCTGTGAGTATTGCCCCTGCCTGACAGGACATCTTCCAAGGATTGCTGCTGCCTGAAGAGAAAGAACTGCCCCTGCCTGTAGAGAACAGATGCTACTGCCTCACGAAGACGTTCCCGAGTACTGCTGCTGCCTTACGAAGACGTCCCAGAGTACTGCCGCTGCCTGACGTGGACATCCCCGTCCCCGAATATTGCCGCTGCCTGAAAAGGACGTCCCCGAGTACTGGCGCTGCCTGACGAGGACGTGCCCGAGTATTGCCCCTGCATGACGAGGACGTGCCCGAGTATTGCCCCTGCATGACGAGGACGCGTCCGAGTATTGCCCCTGCATGACGAGGACGTGCCGGTGTATTGCCCCTGCATGACGAGGCTTCCCCGAGTATTGCCCCTGCATGACGAGGACGTCCCCGAGTATTGCCCCTGCATGACGTGGACGTCCCCGAGTACTGCCCCTGTCTGAAGAGAACATCGCCGAGTACTGCCACTGCCTGAAGAGGATGTCCCCGAGTAATGCCGCTGACTGAAGAAGACGTCTCCGAGTAATGCCGCTTGCTGAAGAGGATGGGCCCAAGTACTGCTGAAAGGATGTCCCCAAGTACTGCCGCTGCCTGAAGAAGACGTCCCCAAGGACTGCCACTGCCTGAAGAGGACGACCTCCCCGGGTACTGCCGCTGCCTGGCGAGGACGACGTCCCCCGGGTACTGCCGCTGCCTGGCGAGGACGACGTCCCCCGGGTACTGCCGCTGCCTGGCGAGGACGACGTCCCCCGGGTACTGCCGCTGCCTGGCGAGGACGACGTCCCCCGGGTACTGCCAATGCCTGGCGAGGACGACGTCCCCCGGGTACTGCCGCTGCCTGGCGAGGACGACGTCCCCCGGGTACTGCCGCTGCCTGGCGAGGACGACGTCCCCCGGGTACTGCCGCTGCCTGGCGAGGACGACGTCCCCCGGGTACTGCCGCTGCCTGGCGAGGACGACGTCCCCCGGGTACTGCCGCTGCCTGGCGAGGACGACGTCCCCCGGGTACTGCCGCTGCCTGGCGAGGACGACGTCCCCCGGGTACTGCCGCTGCCTGGCGAGGACGACGTCCCCCGGGTACTGCCGCTGCCTGGCGAGGACGACGTCCTCCGGGTACTGCCGCTGCCTGGCGTGGACGACGTCCCCCGGGTACTGACGCTGCCTGGCGAGGACGACGTCCCCCGGGTACTGCCGCTGCCTGGCGAGGTCGACGTCCCCGAGTACTGCCGCTGCCTGTAGAGAACAGCCCCAAGGAATGTCGCTGCCCGAAGAGAATGGCCCCAAAAACTGCCGCTGCCCGAAGTGAACGGACCTGTGAAATGTCCCAAGAACTGCCGCTGCCTGAAGAGGATGTCTCACAGTACTGCCGCTGCCTGAAGAGTATGGCTCAAAGTACTGCCGCTGCTTGAAGAGGATATCTCAAAGTACTGCCGCTGCCTAACGAGGTCATCCCCAAGGACTGCCGCTGCCTGAAGAGGAAGTCCAAAAGCACTGCCGCTGCGTGAAGAGGAAGTCCCCCAAGGATTGCCGCTGCCTGAAGAAAATGGCCCCAAGGATTGTTGCTGCCTGAAGAGGATGACATTAAGTACTGCCGCTGCCTGTAGTAAACGCCCCCCAAGGATTGCCACAGCCTGAAAAGGATGTCCCCGAGTACTGCCGCTGCCTGACGAAGACATCTCAAAGTACTGCTGCTGCCTGAAGAGGATGTCTGTGAGTATTGCCCCTGCCTGACAAGGACATCTTCCAAGGATTGCTGCTGCCTGAAGAGAAAGAACTGCCCCTGCCTATAGAGAACAGATGCTACTGCCTGACGAAGACGTTCCCGAGTACTGCTGCTGCCTTACGAAGACGTCCCAGAGTACTGCCGCTGCCTGACGTGGACATCCCCGTCCCCGAATATTGCCGCTGCCTGAAGAGGACGTCCCCGAGTACTGGCGCTGCCTGACGAGGACGTGCCCGAGTATTGCCCCTGCATGACGAGGACGTGCCCGAGTATTGCCCCTGCATGACGAGGACGTGACCGAGTATTGCCCCTGCATGACGAGGACGTCCCCAAGTATTGCCCCTGCATGACGAGGACGTCCCCGAGTATTGCCCCTGCATGACGAGGACGTCCCCTAGTACTGCCCGTCTGAAGAGAACATCGCCGAGTACTGCCACTGCCTGAAGAGGATGTCCCCGAGTAATGCTGCTGCCTGAAGAAGACGTCCCCGAGTAATGCCGCTTGCTGAAGAGGATGGGCCCAAGTACTGCTGAAAGGATGTCCCCAAGTACTGCCGCTGCCTGAAGAAGACGTCCCCAAGGACTGCCACTGCCTGAAGAGGACGTCCCCGGGTACTGCCGCTGCCTGGCGAGGACGACGTCCCCCGGGTACTGCCGCTGCCTGGCGAGGACGACGTCCCACGGGTACTGCCCCTGCCTGGCGAGGACGACGTCCCCGGGTACTGCCGCTGCCTGGCGAGGACGACGTCCCCGGGTACTGCCGCTGCCTGGCGAGGACGACGTCCCCCGGGTACTGCCGCTGCCTGGCGAGGACGACGTCCCCCGGGTACTGCCGCTGCCTGGCGAGGACGACGTCCCCCGGGTACTGCCGCTGGCTGGCGAGGACGACGTCCCCCGGGTACTGCCGCTGCCTGGCGAGGACGACGTCCCCCGGGTACTGCCGCTGCCTGGCGAGGACGACGTCCCCCGGGTACTGCCGCTGCCTGGCGAGGACGACGTCCCCCGGGTACTGCCGCTGCCTGGCGAGGACGACGTCCCCCGGGTACTGCCGCTGCCTGGCGAGGACGACGTCCCCCGGGTACTGCCGCTGCCTGGCGAGGACGACGTCCCCCGGGTACTGCCGCTGCCTGGCGAGGACGACGTCCCCCGGGTACTGCCGCTGCCTGGCGAGGACGACGTCCCCCGGGTACTGCCGCTGCCTGGCGAGGACGACGTCCCCCGGGTACTGCCGCTGCCTGGCGAGGACGACGTCCCCCGGGTACTGCCGCTGCCTGGCGAGGACGACGTCCCCTAGTACTGCCGCTGCCTGACGAGGACGTCCCCGAGTACTGCCGCTGCCTGTAGAGAACAGCCCCAAGGAATGTCGCTGCCCGAAGAGAATGGCCCCAAAAACTGCCGCTGCCCGAAGTGAACGGACCTGTGAAATGTCCCAAGAACTGCCGCTGCCTGAAGAGGATGTCTCACAGTACTGCCGCTGCCTGAAGAGTATGGCTCAAAGTACTGCCGCTGCTTGAAGAGGATATCTCAAAGTACTGCCGCTGCCTAACGAGGCCATCCCCAAGGACTGCCGCTGCCTGAAGAGGAAGTCCAAAAGCACTGCCGCTGCGTGAAGAGGAAGTCCCCCAAGGATTGCCGCTGCCTGAAGAAAATGGCCCCAAGGATTGTTGCTGCCTGAAGAGGATGACATTAAGTACTGCCGCTGCCTGTAGTAAACGCCCCCCAAGGATTGCCGCAGCCTGAAAAGGATGTCCCCGAGTACTGCCGCTGCCTGACGAAGACATCTCAAAGTACTGCTGCTGCCTGAAGAGGATGTCTGTGAGTATTGCCCCTGCCTGACAAGGACATCTTCCAAGGATTGCTGCTGCCTGAAGAGAAAGAACTGCCCCTGCCTGTAGAGAACAGATGCTACTGCCTGACGAAGACGTTCCCGAGTACTGCTGCTGCCTTACGAAGACGTCCCAGAGTACTGCCGCTGCCTGACGTGGACATCCCCGTCCCCGAATATTGCCGCTGCCTGACAAGGACGTCCCCGATTACTGGCGCTGCCTGACGAGGACGTGCCCGTGTATTGCCCCTGCATGACGAGGACGTGCCCGGGTATTGCCCCTGCATGACGAGGACGTGCCCGAGTATTGCCCCTGCATGAAGAGGACGTGCCCGAGTATTGCCCCTGCATGACGAGGACATCCCCAAGTATTGCCCCTGCATGACGAAGACGTCCCCGAGTATTGCCCCTGCATGACAAGGACGTCCCCTAGTACTGCCCCTGTCTGAAGAGAACATCGCCGAGTACTGCCACTGCCTGAAGAGGATGTCCCCGAGTAATGCCGCTGCCTGAAGAAGACATCCCCGAGTAATGCCGCTTGCTGAAGAGGATGGGCCCAAGTACTGCTGAAAGGATGTCCCCAAGTACTGCCGCTGCCTGAAGAAGACGTCCCCAAGGACTGCCACTGCCTGAAGAGTACGTCTCCGGGTACTGCCGCTGCCTGGCGAGGACGACGTCCCCCGGGTACTGCCGCTGCCTGGCGAGGACGACGTCCCCCGGGTACTGCCGCTGCCTGGCGAGGACGACGTCCCCCGGGTACTGCCGCTGCCTGTCGAGGACGACGTCCCCCGGGTACTGCCGCTGCCTGGCGAGGACGACGTCCCCCGGGTACTGCCGCTGCCTGGCGAGGACGACGTCCCCCGGGTACTGCCGCTGCCTGGCGAGGACGACGTCCCCCGGGTACTGCCGCTGCCTGGCGAGGACGACGTCCCCCGGGTACTGCCGCTGCCTGGCGAGGACGACGTCCCCCGGGTACTGCCGCTGCCTGGCGAGGACGACGTCCCCCGGGTACTGACGCTGCCTGGCGAGGACGACGTCCCCCGGGTACTGCCGCTGCCTGGCGAGGTCGACGTCCCCGAGTACTGCCGCTGCCTGTAGAGAACAGCCCCAAGGAATGTCGCTGCCCGAAGAGAATGGCCCCAAAAACTGCCGCTGCCCGAAGTGAACGGACCTGTGAAATGTCCCAAGAACTGCCGCTGCCTGAAGAGGATGTCTCACAGTACTGCCGCTGCCTGAAGAGTATGGCTCAAAGTACTGCCGCTGCTTGAAGAGGATATCTCAAAGTACTGCCGCTGCCTAACGAGGCCATCCCCAAGGACTGCCGCTGCCTGAAGAGGAAGTCCAAAAGCACTGCCGCTGCGTGAAGAGGAAGTCCCCCAAGGATTGCCGCTGCCTGAAGAAAATGGCCCCAAGGATTGTTGCTGCCTGAAGAGGATGACATTAAGTACTGCCGCTTCCTGTAGTAAACGCCCCCCAAGGATTGCCGCAGCCTGAAAAGGATGTCCCCGAGTACTGGCGCTGCCTGACGAAGACATCTCAAAGTACTGCTGCTGCCTGAAGAGGATGTCTGTGAGTATTGCCCCTGCCTGACAAGGACATCTTCCAAGGATTGCTGCTGCCTGAAGAGAAAGAACTGCCCCTGCCTATAGAGAACAGATGCTACTGCCTGACGAAGACGTTCCCGAGTACTGCTGCTGCCTTACGAAGACGTCCCAGAGTACTGCCGCTGCCTGACGTGGACATCCCCGTCCCCGAATATTGCCGCTGCCTGAAGAGGACGTCCCCGAGTACTGGCGCTGCCTGACGAGGACGTGCCCGAGTATTGCCCCTGCATGACGAGGACGTGCCCGAGTATTGCCCCTGCATGACGAGGACGTGACCGAGTATTGCCCCTGCATGACGAGGACGTCCCCAAGTATTGCCCCTGCATGACGAGGACGTCCCCGAGTATTGCCCCTGCATGACGAGGACGTCCCCTAGTACTGCCCGTCTGAAGAGAACATCGCCGAGTACTGCCACTGCCTGAAGAGGATGTCCCCGAGTAATGCTGCTGCCTGAAGAAGACGTCCCCGAGTAATGCCGCTTGCTGAAGAGGATGGGCCCAAGTACTGCTGAGAGGATGTCCCCAAGTACTGCCGCTGCCTGAAGAAGACGTCCCCAAGGACTGCCACTGCCTGAAGAGGACGTCCCCGGGTACTGCCGCTGCCTGGCGAGGACGACGTCCCCCGGGTACTGACGCTGCCTGGCGAGGACGACGTCCCACGGGTACTGCCCCTGCCTGGCGAGGACGACGTCCCCGGGTACTGCCGCTGCCTGGCGAGGACGACGTCCCCGGGTACTGCCGCTGCCTGGCGAGGACGACGTCCCACGGGTACTGCCCCTGCCTGGCGAGGACGACGTCCCCGGGTACTGCCGCTGCCTGGCGAGGACGACGTCCCCGGGTACTGCCGCTGCCTGGCGAGGACGACGTCCCCCGGGTACTGCCGCTGCCTGGCGAGGACGACGTCCCCCGGGTACTGCCGCTGCCTGGCGAGGACGACGTCCCCCGGGTACTGCCGCTGCCTGGCGAGGACGACGTCCCCCGGGTACTGCCGCTGCCTGGCGAGGACGACGTCCCCCGGGTACTGCCGCTGCCTGGCGAGGACGACGTCCCCCGGGTACTGCCGCTGCCTGGCGAGGACGACGTCCCCCGGGTACTGCCGCTGCCTGGCGAGGACGACGTCCCCCGGGTACTGCCGCTGCCTGGCGAGGACGACGTCCCCCGGGTACTGCCGCTGCCTGGCGAGGACGACGTCCCCCGGGTACTGCCGCTGCCTGGCGAGGACGACGTCCCCCGGGTACTGCCGCTGCCTGGCGAGGACGACGTCCCCCGGGTACTGCCGCTGCCTGGCGAGGACGACGTCCCCCGGGTACTGCCGCTGCCTGGCGAGGACGACGTCCCCCGGGTACTGCCGCTGCCTGGCGAGGACGACGTCCCCAAGTACTGCCGCTGCCTGACGAGGACGTCCCCGAGTACTGCCGCTGCCTGTAGAGAACAGCCCCAAGGAATGTCGCTGCCCGAAGAGAATGGCCCCAAAAACTGCCGCTGCCCGAAGTGAACGGACCTGTGAAATGTCCCAAGAACTGCCGCTGCCTGAAGAGGATGTCTCACAGTACTGCCGCTGCCTGAAGAGTATGGCTCAAAGTACTGCCGCTGCTTGAAGAGGATATCTCAAAGTACTGCCGCTGCCTAACGAGGCCATCCCCAAGGACTGCCGCTGCCTGAAGAGGAAGTCCAAAAGCACTGCCGCTGCGTGAAGAGGAAGTCCCCCAAGGATTGCCGCTGCCTGAAGAAAATGGCCCCAAGTATTGTTGCTGCCTGAAGAGGATGACATTAAGTACTGCCGCTGCCTGTAGTAAAGGCCCCCCAAGGATTGCCGCAGCCTGAAAAGGATGTCTCGAGTACTGCCGCTGCCTGACGAAGACATCTCAAAGTACTGCTGCTGCCTGAAGAGGATGTCTGTGAGTATTGCCCCTGCCTGACAAGGACATCTTCCAAGGATTGCTGCTGCCTGAAGAGAAAGAACTGCCCCTGCCTGTAGAGAACAGATGCTACTGCCTGACGAAGACGTTCCCGAGTACTGCTGCTGCCTTACGAAGACGTCCCAGAGTACTGCCGCTGCCTGACGTGGACATCCCCGTCCCCGAATATTGCCGCTGCCTGACAAGGACGTCCCCGAGTACTGGCGCTGCCTGACGAGGACGTGCCCGAGTATTGCCCCTGCATGACGAGGACGTGCCCGGGTATTGCCCCTGCATGACGAGGACGTGCCCGAGTATTGCCCCTGCATGAAGAGGACGTGCCCGAGTATTGCCCCTGCATGACGAGGACGTCCCCAAGTATTGCCCCTGCATGACGAGGACGTCCCCGAGTATTGCCCCTGCATGACGAGGACGTCCCCTAGTACTGCCCCTGTCTGAAGAGAACATCGCCGAGTACTGCCACTGCCTGAAGAGGATGTCCCCGAGTAATGCCGCTGCCTGAAAAAGACATCCCCGAGTAATGCCGCTTGCTGAAGAGGATGTCCCCAAGTACTGCCGCTGCCTGAAGAAGACGTCCCCAAGGACTGCCACTGCCTGAAGAGGACGTCTCCGGGTACTGCCGCTGCCTGGCGAGGACGACGTCCCCCGGGTACTGCCGCTGCCTGGCGAGGACGTCCCCCGGGTACTGCCGCTGCCTGGCGAGGACGACGTCCCCCGGGTACTGCCGCTGCCTGTCGAGGACGACGTCCCCCGGGTACTGCCGCTGCCTGGCGAGGACGACGTCCCCCGGGTACTGCCGCTGCCTGGCGAGGACGACGTCCCCCGGGTACTGCCGCTGCCTGGCGAGGACGACGTCCCCCGGGTACTGCCGCTGCCTGGCGAGGACGACGTCCCCCGGGTACTGCCGCTGCCTGGCGAGGACGACGTCCCCCGGGTACTGCCGCTGCCTGGCGAGGACGACGTCCCCGGGTACTGCCGCTGCCTGGCGAGGACGACGTCCCCCGGGTACTGCCGCTGCCTGGCGAGGACGACGTCCCCGAGTACTGCCGCTGCCTGACGAGGACGTCCCCGAGAACTGCCGCTGCCTGTAGAGAACAGCCCCAAGGAATGTCGCTGCCCGAAGAGAATGGCCCCAAAAACTGCCGCTGCCCGAAGTGAACGGACCTGTGAAATGTCCCAAGAACTGCCGCTGCCTGAAGAGGAGGTCTCACAGTACTGCCGCTGCCTGAAGAGTATGGCTCAAAGTACTGCCGCTGCTTGAAGAGGATATCTCAAAGTACTGCCGCTGCCTAACGAGGCCATCCCCAAGGACTGCTGCTGCCTGAAGAGGAAGTCCAAAAGCACTGCCACTGCGTGAAGAGGAAGTCCCCCAAGGATTGCCGCTGCCTGAAGAAAATGGCCCCAAGGATTGTTGCTGCCTGAAGAGGATGACATTAAGTACTGCCGCTGCCTGTAGTAAACGCCCCCCAAGGATTGCCGCAGCCTGAAAAGGATGTCCCCGAGTACTGCCGCTGCCTGACGAAGACATCTCAAAGTACTGCTGCTGCCTGAAGAGGATGTCTGTGAGTATTGCCCCTGCCTGATAAGGACATCTTCCAAGGATTGCTGCTGCCTGAAGAGAAAGAACTGCCCCTGCCTGTAGAGAACAGCTGCTGCTGCCTTACGAAGACGTCCCAGAGTACTGCCGCTGCCTGACGTGGACATCCCCGTCCCCGAATATTGCCGCTGCCTGACAAAGACGTCCCCGAGTACTGGCGCTGCCTGACGAGGACGTGCCCGAGTATTGCCCCTGCATGACAAGGACGTGCCCGAGTATTGCCCCTGCATGACGAGGACGTGCCCGAGTATTGCCCCTGCATGACGAGGACGTGCCCGAGTATTGCCCCTGCATGACGAGGACGTCCCCGAGTATTGCCCCTACATGACGAGGACGTCCCCGAGTACTGCCCCTGTCTGAAGAGAACATCGTCGAGTACTGCCACTGCCTGAAGAGGATGTCCCCGAGTAATGCCGCTTGCTGAAGAGGATGGGCCCAAGTACTGCTGAAAGGATGTCCCCAAGTACTGCCACTGCCTGAAGAGGACGTCTCAAAGTACTGCCGCTACCTGAAGAGGACGTCTCAAAGTACTGCCGCTGCCTGAAGAGGACGTCCCCGGGTACTGCCGCTGCCTGACGAGGACGTCCCCGGGTACTGACGCTGCCTGGCGAGGACGTCCCCGGGTACTGCCGCTGCCTGGCGAGGACGACGTCCCCGAGTACTGCCGCTGCCTGGCGAGGACGACGTCCCCGAGTACTGCCGCTGCCCTGCGAGGACGACATCCCCCGGGTACTGCCGCTGCCTGGCAAGGACGACGTCCCCCGGGTACTGCCGCTGCCTGACGAGGACGTCCCCGGGTACTGACGCTGCCTGGCGAGGACGACGTCCCCGAGTACTGCCGCTGCCTGGCGAGGACGACGTCCCCGAGTACTGCCGCTGCCCTGCGAGGACGACGTCCCCCGGGTACTGCCGCTGCCTGGCGAGGACGACGTCCCCCGGGTACTGCCGCTGCCTGGCGAGGACGACGTCCCCCGGGTACTGCCGCTGCCTGGCGAGGACGACGTCCCCCGGGTACTGCCGCTGCCTGGCGAGGACGACGTCCCCCGGGTACTGCCGCTGCCTGGCGAGGACGACGTCCCCCGGGTACTGCCGCTGCCTGGCGAGGACGACGTCCCCCGGGTACTGCCGCTGCCTGGCGAGGACGACGTCCCCCGGGTACTGCCGCTGCCTGGCGAGGACGACGTCCCCCGGGTACTGCCGCTGCCTGGCGTGGACGACGTCCCCCGGGTACTGCCGCTGCCTGGCGAGGACGACGTCCCCCGGGTACTGCCGCTGCCTGGCGAGGACGACGTCCCCCGGGTACTGCCGCTGCCTGGCGAGGACGACGTCCCCCGGGTACTGTCGCTGCCTGGCGAGGACGACGTCCCCGGGTACTGCCGCTGCCTGACGAGGACGTCCCCGAGTACTGCCGCTGCCTGACGAGGACGTCCCCGAGTACTGCCGCTGCCTGACGAGGACGTCCCCGAGTACTGCCGCTGCCTGTAGAGAACAGCCCAAAGGAATGTCGCTGCCCGAAGAGAATGGCCCCAAAAACTGCCGCTGCCTGAAGTGAACGAACCTGTGAAATGTCCCAAGAACTGCCGCTGCCTGAAGAGGATGTCTCACAGTACTGCCGCTGCCTGAAGAGTATGGCTCAAAGTACTGCCGCTGCTTGAAGAGGAAGTCCAAAAGCACTGCCGCTGCGTGAAGAGGAAGTCCCCCAAGGATTGCCGCTGCCTGAAGAAAATGGCCTCTAGGATTGTTGCTGCCTGAAGAGGATGACATTAAGTACTGCCGCTGCCAGTAGTAAACGCCCCCCAAGGATTGCCGCAGCCTGAAAAGGATGTCCCCGAGTACTGCCGCTGTCTGACGAAGACATCTCAAAGTACTGCTGCTGCCTGAAGAGAATGTCTGTGAGTATTGCCCCTGCCTGACAAGGACATCTTCCAAGGATTGCTGCTGCCTGAAGAGAAAGAACTGCCCCTGCCTGTAGAGAACAGCTGCTACTGCCTGACGAAGACGTTCCTGAGTACTGCTGCTGCCTTACGAAGAGGTCCCAGAGTACTGCCGCTGCCTGACGTGGACATCCCCGTCCCCGAATATTGCCGCTGCCTGACAAGGACGTCCCCGAGTACTGGCGCTGCCTGACGAGGACGTGCCCGAGTATTGCCCCTGCATGACGAGGACGTGCCCGAGTATTGCCCCTGCATGACGAGGACGTGCCCGAGTATTGCCCCTGCATGACGAGGATGTCCCCGAGTATTGCCCCTACATGACGAGGACGTCCCCGAGTACTGCCCCTTTCTGAAGAGAACATCGCCGAGTACTGCCACTGCCTGAAGAGGATGTCCCCGAGTAATGCCGCTGCCTGAAGAAGACGTCCCCGAGTATTGCCGCTTGCTGAAGAGGATGGGCCCAAGTACTGCTGAAAGGATGTCCCCAAGTACTGCCGCTGCCTGAAGAAGACGTCCCCAAGGACTGCCACTGCCTGAAGAGGACGTCTCAAAGTACTGCCGCTGCCTGAAGAGGACGTCCCCGAGTACTGCCGCTGCCTGACGAGGACGTCCCCGTGTACTGCCGCTGCCTGACGAGGACGTCCCCGAGTACTGCCGCTGCCTGACGAGGACCTCCCCGGGTACTGCCGCTGCCTGTTGAGGACGTCCCCGGGTACTGCCGCTGCCTGACGAGGACGTCCCCGAGTAATGCCGCTGCGTGACGAGGACGTCCCCGGGTACTGCCGCTGCCTGACGAGGACGTCCCCGAGTACTGCCGCTGCCTGACGAGGACGTCCCCGAGTACTGCCGCTGCCTGACGAGGACGTCCCCGAGTACTGCCGCTGCCTGACGAGGACGTCCCCGAGTACTGCCGTTGCCTGACGAGGACGTCCCCGAGTACTGCCGCTGCCTGACGAGGACGTCCCCGAGTACTGCCGCTGCCTGACGAGGACGTCCCCGAGTACTGCCGCTGCCTGATGAGGACGTTCTCAATACTGCCACTGCCTGTAGAGAACAGCCCCAAGGAATGTCACTGCCTGAAGAGAATGTCCCCAAAAACTGCCGCTGCCCGAAGTGAACGGACCCGTGAAATGTCCCAAGAACTGCCGCTGCCTGAAGAGGATGTCTCACAGTACTGCCGCTGCCTGAAGAGTATGGCTCAAAGTACTGCTGCTGCCTGAAGAGGAAGTCCAAAAGCACTGCCGTTGCCTGAAGAGGAAGTCCCCCAAGGATTGCTGCTGCCTGAAGAAAATGGCCCCAAGGATTGTTGCTGCCTGAAGAGGATGACATTAAGTACTGCCGCTGCCTGTAGTAAACGCCCCCCAAGGATTGCCGCAGCCTGAAAAGGATGTCCCCGAGTACTGCCGCTGCCTGACGAAGACATCTCAAAGTACTGCTGCTGCCTGAAGAGGATTTCTGATAGTACTGCCCCTGCCTGACAAGGACATCTCCAAGGATTGCTGCTGCCTGAAGAGAAAGAACTGCCCCTGCCTGTAGAGAACAGCTGCTACTGCCTGACGAAGACGTTCCTGAGTACTGCTGCTGCCTTACGAAGATGTCCCAGAGTACTGCCGCTGCCTGATGTGGACGTCCCCGTCCCCGAATATTGCCGCTGCCTGACAAGGACATCCCCGAGTACTGGCGCTGCCTGACGAGGACGTGCGTGAGTATTGCCCCTGCATGATGAGGACGTCCCCGAGTACTGCCCCTGTCTGAAGAGAACATCGCCGAGTACTGCCACTGCCTGAAGAGGACGTCCCCGAGTAATGCCGCTGCCTGAAGAAGACGTCCCCGAGTAATGCCGCTTGCTGAAGAGGATGGGCCCAAGTACTGCTGCTGCCTGAAGAAGACGTCCCCAAGGACTGCCACTGCCTGAAGAGGACGTCTCAAAGTACTGCCGCTACCTGAAGAGGACATCTCAAAGTCCTGAAGAGGACGTCTCAAAGTACTGCCGCTGCCTGAAGAGGACGTCTCAAAGTACTGCCGCTGCCTGAAGGGGACGTCTCAAAGTACTGCCGCTGCCTGAAGAGGAAGTCCCCAATTACTGCCGCTGTCTGAAGAGAACGTTCCTAAGTACTGCCGCTGCCTGAAGAGAATGGCTCAAAGTACTGCCGCTGCCTGAAGTGGGCGTCCCCGAGTACTGCCGCTGCCTGAAGAGGATGTCCTCGAGTACTGCCGCTGTCTGATGAGAACGTCCCCGAGTACTGCCGCTGCCAGTACTGCCGAGAGACTGAGAGGACGTCCCTAAGTACTGCCGCTGCCTGAAGAGAACGGGTCCTAGTTTTGCCGCTGCCTGAAGAGAACGGCCCCAAGTCCTGCCGCTGCCTGAAGAACACGGCCCCAAGTCCTGCCGCTGCCTGAAGAGAACGGCCCCAAGTCCTGCCGCTGCCTGAAGAGAACGGCCCCAAGTCCTGCCGCTGCCTGAAGAGAACGGCCCCAAGTCCTGCCGCTGCCTGAAGAGAACGGCCCCAAGTCCTGCCGCTGCCTGAAGAGAACGGCCCCAAGTCCTGCCGCTGCCTGAAGAGAACGGCCCAAAGTCCTGCCGCTGCCTGAAGAGAACGGCCCCAAGTCCTGCCGCTGCCTGAAGAGAACGGCCCCAAGTACTGCCGCTGCCTGAAGAGAACGGCCCCAAGTACTGCCGCTGCCTGAAGAGAACGGCCCCAAGTACTGCCGCTGCCTGAAGAGAATGTCCCCAAGTAGTGCCGCTGCTTGAAGAGCACGCTGCCACTGCTGCTCAAGAAAATTACTTCTAATTGGGGATGGTTTTAACTGCAGCTGCATGATGTTCAATTGAGCACGAAAGTTGAATAAACTTGGAAATAATGTAGCACATTTTCTGCCTTTAGAATTTGTTACATCAAGACAACACTACTGGAGTCCAACTAATTATATAAATCTACAGCTAATAATTCTGCTGAGTTCTTAACTTGTCTGTCAATTTCATTTCACTATTATCCATACTGTACTATTGAATCATGTTTTACTATAAGGTATTTTATTCTATAATGTAATTCAAGTAAAAGGCATTAATATTCAGTTTCACATGATCCTAATCAACTACAGGTATCTTCTTCCGACATTTCGAAAGATAATTTTCGACGTTCTCATATTCCGGAAATATATATATGTAACAAGCTGACATAATGTCAACATGGAAATCATAAATTGTACAATGGCCAATTCTTTTTCACTTGCCTACATTTTGCAGACCCATACTCATTTCCACTTATTACTCATATCCTTCCTTTATACTAGCAAGTATAAATAAGACCAGATTCTCATCATTCTGTACTAACTGGTTCTCGCCTGAAAGACATGAACAATGAATTATCCCACCACTTTTCTCCAAGCATTTGCAACATACAATTCTCATTCTGGGAAAATAAACATCAAATGTAAATTATAATTCAACTTTGTCGGGACATACATTTGCAGATCAACTATTTGCTTCAAACAGTTCTGAGAAAACAAACAAACCAATATACTCCTCTTATTCTGGAGAACATTTCATATTGACTATTTGCTTCAAACTGTTCGTATTCTGGGAAAACACAAACAAACCAAGACTGATTTACTCTACTTATTGGAAAAATTAATGACTACAAATAGAAAAGCTCAAACTAATGTGACAAATAGAAAAAAATCTAATGACTTTAAATAAGAAAGCTCAAACTAATCTGCGAGAAGAAAAATTTAATGACTCCAAAAAAGAAAACTCCTCAAACTGAAATGAGAGAAAAAAAAAGCTGACAACCTCAAATAGGAAATTTTAAACTAAAAAAAAATCCAAACATTATTCCACTGAATATTTGCTTCAGTACTTATTCATTCTAGGAAAACATAAACAAAACAATATTCAATCTTATTCTGGAAAGCAAGTTATTCAGATTGACTATTTACTTTGAGCCTTTCTTATTCTGGGAAAACACAAAAAGACCAGGTCTAATTACCTTAAATACAGGGCAAGGACTGAAATTATAAAAAAATTGGTTGTCAATACTTGGAGATTCTGATATTAAATTGGTGTGAATTAGATTGAATTTATGTACAAGGATAATTTTTGGTGCATGGTTTCAAATGGACACTTGAAAATAAAGGAGTCCAACATGGGATAGCAGCCCCTTGTGGAAAGGAATTACAATATAGAAAGAACAAATAACTACTGCATAAGAAATAATACAAGAAAAATATATAATATACTAAGATCAAAAACATTTAAGTCTTAAATAAATCATGAAAAGAGACTTTCATTGATCTATTTAATAGAAAAAAATTTGCAGTGGAGTTGTATCTCACACAGTTTCAACGATTTAACCTCAGTTTTCTGTCCCCACCTGTGATCCCTGGTCCTAAAGAGCCTTAAATATTGCAAAAAGCTCCTTGCAATTGTTATGAAGAACCAATTCCTGCAATGTCCATGTCCCTAGCAGATGCACGATATAATGCTCTTCATCCTTCCTGTTAACCATCTGTGAACAGAAAAATTACTAATTTCCACAGAAATTTTCTGGGATAAGCCCCAGCAGTAATCCCAAGAACAAAGCAATTGAAGTTTGTTCTTCAAACTTGGGAAATAAGTGTCTCGTTCAACTATTCTGATCCAATGTACACTTAGATTCAAAAGTCCGCCGACACCAAGGGGAAATCGCTCGTCAGAGGTCTCTAATGTTACCATGACAAAATAAATAAAGAGTTGGTCTGCTTACTACTTCTTAGGAAATGGGCGGAGCCTTGTCCAACCTCAGCGAACACGGGGAAATATTACAAATCGAGTGGCCATACTTCATACTGTGGTATCATTTGACATCTCGACTATCCAATACAAACGCACAAAACACACATACATTATATATATATATGTATATATATATATATATATATATATATATATATATATATATATATATATATATATATATATGTGTGTGTGTGTGTGTGTGTGTGTGTGTGTGTGTGTGTGTGTGTGTGTGTGTGTGTGTAGAATCTGTAAAAGCATGTAGAAATTAATGGAGTGTCATAGCTTAACAATTCCTTCCGTTAGCAGCTACATTAGATTGTTCGGAGATCCGACATTAGTCCTGTTCAAGTTTCATTTATGGCTCGATGCAATAACATATTCATAAAAACTATAAATGAGTTTTACAGGCCTTGAGGACATTCAGAGAGAGAGAGAGAGAGAGAGAGAGAGAGAGAGAGAGAGAGAGAGAGAGAGAAAGAGATTACAGTAGTTGATAGAGTAATTGGTCACCATATAAATTTATTTTTAGACATTCATGCCTATCTAAAGAAATTTTCCCTTGATATTACACTGTTTCCAATAAAAATTACTATATTATACTTCCAGAAACTCATCAGTATTTTTAAAATGTTAGATTGATAGCTAAAGAATTTCCTCGGCCTTCAGATATTCATAGATAGCAACATTTAGTAATACATAAGGATATTTTACAATAAAAAATTTCCCAAGCCATTCAGATTCATGGCCATGATTGGTTAATATTGGCATTTAAACTGAAATTTTAAATATATACAATAAAATCTTTGATGTGTGCTAACTCAATCTGTTTCACAGGCGCTTCCATTCGCTTGATAATGACCGAGGCCCTATGGCAAGATTAGAGATCGTTATAACAGAGTAGAGATAACGGAATTATTTTGTTAGATTTGAATGCTGATCTAAATAATGGTAGATTTCGGAACAAAAATAGCTGTAATTAGAGAGTTGTTGTCTCTTGAATGTTTGAAGGATTCGTTAGTACGAATCCTTATACCAACATTTGTCAGGCTGGAAGTTATATTATTTAGTTACTGTAGATCATTGTCTTCTGTAGTCCTACATATACCCATAAGTTTTCCTGTTAATAGGCTCATTACGAAAGTGCTCTGTAGGACAATTTGCCCGTTTGCTTGGAAATCAACCAAGATATTCTCGTTAACTGGAATAATTATAAATGAATGTGATGTAAATTGTATAAAAAAATCTGAATGAAATAGTGCTCAAAATGCCTTATTTCTGAATAGAGCTAAGAATATCTTGTTTTGGCTTCACAAATTTCGAAAGGTTCCAAGCTGGAATGGTCAAGTGAAGGTGTTTCATGCTGCCGCTCGGTAGAGATTTCTTTTCTGGAGGGATAGTGAGAAACTAAAATTGAGTGCCTAAGACGAATACCGGCGTAGGTCATTAATCTTAAAAATACCGAGGATGTTTAACAAATAAATGAATAAAAAATAAATGAAAGGAACACAAATAGGAACTTTATCAAGGGGACTTGAATCAACATCATAAGAAGTAGGTTTGATCTCCAAGCTACGTAATTTTCTCAAAATAAAGATACCAGTAATTATATAATCAGTGATAACTTACAGGCAGATTATTATTATAATAAATATTTTTTTGCTTATGCCACCTACGCTTAAATTTTTTTCGGCAAATTATAGGAGAATGCATTATGGGAAAATCAAAAATTTTAAGTAATTTTTATTTTTCCTAACATACTTACCGAGAACTACTTTCTTAGGAGTTATCTGTAATCTCCTCTCTACCGACCAGAGTTTTGTGTAGGATACCCTCAATCCCGTTTTCTATGGAGGCCTACCCCGGCATTAGAGAATGTGCCCCAAGGGTAGGCTTTGCTCTAGGTCGAGGTCCGCTTGGGTCGATAACGCCAGTAAGTTCTATTGATGTAGCACAATACTTGCAAGGGCAGAGAGGCACTCGGGGAAGGAAGGGAGGGCCATTACCCGAAAGTAGTTCTCAGTAAGTATGTTAGGAAAAATGAAAATTACTTAAAATTTTTTATTTGTTCAACACGGATACTTACCTCGAACTACTTCCTTAGGAGACTTACACTTTAGGAGGAGGGAGTGCTATTCTGACCTACAGACCCAGTAAGCGGAGGCCAAGAGGCCTAGGTATAACGGTAAAAAACTAGAAAACGGACGAGAGGGTAACTACACAAAGAGCTCACGTTAGTGTCTAAGTACTCACCCTTTGAAAAACTTCTTCTGATGTTGCATCCAGTAACGTAGTTGTGAAGAGCGTGTTTTCCAATGGTACAAGATGGTTATCTCCGATGAGGATAGGGAACAACTGGGGAGGATGAAAGGAAACGAACCTGTGTCTCCCGGTTTTCTATCCGCGATTGGGCCTGGGGCTTTTACCGTTAAACCACTTGGAGGGCGGAGATGATTGTCCCAATGGAGAACCCGTCTAAGGACTTCCTCGAGTAGTCCTTGAGGTAATGGGCAGTAAAAGTCGACTGGTTAGACCAAGTACCTGCCCGAAGGATCTGACCCACTGCCATGTTTTTCTCAAAGGCTAAGGACGTGCTCAGAACCCAAACTTCTGGGAGGAGGGACCACTCTGTCCCTACTATTTGGCCCACCCTGCTGAGACCATCGGCCAGCACGTTCTTTTTCCCGGGAATGAACCTTGCTAATAACACAACCTGGTTCGCTTCTGCCCAATCTAGAATCTTTATGGTGAGATCGCACAACTCCCTTGACTTCAGACCTCCTTGCTTCTTTATGTATGCTACTACTGTGGCGTTGTCGCACATCAACGCCACAGTGTTTCCCCTTAGTAGATCTGCGAAGTGTAGGCAAGCCTTCTGGACTGCCTTCAACTCTAGGACATTGATGTGGATTTCCTTTTCCCCGTCCATCCAGGTTCCTCTCGCTGTCTCGTCGAGGAGATGGGCTCCCCATCCCTGGTTGGAGGCGTCTGTGAACAGTAGTAACTCGGGGGGGTCGTTCGCGAAGGGCATCCACTTGAGTGAGTTCGACCGGCAATGCCACCATTCCAGGGAGGGCCTCGTGTTTGGTAGAACTGGGATTAGTACTTGTTGCGAGTCCAGTTGGCACCAGAGGTTCTTCAAGTTCCATTGGACAGCTCTGAGTCTGATTCTCACCTTGGGAACCAGTTTCTCCAACGACACCAGATGCCCTATCAGTCTTTGCCAGTCCTTCGCTCTCCTGGGGTGCCCCGATAGGAACAGGCGAATGATCTCCATAAGATTGTTTATTCTGTCTTCTGAAGGGAAAGCTTTTCTCAGAATGGTATCTAGAGTCATCCCCAAGTAGGTCATTCTGGTGGAGGGGGATAGGTTTGATTTTTCCGGGAGTTTCCTCCCTTGCTCCTTCAAGAGGTCCTTCGAGGAGGAAAGAAGCAACCAGTCGTCCAGGTATCGGATGAGGCGAATGCCTCGTTCGTGAGCCCACAGTGAGACAGTCGATAAGACTCTCGTGAACACTTGGGGCGCTGTTGACAATCCAAAGCAAAAGGTCTTGAATTGCAGGATCTGGAAACCCCATTTCACCCGGAGAAACTTTCGACTCGAGGGGTGGACCGGAATTTGGAAGTAGGCGTCCTTGAGGTCTATGGTCATCATGTAATCTTTCTCCCTCAAGGACAGTAGGACTGACTTCGGAGTGTCCATTTTGAAGTCTGTCTTCTTTATGAACTTGTTGAGAGCCGACAGATCTATAACCGGCCTCCCCCCCCCCCCCCGTCGCCTTTCCTACCAGGAACAGACGACTGTAGAAACCCGGGCCTGGGTGTAGAATTTCCTTCATGGCGCCCTTCTCCAACATGGAGGACACTTCCTCTTGAAAGGCGGTCTTCTTCAACGGGTCCTTGGGGACCAGCCACTCCGCCCGGCTGGCCGGGATTAGAGGGGGTGGTTCTGCTATGAACGGTAACCTGTAGCCCTCCTTCAGTACGGACACTGTCCAGGTCTCCGCTCCGTGAGCCTTCCATGCTTGCGAAAATAGTCTGAGGCATGCCCCAACCTGAGGCTTGGGCAGGGATAGGGGGCCTCCCACTCTATCTCCTTCTGGAGGAGCAGCCTGAACGGCCTCTCCTGGAGGCAGAATAACCTGTCCTAAAGGAGGCTGAAACTGCTGGGGCCCCCCTACGGGGGGGCTGAGGTGCTGAGGACCAGGAGGAAGAAGGAACTTCTCTCCTCGTCATGCTAGGAGAAGCCTGAGCCGTCTCAGCACTGTCTGAGACTGACCTCTTGTAGGGCGGTCTCCTTGTAGGCGTAGGCCTGGGGGTGCTTAAATCTTTTCTCTTAGACACCTTCTCCATAATGGTTTCTAAGTCTTTTAAGGGGAACAAGGAGTCACCCCACAAGGGAAGGCTCCTCATGGCCCGCGCCTCCCTGTCTGGGACCTTTCGGGACACCTTTGCCAGGATGGTGTTTCTCTTGCGGAGTACTCAATTCGCTGTCAGGGCGAGAGATTGGTATGTCAGGAACTTTAGCGTCTTGCCCCCGGAGGTGATAAGTTCCCTCAGGAGGTTTTGCTGTTCCGGGTCCATGGGATCAAACGTGGCTTGCGCCCCTACTAAGGTGGAAGCCCACCAGTCCAGCCAAGAGGAGACGTGCACCAGGTCCCTTGACCTTTCTTCCATCATGGCGGCCTCCGATGGAGAAAAACAAACTGGGGCTGAAGAGGCTCTGTCCTGCGAGACGCCCTGGCCCAGGATGTCAAGAGAGGGTTCTACTTTGCAGGGTCCTGGTCGACGTCCTTCTGGTACATAGACTTTGCCCGGAGTCTTGAGCCCCTGGAGTAACTTAGAAGAACTCTGAGTTTTGGGGGCTTCGGCATTACTAGCCACCACTTTATCTACGTATTCTTGTCCTAGGACGAGATCTCGGGCTAGAGGGAGAGACAGAGAGGTCTTAGACGGGGTAGGGGCCTGCATTAACCGTATAAAGCTGGACCTCCAATAGTCCTCGTCGGTAGCTGCTGGTTCTTCTATTTTATGATGCCTCCTGATAAGGCCAATCACTCTTCTATAGGCCGAGTCCTCCGTCGGGGAACCCTCCCTACCGTCAGCCGAAGCCTCGGCTTGAGCCCGGGGAGCCGGGGAGCCGGGTCACCGGGCACACCCACCGGGCGTCTTGTTCTTGATACAAGGGGCACTGCCCTGCCGAGGTACTGGACTTCTTCGGCGGAGGCTTCCGCACCAGGGGTGGGGGTTAGCACAGGCATCGCCGACCCACCGAGGACTAGTGTCCGTTCAAGGTCTCTGGGGGACGAGGATGCGGATCCCGTGGGCTGACCCGACAGCAGGAACCGTTCCTTCCGATCCGAGGGCCGCACCAGCTGGGCTGGCTCGGCCAGGCTGCCCGTAAGGAAGCGCGGTTCCCCCCGCTGGGCGGGGTGAACCGGAGTTTTCGCGGTCTTATGCCTGCATGTAGAGTCCTTCTCGTGAATCTGCCTGCGAGGGTCAAAACTGTGCTTGGAGGGAGGTCTCCTTGGCGAGAAATCCTTGGACCGCCGGTCCGGGGAACATCGTGTCTCTGCTTTACGGGGTACGAAGACCCAATCGCCATCCGGTGACCTACTCCTTCTGTGTTTTCTTCTTGGGAAACGGGAGCGTTTCCTGCTGTATCTGGAACACGATCTTGAACGGGAACGCCTGCTCCTGGACCGCTCCCTCCGACGGCGATGCTTCCACCTGGCTTCTTCACCTGACGAGCAATACTCCTCTGAAGAGCCCGACGTCACTGAACTTACCGTACGGCGGGCGGGAGGGGGCCGCGGGGGACTTCGCGACTCGTTGCTTACCCTAGGTAGAAGGTTGCATGAATTCTTCGGGAACTTCCGTGAGCGGGGTTGGGAACGAGGTTCGGCGCCCAACACTAGGGAACCAGGAATCCAGGCCCTCTTCCATTCGCATAGGGGACCTACCCGGTGTCTTAGGAAGAGTCCACCCGAAGGCATCACTCCCTGCAGAACCTAACTTACCCTGGTTGTCGCCGCCTGCCGAAGACCCTGAAACACAGGCCCACGAAGGGGGCGAAGACACAGAAACAACGTTACTACCCCACAAGGGGTCATCGGAGGAAACGTGCCCCCTGAGCACAAGGGCCGAGTCTCCAGACGCACTACCGGGCTCCTCACTAGCCCTAGAAGGACCCGCAACCCCCACTGCACATTCACTAGATTCGTGGGGAAGAACGCTCGGTTCTTTCCCCACGATGGACTTACCTCGGCCCCTACTCTGGGTAGGGGAAGGCGAGACAGAAGCCCCGTCGGACCGATCACTGGGCGACGGTAGCGGCGAAGAAATACTAGCCTTCCTGGGTGAACGTTTCGACGATTTTCTCTTCTTTGTTCCATAACGCACCCACTGGATATCACTCCATTCCACACACTCGGGGCACGTATCTGACGACGAACAAACCTTGCCCCTACAGGAAGAGCAAAGGGTGTGAGGGTCCACTTCAGATTTGGAGAGGAACGCTCCACACGATTTACCGGCTCTAGGCCCAGGGCAACGGCGGATTTGCTCCATAACGCACAAACGCAAAACACAGGAACGCAGGGAATCAAGGAATACACTGGGGAAGCACAAGGGTGGAAGGTGAACACACTGGAACATAAGGGATAAATACAAGTTACCACGCGGGAAACACGTGGGACACACGCGGCGCACACGAAGGGTTGAGAGAGAACGAGAGCGACGTGGTAACACGTCGCGACCAGAGAACTTACTGGCGTTATGGACCCAAGCGGACCTTGACCTAGAGCAAAGCCTACCCTCGGGGCACATTCTCTAATGCCGGGGTAGGCCTCCATAGAGAGCGGGATTGAGGGTATCCTACACAAAACTCTGGTCGGTAGAGAGGAGATTACAGGTAACTCCTAAGAAAGTAGTTCGAGGTAAGTATTCGTGTTGGAACAAATTAGTATTTCTTACTTTCATTACAAAATCTCAGAAAATTATTTCGTTCTAAGAACAAGAAACCTTTATATATGATTTATCAATAAAGCAAATCTCTTAAAGCTTTTGCTAAAATGTAGTGGTCTCTTTTACCTAATACAACTCATTTTCTAATCAATTAAATAAACTCTGATTGTATTCAAAGTGCTATGCTGTCATCAGTATTTACTGTATTCATCATTGATTATTTACTATGCAAAGTTAATACTTAACTTTCGTTACTAACCAACCTTCTAGCAACAACGGCTATTTTATGCTGCTGCTACTAGCTACAACAAACGAACTAATAATGAATTAGGTTAGCAATACTGTATTTCCTAAAACATTAACGGTTACCAAATTAGATTGGGGTAATGATGCAGTATTTTACAAGATGTATCAAGAATTTTCATTTAACCTCTCTCCACAACCCCTGAAATACAAATGACTTCCTTATTTCCTCAAATGTTTGAGTGTCGGACTGCCCGGGGGAAGGGTTATCCCCATTAACCCCCATTCCCCCCCCCCCACCACCACCACCGACCCTTCCATTGAAAGTGTCTACTGGGCTCCTCAAAAGAATAGTAAAAATAATTGTATATATATATATATATATATATATATATATATATATATATATATATATATATATATATATATATGTGTGTGTGTGTGTGTGTGTGTGTGTGTGTGTGTGTGTGTGTGTGTTTGTTTTGTGTATTTGTAGTGAATACTTGAGAGACAAATGATATCACAGTATGAAATATGGCAACTCGATTTATAATACTTCCCAGCGTTCGCTGGGCTTGGATAAGGCTCCGCCCATTTCCTAAGAAGTAGTAAGAAGACCAACTCTTTATTTGTTTTGTCATGGTAACACTAGAGACCTCTGACGAGCGATTCCCCCTTAGTGTCGGCGGACTTTTGAATCTAAGTGTACATTGACATGAACTTTGAAAACTTTCATCATTAACGGTCCCATAAAAAAAAATCATGGTCCCTAGATGTCTCGTCCACATACAAACTGACAAGACTTCAACTTACTGAACCTTTTCAACAATAGAACAAACAACTGAATCCTCTTTTTCAATGGACAAATCCGTAATAGAACTGTTGCAATTGTTCCTAGAGGTCTCATCCACATACAAACTGACAAGACTTCAACTTACTGAACCTTTTCAGCACTAAAAGAGATGAATGAATCCTCTTTTTCAATGGAAAACCTGAAAAGGAACTGTTGCTATTATCATTCCCAAATAAATAACTTTCTGAGTTTGAACCAGAAGACTAAGCTGACCAGAATCCCCAACTGCTTGGGTAACCCAAGCTACCCCACTTGTTGAACCCTAATCTTTCCCAATGAATTGCTCAAAAATTGCAAACTGTCCAAGTACATAAGAACTCTTAGTCCCCAGATTCTATAAACCATTTTGAAATAAGGGCCATCTTCCTGGTGAACACTCAAGGGATTGTCCTGAGACCTAAACACAGGCATTTGAACTGGTAAACTTTTGAACTAATGATGAATATGCATCTGTGAGGCCTATTGAAAATATTATAAATGTCCTTTATCACCCTTTGAACCATCACATATGCTTCCATGGAACACTGAGAGAACCATAATCTGGTTTAGTTTGAAATATTTACAATTGGTACCAACTCAGCTGATGCTTTGGGGACCAAAAATAATCTGTTGTAAAATTCCAGAGCAGGGATCAAGACCTCTTCTTAACATCATATCCATTAGTTTCACATTTCAAAATCTGTGCATTAGCTCGATAGGGTTGGTTCCTTGACCAAAGGAAGATTGGAGGCTGAGGAATCCAGTAACCTTCTTTGGCTACAGCTGGCACCCACAAATTAGGATGTAAGCTCTCCAACACGTGATAAAAGTGGGAGTCTTCCTCTTACTAGGTTCAGTTGAATGTCTATTGGGGCAGAATCATGATGTTCTACAACCGATACAAAAAGACTTCCTTGACGGTGACAAGTCTAAGGGTGTTAAAACTCCTGGCTTAAAGGTCGAATCTTGGAAATTTTAAAAGTTTACTCAAGCACTCCCCTTAAATCCTAGTACAGACTAGAGCAATTGCTTTACCGATCCTATTTACACCCAAAACCAAATCCAAAACAGGAAGAACTCAATGAATGTTTCTGCTTCTAAGACTGTCCCAAACCTTGAAAAAAACATTGTTCTCTTAATCATAAAACACAGAAGGCCATTACTGCCCCATAAGTCCCATGTGAAAGTTATCCAGTCACAAAATCCAATACCAAATTCAAATCATGATGGGCTGGAAATTTCTTTCATAAAAGACTATAAATGACTTCTAGTATTGATTCTGCAACAAGAAGTATTACAAGAATACTTCTTAATTTACAAACAACAAATAGCATTTCCATAGTAAACCAGCTAACAAACCCAACATTCAATGATTTGTATCTACCTATCATATTAATGATGGCCTAAAGGGAGGAGATTAAATTAATATAAAGCAAGATTTGGTAATTGACGTCTTACTAAGTCAGAATATGTTTGTGGTACAGAAGGCTTCAATATTAAATGAGAACTAGAATTGCCAACCTTTCTTTGCATGCAAGATAATTCATAATTCTATCCAAACTAAAATGAAGGAATTGAAGCACATAAATTGTCTTGGAAGTAACCATTTCTAATGACTTGGAAGAATAGGCAGCATCGCAACTTACCTTGAGCAATGTATTTCGATACTATCCAGAAGTAAGTTTCCATAACAACTGAAAAGATGCCTCATTGACCTCGGGGCTTTTCCTCAGTTTTCTTCATCTTTCTCTCCATAACAAGGACAAGAGACATTACAGTAATTACTGTATTCCTCATTTAGTGACCATTCAAACGTATGACAGGTTTTCAAGCGGTCTGATAATTGTTTAACAACAATCTCTCGAAGTTATGATGCACAGAATGCAGTGGCAGACCAATCTTGAGCAGCGTCTTTGACACCAGCCAAGGCAAGTCAAAAGGAGAAATTTATATGTTAGAAATTGCCAAATACAGCTTAATATCAAAAATTGACATTCTGAATTTCAAATCGGTCAACGTCCTGTGCGAGAGAAGTTTCTTTTACAACCGGAATCTTTTATATAGTCAGTCACCAACTAAAGATATTCCTTAAAAGGAACTGTTTGGGAAACACATCCCTCCCAATGGTTACCCAAATGCCACTGTTGTTCCAATTACATGACACAGAGAATGAGAAACATTATTGTCCAGCACCGAATTCCTTGAACACACAGAAAAACAAAGCAAAGCAGGAAGAAGACATCCCATATTCTATAACAATAGTTTCCGTAGAACTACATATCACAATCTGGAGAGCGGTTAGAACGACTACACTGTTCAAAGCTTTTAAAGGCTGCTCATGAATGGCAGAGGCAAGGGACAGTTACAGTGCCCTATCGAGCAGGACAATGCCCTAGAGACTGACCATATATACATATGATCAGTGACCAAGCCCCTTCTCCACCCAAGCTACGACACCAAGGATGGCCAGGCAATGGCTGCTGATGACTCAGCAGATAGACCTATATGCTCCCCCAAAACCCCCATTCCTAGCTCACAGGGATGGTGAGGTTGCAGCAACCAAAGAAACTAACGAGTTTGAGCAGGACTCAAACCCCAGTCTGGCATTTACCAATCAGGGATGTTACCACACCGGCCACCAAAACTGAAAGCACCAAAAGTAAAGATATGACTTACCCAAAGGCAATTATTGCCATACACCCTAACATATCCTAAATAACTCCAATGAAGAGGAAAAGCTATTATTAGAAAAGAAAACTGGAAATTTTTCAGCTATAGGGTAGACAACACTGAAGCAGGTTCGAGGGAAACAACAATATGAACATATGAGGTGAAGGTTTGAGACTCTAATTAGATTTATGAATTTAGGCTATATGTGTAGACCTTGAAAAAGGTTCTAAAATTGATAACTTAATCCAGGTGGAAAATGTCAGCTGGCAAAGGGAAAACATTGATCTCAACAGGCACACTACTATAGGGGACTGTCAGAGTAATACGATAGAGTATCCTGGCTCTCGCCTTGATAATTATCAACAGTGAAAGCTTTAGTCTTAGTCAATATAATATATTGAATTCCAATCTGGTAACATTGTCTGAAACCCACTACATGTTTACTACGTAAGTGCCCGATATGGGAAATATAATGAAATGAGGTTGCTTTCATATACAGTATAAAAAAACACAAGTTTAACTACTACCAAGTTAAATTAATCCTCCTCTTATAATAAAGATTCAAATACTGTATATGGTAACAAAAATATCAGTAAACAGTCACCCACCAACAAAAATCTTGTACACTCACTGGTTTTCTTATTCATCCTTACACCCCTGAAAAAAAGGTTGTACAATCCTGTGATAAAAAATAAGTAATTCATCTTTACACACTTGAAATAAAAGTTTATACAATAATGTGATAAAAAATACACAATTCAGTCTTACACAATTGAAAAAAAAAAGGTTGTACAATCCTATGATAAAAAATACACAAGACAATTCTTTGATACTATAAAACCTTGTTACATACTGTCATTAGGTTTCTAGCAACACCACCTCAGGTTGTGAATATTCAATCAGGAAATTCACAATTCAATTCTAAATGCAAAATACATTACAGCTGCAATTGTAATGTATTCCAATAATAAAAATTGCATTAAAACCTTATATCAGCAATGATACTACTCACACCTCCCTCCCTCATATATATTATACATTATCCTTTTAATGTTCTGTACTACACTAAAAGAATGTTTGGAAGGTTGAAAGACGTGCACGTGTTTAGGGGTATGGCTAACGGTATGTCTGATAATTTTTTGGTGGAAGGAAAATTAGTTTTAGCAAAAGCGTGGGGGGAATAGAGTAGGTGGATGTAAAAGGGAGCTAGTGAGGGTTGAAGAGCTAATAAAACCGGGGGTAATAAGTAAATATCAAGGATGAAAATGGCATATGACGAAGTGAAAGTAAGAGAAACGGGTAATTCAGAGGAGGAGTGGAAGTTAGTAAAAGAAAATTTTGTTGGGATTGCAAGTGATGTGCGTGGCAAGAAATTTGTTGGAGGCAGGAGTGTAGAGAAGTATGAAAAATATAGAGAGAAAAATTTGGAAATAAAGCGCAAGATAAGTGAGGCAAAAAAGGCAGCTGACCTGAGGTGGGGTCAGGGATTGGGTCATTCATATGAAGAGAATAAGTAGTAGTTTTGGAAAGAAGTGAAGAGAGTAAGGAAGGCTGGTTCAAGAATTGAAGAGAATGAAAGATGGAAATGGAAGGTTGTTAAAAGGAGAGGAGGCAAGGAAAAGGTGGGGCGAGTATTTTGAAAGTTTACTGAATGTTGAGGATAATAGGGAGGCAGATATAATTGCTGTTGCAGGTTTTGAGGTGCCGGTGATGGGAGATGAGAATGAGAGAGAGATTACAAGAGAGGAAGTGAGGAGAGCACTAGATGAAACGAGAGTAGGAAGGGCATCTGGTATGGAGGGTGTGAGAGCTGAGATGTTGAAGGAAGGGGGGTGTGACTGTACTTGAATGGTTGGTGAGATTGTTTAATATGTGCTTTGTGTTGTCAATGGTACCAGTAGATTGGGTTTGTGCATGTATTGTACCACTATATAAGGGTAAGGGAGATGTGCATGAGTGTTGTAATTCAAGGGATATTAGTTTGTTGAGTGTTGTGGGAAAAGTGTATGGTAGAGTACTAATTAATAGGATTAAGGATAAAACAGAGATTGTAATCTTAGAAGAGGTAGGGGTTGTATGAATCAGATTTTTACATTTAGGCAGATATGCAAGAAATATTTAGCACAAGGTAAGGTGGTGTATGTTGCGTTTATGGATCTGGAGAAAGCGTGTTATACGAGTTGATAGAGAAGCAATGTGGAATGTGATGAGGTTATATGGAGTTGGTGGAAGGTTGTTGCAAGCAGTAAAAAAGGTTCTACAAAGGTGGTAAAGCATGTGTTGGGATAAGAAATGAAGTGAGTGATTGGTTTCTGGTGAGAGTGGGCCTGAGACAGGGATGTGTGATGTCGCCGTGGTTGTTTAACTTGTATGTTGATGGAGTGGTGAGAGAGGTGAATGCTCGAGTGCTTGGACAAGGATTGAAACTGGTAGACGAGAATGACCATGAATGGGAGGTAAATCAGTTGTTGTTTGCGGATGATACTGTACTGGTTGCAGACGCGGAAGAGAAGCTTGGCCGATTAGTGACAGAATTTGGAAGGGTGTGTGAGAGAAGGAAGTTGAGAGTTAATGTGGGTAAGAGTAAGGTTATGAGATGTACTAGAAGGGAAGGTGGTGCGAGGTTGAATGTCATGTTGAATGGAGAGTTACTTGATGTGGATCAGTTTAAGTACTTGGGGTCTGTTGTTGCCGCAAATGGTGGAGTGGAAGCAGATGTACGTCAGAGAGTGAATGAAGGATGCAAAGTGTTGGGGGCAGTTAAGGTAGTAGTAAAAAATAGAGGGTTGGGCATGAATGTAAAGAGAGTTATATATGAGAAAGTGATTGTACCAACTGTGATGTATGGATCGGAGTTGTGGGGAATGAAAGTGACGGAGAGACAGAAATTGAATGTGTTTGAGATGAAATGTCTAAGGAGTATGGCTGGTGTATTTCGAGTAGATAGGGTTAGGAATGAAGTGATGAGGGTGAGAACGGGTGTAAGAAATGAGTTAGCGGCTAGAGTGGATATGAATGTGTTGAGGTGGTTTGGCCATGTTGAGAGAATGGAAAATGACTGTCTGCTAAAGAAGGTGATGAATGCAAGAGTTGATGAGAGAAGTACAAGAGGAAGGCCAAGGTTTGGGTGGATGGATGGAGTGAAGGAAGCTCTGGGTGATAGGAGGATAGATGTGAGAGAGGCAAGAGAGCATGCTAGAAATAGGAATGAATGGCGAGCGATTGTGACGCAGTTCCGGTAGGTTCTGCTGCTTCCTCCGGGGCCTTGGAAGACCGCGGAGGTAGGAGCAGTAGGGGATTCAGCATTATGAATCTTCATCTGTGGTGGATAACGAGGGAGGGTGGGCTGTGGCACCCTAGCAGTACCAGCCGAACTCGGTTGAGTCCCTTGTCAGGCTGGGAGGAACGAAGAGAGGAGAGATTCCCTTTTCTGTTTCATTTGTTCGATGTCGGCTACCCCCCAAAATTGGGGGAAGTGCCTTGGAATATGTATGTACGTACTACACTAAACTGCAGAATATAAAAATTACAAATACTGTACACTATTGAAGAAATAACATTAATATCCTGCATGATAATAATCATAGTAAAAGAAAAACAGAAGTAAATAAAATGTTAACAATAACTTCGTATTCAACATATCGTAAGTATACTCCACGTAATAATATCCACACAATAGAAATATTACAAATGAAACATAAAAAAGTTCTGTATGATTATGCAAGATTTGATAACATACACAAAAAGAATTATTGAAATATGTGATAAGACGATATGAGAAGATTCCGATATTCTCTTTGAAATAAATGTAAAAGCAGAATACTTATTTCATTCCAACCTTAAAAAACTTTGATCTAAATAGATTATTTCCTATTGAAAAAGTTAGAATTATTAACCCTTTTACCCCCAAAAGGACGTACTGGTACGTTTCACAAAATTCATCCCTTTACCCCCAAGGACGTACCGGTACGTCCTTGAAAAAAATGCTATAAAATTTTTTTTTTCATATTTTTGATAATTTTTTGAGAAAATTCAGGCATTTTCCAAGAAAATGGGACCAACCTGACCTCTCTATGACAAAAATTAAGCCTGTTAGAGCAATTTAAAAAAAAAATATACTGCAAAATGTGATGGGAAAAAAATAACCCCTTGGGGGTTGAGGGTTGGAAATTTCCAAATAGCCCAGGGGTAAAAGGGTTAAATCTCTGATAATTTGTTAACTTATCTATTACTTTATTAAAGAATTCTCTTTAAATGAACCATAAAATAAGAAATATGTTAAACTTCACTCAATGTCAATACCTAATAAAAATTTTACACCCGTCTAACGGAAATGAAACTAAACAGTCCATTAGTAAAGTTAATTGTTTGCTATCAACTTTGATAATTTCTTTCTGTCTGTGTTGTTAGTGTTTTGTTAGAAATTTAACATAGAAATAAAAAAAAAAATATTAAGTACAATTGAACATACTTCGACGTTATAACATATTTGTGAATATTTCTTTAAAATGAAATGCAGTTTTATTGAAAACAGCTTCTTCATAAAACAACCTAATCTCCTTTGTTCTACACTTGGTCTATATGGGACAAAAGGAAGTAGGTGAAAAATGGCCACAAAGGTGACGTGCGAAAGAAATTTACCGTTTATAAAATTCAAAGCAGAAACTTCATCTACAAAAAAAGCGCATTAGATAAAACAATACAAATAGAATATAGAGGTGCTGAAAAAAGAAATAAGGATTAAGAAAGGAAAAAGGATAATACAGAATAAGGAATAAACAGACTATGTCAAAATGCACAACAGACACAAAAAGATTATTGAAAAATGAAATAGACGGGGCAGGAATGGTAGAAACCTTCAAGCCCACATTGCCTTTATTTGAAATATGAATTTACAGCTTTTTACTCATTTTAAGACATATTGTACAGCAATGTGTAGCATATAAAAATCCACTTTGATGGCATTTATGGACTATGAAAAAGCCCTTGATAGTGTGCACCGGCCAATTTTGCGGAGAGTCCTGCGTTATTATGGAGTTCCTCTTAAATATGTAAATTTGATCAAATCTGTTCATGAGCATAGCAAGTGCAAAGGCAGGACTCTCCACAATTGCAGGACTCTCCACAATTTTGTGGAGAGTCCTGCGTTATTATGTTCCTCTTAAATATGTAAATTTGATCAAGTTTGTTCATGAGCATAGGAAGTGCAAAGTTAATGTTAATGGGGTCTTCTCAAATGAATTTCCAGTGAACAGCGGAGTACCCCAAGGGAATGTGTTGTCACCTATGTTGTTTATCCTCCTCATAGATTTTGTAATGCAGAGAACAGGTGGGGATGGGGATGGTGAAGGATTGGACTGGGTTGATAATAAGAAATTAGCTGACCTAGAGTATGGTGATGACAGCCACCACAGGATTTGCAAAGCTTATTTACTAGAATGCATGAAATATCATATAAAGTTGGGCTCAAGACAGATGATGAAAATGGAATACGCGATGGAAGGTGAAATATCATTGGAAGGAGAAAGGATTAATCAGGTGGAATCATTTAAACATTTAGGAATTATGATCTCTAATACAGGGTCTTTAGAATTGGAATTAAATGTAAGATTGAAAAAGGCAAATCAGACAATGGCTAGGTTAAGTAAAATTTGGAAATCAAACTGCCAGAAATTACATATTAAAATCAGACTATATATCAGTTTAGTAAGATTTGTGTTTCTGTATGGACAAAGAAATGTGGTATGACAATGAAACAATATCCAACAGATTTTGTAGATTTGGGAACAAAGCCCTCAGAAGAATATTGGGAGTTAAGTGGCAGGACAGAATTAGAAATGAAACTATAAGAGAAATTACAAAAGTGCCATATGTGGGTGAGATCATGATGAGGGGTAGATGGAGATGGGTTGGGCATGCTCTTTGCTCTCCCCAACAGAGATTAGTTCGTCAAAACTTTCATCAGGGCTCCATGAGGCACTAGAAGAGTTTGAAGACCCTGGCCTACATGGCTGAGGACTATGAAACGTGAAGTAGGAGATGATGAATGGAGAATTGATTTAAAAGCTCGATAGAACAGGCAAAATCTAACCAAGGATCTTTGCACCAATAGGCATAAAAGATGACGATGACTCTACTATTGAATAGCTAACGGTTTGAAAATTTGGCCCCTGAATTCACATTTAGGTGCAATAATTCAGTGAATTTTCAGCGCATACTCCTTAATTAGTACAGAACTAGTATTTAAAGAGCATAAAGTTGAATCAGCAGATAAGAAGGTTTAACTGTACTGTATATCCCTTTCTCAATAATTATGATTTAAAACTCAATTCTTACACATAATAATAAAAATAATTATAAAATGATATTTTCATAATAAAATAAATTTTTGAATATACTTACCCGCTGGTTATATAAAGAGCGTAAGTCCCCTGACGCCCTGGCAGAAATTCAAATTCTCGCGCTATCGAGGATACGGCAGGTGTACAACCGCACCCTAGCGGTAGCTCAGGTGGAACAACACACCAACTCCAGTTCTTCCATGCCTCATAGCAATACCATAGGTAGTCTCTAGAGGGGAGGAGGGTGGGTGTTAAATTTATATAACCAGCGGGTAAGTATATTCAAAAATTTATTTTATTATGAAAATATTTTTAAATATAAAACTTACCCGCAGGTTATATAAAGAGCTGATTGACACCCATTGGTGGCGGGTCAGAGACAGCTACATATTGAAAATTCACTTAAGGGTTACATACAACAAACTTAAGCGGTTCTCACCTGATAAGGAACAAATTGATCACCTAACCAAATCAAAGATTGCGGAAGACTGACGACCAATCTCCACAAACAACCATAACGAACGAGTTCCAAGAGATAGAAAAGGGGTATTAGGAAAAAGGGAACGTAGTGGTAGATGATTCACCTACTATCGCATTTGCCGCTACAAAAGGACCCAACGTAAAAAAGTCCTCATAGCGAGTCTGAATATTTCTCAAATAATGGGATGCAAAATCAGACTTACTTCTCCAAAAGGTCGTATCCATCAGACTTTGCAGAGAACGGTTCTGTTTAAAGGCCACTGAAGTCGCTACCGCTCTGACTTCATGTGTCTTCACTTTAAGAAGCCTCTGATCCGACTCATCACACTGAGCATGAGCTTCTTGAATCAACAATCTAATGAAAAAAGACAAGGCATTCTTAGACATGGGCATCGAGGGTTTCCGAACTGCACACCACAGAGCATCTGAGTTACCCCTCAGATTCTTAGATCTGTCCACATAAAGCCGTAACGCTCTAACTGGACAGAGTACCCTTTCTAATTCACCTCCAGCCAAATCAGAAAGGGTAGAAATCTCGAAGGATTTGGGCCATGGCCGAGTAGGGTTTTCATTCTTGGCCAGAAACCCCAGTTGCAAAGAACAAATGGCTTTTCAATTCCGAAAACCAATGTTCCTGCTTAAAGCGTGTACCTCATTAACTCTTTTAGCAGTGGCAAGGGTAACCAGAAAAAGTGTTTTCAAGGTTAAATCCTTAAATGAAACCGAGTGTAAAGGCTCAAATCTGTCTCTCATGAGAAATTTAAGGACAACATCCAAATTCCAGCAAGGGGAGCTGTTTGAATCTTCTTGGTTTTATCAAAAGACCTAAGCAAATCTTGTAGATCCTTATTATTAGAAAGGTCTAGGTTCCTGTGTCTAAAAACCGTTGCCAACATACTCCTGTAACCTTTAATAATAGATGACGAGAAGTTATGTTTAAATTTAAGGTCTAAGAAAAAATCTGCTATCTGGGTAAGAGAGGTACTGGAAGAGGAAATCGCGTTAGTCCTACACCACTCTCTCAATAACTCCCACTTGGACTGATACACCTTGATGGTTGAAGACCTCCTTGCCCTCGCAATTGCCTTGGCTGCCTTCTTCGAAAATCCTCTAGCTCTAGCGAGTTTTTCGATAGTCTGAAGGTAGTCAGACGTAGAGCTCGGAGGTTTAGATGATTTCGGGCCAAGTGAGGTTGTCTGAGAAGATCGGGTCTTATGGGAAGGCTTCTTGGGAAATCTACCATCCATTCCAGTACCTCTGGAAACCAGCTCCTTGACGGCCAGAACGGAGCTATCAGTGTCATTCTGGTCTCTTTGTGGGAAATGAACTTCTGAATCACTTTGTAAAGAATCTTGAACGGAGGGAAAGCATAAACCTCCATGTGTGACCAGTTCATCAGAAAGGCGTCTATGTGCAAGGCTTTGGGATCCGGAACCGGAGAGCAGTAACACTCCAGCCTTTTTGTCTTTGCGGTGGCAAAGAGATCCACGAGAAGTCGACCACATAACCGCCACCGACTCTTGCAGACGTCCGGGTGTAAAATCCACTCTGTGGAGAGAACCTGACTTCCCCTGCTGAGTCTATCTGCGCTCACATTGTTGACCCCCTGGATGAATCGAGTCAAAAGAATCACCTTCCTTTCCTCTGCCCAAACGAGAAGAAGTCTTGCAATCTCGTACAGAGGCCAAGAGTGGGTCCCGCCTTGTTTCACAATATAGGCCAGAGCTATCGTGCTGTCCACATTGACTTGGACCACTTTGCCCCCTGATCTGCTTCTCGAAGCCTATGAGAGCCAGATGAATAGCCAAAAGCTCCTTTTGATTGATGTGGAGAGATGTTTGCTCCACAGTCCAAGTCCCCAAAAGCTCCTCCTCCTCTAGAGTGGCTCCCCACCCCGAGTTGGAGGCATCGGAACACAACACGAGGTCTGGGCTCTTCTGAAGTAAAGACAAGCCTTCTTTCAGTCTGGGCTCGTTGCACCACCATTGAAGATGAGACTGATGGAAACCGAGATGGGAATGCAATCCCTGTCGAGGTTGTCCCCTTTCTTCCAATGGCGATTGAGATGAAACTGAAGAGGACGCAAGTACAACCTCCCCAGGGTCACGAACTTCTCTAATGATGAGAGAGTCCCCAGAAGGCTCATCCAATCTCTTACAGAGCAAAGATCTCTCTTCAGGAAAGTTTGGACTTTAAGGAGGGCTGCCTGAATTCTCACCGACGACGGAAAAGCCCGAAAACTCCGACTGTGAATCTCCATCCCCAAATAAAGAATCTCCTGGGATGGAGTCAGTTGCAATTTTTTCGAGCTCACCAGGAGGCCCAGTTCTCTGGAGAGATCCAAAGTATCAGCCAATCGTCCAGATACAGAGAGGCTCTGATTCCCCTCGAATGCAGCATGCTTGCCACATTCAGCATGATCTTGGTAAACAATAGAGGAGCCGTGCAGAGTCCGAAACAAAGAGCCCTGAACTGGAAGACCTTGTTTCCGTCCATGAACCTCAGATAACGTCTGCAGCTGGGATGAATCGGAAGGTGGAAACAGGCGTCCTGAAGATCTATAGAGACCATCCAATCATCCTTCCTCACAGCCGCCAGAACTGTCTTCTGAGTTTCCATAGTGAACGTCGAATTTTGGACGTAACCATTTAGCACACTTACGTCCAGAACCGGTCTCCACTCCCCGGAACTCTTGGGTACTAGGAAAAGGTGGTTGTAAAACCGTAACATCCTGCACTTCCTCTATTGCTTGCTTCTCTAATAAAAGAGGCATCTGAAGACGCATGGCTTGCTTCTTCGGTCCCTCTCTGTATTTGGGCAAAAGATCCACCGGATCTGTGACTAAAGGAGGATTTGCCAGGAAGGGGATCTTGTAACCCTCCTTTAACACTTGGCCGGACCAGGGGTCCGCTCCATTTCTCTCCCAAGCCTCCCAGAAGTGAGTCAACCTGGCACCCACTGCTGTCTGAAGGAAAAGGCAGTCAGACTTTACCTCGGCCGGACTTGGCCCCTCTGCCTCTAGGTTTCCTTCCTTCTGGTTTGAAAGAGCCCCTTCCAGAGGATTTCCCACAAAAGGACTGAGAAGGTCGAAAACCAGAAGAGGATTCCTTAGGCTTACGAGAGGAAAACGTCGACGGCAAAACTTTCCTTGTCGTATTAGTAACTAAGTCATGTGTGGCCTTCTGCGTGAGAGCAGTGGCCACTTCGCCTACCAACTCTTGCGGAAATAAGGTATTAGCCAATGGAGCGAAAAGAAGGCCCGTTTTCTGGTAGGGAGACACTCCTGCAGAGAGAAAAGAGCACATCATGGCCCTTTTCTTGAGGATTCCAGCCGTGAACAAGGCAGCTAGCTCGTTGGAGCCATCCCTCACACCTTTGTCCAAGCAGGACATCAAATGAACCAGTCCACTAGTGTCCGTATCCGTCATATCTGAGACCCTCTTACTCAAAGCCCCCAGAGCCCAGCCTAAGAAATTAAACACCTCGAAGGGCCTGAACAGACCTTTAAGCAAATGATCGAACTCTGGAATAAACCACCAAATCTTCGTTTTCCTTAAGGCAAGACGACGAGAAGCATCTACTAAACTTGAGAAATCCCCTTGGGCAGACGAAGGAAAACTCAAGCCCAACACTTCACCAGTCTCGTACCACACACTAGATTTAGAAGCCCACCTAGCGGGTGGAAAGGCAAAGGCCGTCTTGCCAAAAGATTTCTTAAGAGTCCAACCAGGAACCCATTAATTTCAAGGCCCGTTTAGAGGATCGAGAAAGAACCATCTTGGTATAAACTGGAACTTTGGTAGCTTTATCTAAGATGAACTCAGAAGGCGGAGAATGAGGGGCCACAGGAGTAAATTGATCCGGAAAAATTCCAGTAAGAATCAACATAAACTTGCGAAGATCAACAGCATGTTGATAATGCTTCTCCTCCTCATTCTCAGAGACTTCCTCAATAGGATCGTCCACATCCGACTTTTCCTCAAGTTCGTCTTCTGGCAGTGCAGCAACTGCTGCAGCCTGAACCGAAGGAACAAAGTCTGGATGGGATTGCCTGTCAAAGCCAATATCTGCATCCAACTGACGGGGAGAGGTCGAAGTAGATTGACGTGAAACATGGACGGGTAGACGATCTTCGTCAACTAACAACTGCCTAGACCGCTTAGGATCCGACTGCTGTTGACCAGATTGACGCTTGGACTCAGAAGGCAACTGCCGAAGATCGCTGAGTGGACGCGTAGAGTCCGAAAACTGTTGACGCGAACGATCAAAGCTGTCAAGATGTCGATCCTGAGAATCGATGTTTTGACTCGACGCGTCCACAAGTTGTTGACGCGGGCGATCCACTACTTCAAAACGTTGACGCGTCTCGTCCACTTGTCGACGCCGATGTTCTTCCCCTAACATAACGATCGTATGTTACAAAATCATCATCAGTTCAAGAAAGACACTCATTACATCTATCATCAAATGAACAAAATTTACCCCTACATTTCACACAAATATTATGAGGATCAATAGATCCTTTAGGAAGTCGAGTACGACACCCTTCACTAACACACCTACGTAAAGCAGGGGAGGAGTCGGCCATTTTGAATGGTTACGTGAAAGACCGACGAGCAAAAAATAAGGGAAATATTAATAAAGATAACCTCAAACAAAAAGATTTCAAGATTAGAAACAAGAGAAAATAATTAACGATAGCTTAAACTCAGAAAAGAACGTTGTACATCACCAAACAACTTCCCAAGAGAGTAAAACCACGAGAGCAAACTTCAATATGTCAGCCAGCTATGGTGGCAGAAGAAGAACTGGAGTTGGTGTGTTGTTCCACCTGAGCTACCGCTAGGGTGCGGTTGTACACCTGCCGTATCTTCGATAGCGCGAGAATTTGAATTTCTGCCAGGGCGTCAGGGGACTTCAGCTCTTTATATAACCAGCGGGTAAGTTTTATATTTAAAACTTCCTTTTTCATGAAGTGTTATCTTGTTTACAATGACAATTTCTTTGCAGTTAATGTCAAGACCTTAACTTGCTTCAGTCAAGTCTAATAAAAGATACTTATCCCCATAAACAGTCATCAAGGTTGAAAAAAAATTGTCAACATTGACTAAAACTCAAAAGACAATATCAATGCACTTAATACTTAAAAACTACTGTCTATAGGAAGGCAAAAGTTAAAGAACGGAATCTTATTTTGCTGAAACCTTTCAACATGTCCTGGGAATAAGGCATAATTGGACAAGTATTCACTTCATATATTTCATGTCTTCTTCAGTTGTTTTTTTGCAGCATAGTGCTACAGTCCTAAAAGGAAAAGAAGCAAGTAATAAGAGGAATTGAAAGTAATAAAAGTAAATTACTTATTTACATTCTACAATACAAATAAACAAATGTATGAATCATAGAAGCAAACCAATATCTATCTCTACAGCGCCAAAACCTTTGCCCAGAGAGACTAAGCCAAAAAGTAGTGGGACCATTCAACAAGTTTAATACATCAGGCCAAATGGAGGTCCCCGGGTGTGGCCCCTGGAGATAAAAAGTGCGAGTTTAGGAGCCAGATCTGAACAGTGCGTTCAGGCCACCATTTCAGAATGTGGCTGCCCTATTAGTAATGGTGCTAAATCACTTGACACCACAATGCACCTGTGTCCCCAGCAAAAAGAGCAATATACCCTACCACCTCGAAATCACCTAAATAGGGACAAACAGGTGAATACAAATAAAGTATGTAGAGCAATAGTTGAAGGTAAAAACGACTAAATAACAATCTCTCCAACAAATATTCAAAAGCTGTTACTAGAATTGAAGTTGAGGTAACTTCTAAAGAAATCAAGAAAAAAACTATAAACCATCAATAAAATCGAATAGTATTTGTTGTAGGTAGATATAGATGTAACAACTGAAGAATTTCATACTTTCAACTTCCCATGGTCTTATGTCACAGCCTGTCTAGATGTTTATAAGGTGACAATTTGCATTGAATTGATATTTGTAAAACCATGATTATTGACAATACTGTAACAAGAGAAATTAAAGTTTCAACAGTAGATGACCGTAAGAAATTCAAAGATCAAATTATTTTAACCCAAGTTTCAATTGTTAGAAAAAAAAAAGAAAAAAAAAACACCTACTATTAAAAGATCATACTCAGACAAGGGGGAACTCGATCATTGCTCCTACCCTAAGAGAGAAACTCATATCTGACAAAACAGTTAAATTCCAATATATATTGTTAGACATGGTTGAATAAGAACTATTTGTAAGCTCTTTGAGACTACCATCTATGTTTTCCAAATCAGCCAATTAGGTATAACTGCCAAATCATATTTTTTCCTCCTGTAAGACAATTATTACTGAACTTGAACAATCATTTTTATTTTACCCTATGAGAGGATGTAGTTTTAGTAGAAAAATACTTCTCTCATATTTCATTTATTATTGATTTTAATAGCATGTCGAAGTTTAGAGGTGTGTCATCCATTTTGCCAATGTAATATACTTTTATAGTCTTTACCTTTACGATGTCTTTTAAAAAATCATGGGAAATTATTGACTTTTTTCCTGAATCTTTAGGTAATAATGTAATAATATATCAGTCCTATTCTGCCCAACATAAGTTGTAACAACTACAGTAATTGTTCACCATCGTACAACAGTTGAAATGCTAGCAAATTAGCTGTTACGTAATTCCACTACTCATAACGAAACTGCTGTTTTTTTTTTGGTATCAATACTTTTATAATTCATTCTCTTTTGCTTTCCAACTTATTGAACTATTAGTTCGGATAAAGAGGTGGAGAATAAGATTTTAGTGCATTATAATTTCGTCACGAACAGGGAGCTCGCATGATACACGAGATACCTTACAAATTTTCTTCTAGGGATGAAAGTTTGGTGAATCCACAATACGCACGATAGCAAGTGTTAATGAGTATACGCGGTATTTACTGTATCCTATATTATGAATTTTAAGCCCCAAAAATGACTACAACAAAAAAGGTAAAATAGGAAAAATGTAGAACTTATCTCCCCTCAAAAACCAGATATAAAGGAGTCTGTGATATAGATTTACACATACAGTAATCCCTCGCCATAACATGGTTCACCAATCGCTCCCTCAGTACATCACGGACTTATAAATATACAGTATTATACTGTAGGTAAATCTATCTCACAGACTCAATACCGCAGGTTTTTGAGGGATGACAAGTTCTATCCTTTTCAAATTTTACATTAATTTTTTTTTATAAATAGTTATTTTTGAGCTTAAAATAAGTAATACTCTATATACTCGTGTAACACTTGTAATCTTCATATTGTGCGAGCACAAAATTTTATATCCATAAAAATGATTTCATCATGTATCTTATGTATCATGGCGCTTCCTTATTAGAGACAAAATTATAATACACTTACCTCTTATTCTTGACCTCTATATCCCAACTTATAGTTCAATAAGTTCAAAAAGCAAAAGAGAATGAATTATTAAAGCATTGTAACTAAAGAAAAAACAGCAGCTTTGTTATGAGTAACCGAATACGATAACAACAGCTGATTTGCTAGCATTTCAACTGTCGCACGATAGTTAACAATTACCGTATTTGCTACAAATTATGCAAAGCTGAATATGACTGATATATTATTACAATATTACATTTAAGATTTAGAAGAAAAAGTCAATAATTTCCCAAGTTTTGTAATCAGGCATCATATAGGCAAAGAATTTAAAGCATCATGCATCGGCAACAAGGATGACACCTCTAAACTTAGACATGCCATTAAAATTGATAATAAATAAAATGAGAAGAGTATTTTTTTTTTACTAAAGCTACATATTTTCATAACGTAAAATAAGAATGACAGTTCAAGGTACAGTAATAATTGCCTTTTAACGAGAGAAAATAAAAATTTAGTAGTTAGCATAAATGAATGTCTCCAAGAGCTTACAAATTATTACAAGAATTATTATTGGATGGAGTTAAGGGAAATATCTGTTATCAAAATTATGTTTATTTTAATACAGCTGTCATTTTTGCCCACATTAAATAGAAAGGTTTGGTCAACAGCATAGCCTGGCCAAGCAGTACTTATGTCAAAGTGTGTTCTGATTTATATTTTTTCATTTACATATGTTTAAGAATATCATGAGGGTTTACAACAGCTTAAATTCTTGAAGATTACAAAATATGAAAATTAAAAAAAAAACAAATTTAGTGTAGATTTCTGTTGCTACTTCACGGTTTTTCAGCTATCGCAGGGGGTCTGGAAACAGAACACCTGCGATAGCCGAATTACTACTGTAATCTGCAATGTACCGAGGGAGCAATAGGTGAACCGTGATATGGCGAGGGATTACTGTTCACTATTTTTACTAAACATGCAAGAGGAATGCTGCATACAAACACGTGTTTATGCTAGCCTAGCCTATCTCATAGGTATACGACTAGAGTATATTGTGCTGCACTATACATGTTCGCTACTGTATCATACAGCACTACTGTAATAATATAGAATATCTTAAGGCTACAGGACAAGGAGAATTTATCTAAAAAGTTACTGCGTAATGAAAAATTTATACTTACGTACCTAATTTAAAGTAATTTCTATTTGTGTTAGCTATACAAATCTGAGTCCTTTACACAGGGAATATGTTTCAGGGAGAAAGTTGGACAGCAGCTGAATCGTGTAACGAGCAGTTAAGTGACTGGTGGGTACAAGGTCAAGAATCCTCGCCTCCTTACCTGTCAAAAGTCTCTTCCCTTATGACTTTATAGCTCAGGACTGAGATGGGTAATTGCATAGGGAAAAATAACCTAAAAAAAAAACTGAGAGGGGTGGTTGAGGATGGAAGTATAATCTAAAGGACTTGGGTTTGTATAGCTAGGAAATTACGGACTTTGGATGTGACAGACAACAATATATTCTGATAACTAGACAAATATTAGGCTGGCAAATGAAGAACTTTATGAAAACTATATCCTGGAGGAGCTGGGGGGAGAGTGACTGTTCCCCACAATCTAGTTTTGGGGTGTTTGAATGTGTGTGGATGTAGTAAGATAGAGAGTAAAAGATGTGAGATTGAAAGTATGTTTAGGAATAGAAGGATGGATATATTGGCTTTGTGTGACACAAAGATAAAAGGGAAAGGTGAAGTGATGTTTGGTGAAATGTCTGGTAGAGTGTCTGGGATTGAAAGGGGAAGAGAAAAGAGGTGTGGCTTTATTGCTAAGAGAATGGATGACAGGTAAAGTAGTGGAATGGAAGGAGGTATCATCTAGGTTAATGTGGGTAAGGGTTAGGTTGGGTAGGGAATGTTGGGCGTTTGTCAGTGTATTGTCCAGGTAGTGAGAAAAGTGAAGAAGAGGGGAATGAGTTCTGGAATGAATTAACTAGGTGTGTAGAAGGATTAGGTAAAAGGAATTATGTAGCTGTCATGGGTGACTTAAATGCTAGAGTGGGCGCTGGAGAGGTAGAAGGTGTCATTGGGAAGTATGGCGTACCAAGTGAAAATGAGAGTGGTGAGAGACTGGTAGATATGTGTGTTGAACAAGAGATGGTGATAAGTTCTAGCTTTTTCAAAAAGAAAGATAAAACAAGTGTACATGGGTAGGAGTGGCAAATATAAGAGTGGTAGAAAGGGCGTTGATGGATTATGTGTTGATAACTAAGAGAATGTTTGGAAGATTGATAGATGTGCACGTGTTTAGAGGTATGGCTAATGGTATGTCTGGTAATTTTTTGGTGGAAGGAAAATTAGTTGTAGCAAAAGAGTGGGCAATAGAGTAGATGGATGTAAAAGGGAGCTAGTGAAGGTTGAAGAGCTAATAAAACCGGGGGTGAAAAGTAAATATCAAGAAAAGTTGAAAATGGTATAGGACGAAGTGAAAGTAAGAGAAACTGGTAATTTAGAGGCGTGGAAGTTAGTAAAAGAAAATTTGTGGGGATTGCAAGTGATGTGTGACAAGAAGTTTGTTGGAGGCCGCATGAGGAAGGGCAGTGAATGGTGGAATGAAGGAGTGAAGGTAAAAGTGGAAGAGAAAAAAAGAGGGCTTTTGAAGAATGGCTGCAGAGTAATAGTGTAGAGAAGTATGAAAAATAGAGAGAAAAATGTGGAAGTAAAGCGCAAGGTAAGTGAGGTAAAGAGGGCAGCTGACCTGATGTAGGGTCAGGGATTGGGTCATTCATATGAAGAGAATAAGAAGTTTTGGAAAGAAGTGAAGAGAGTAAGGAAGGCTGGCTCAAGAATTGAAGAGACAATGAAAGATGGAATTGGAAGGTTGTTAAAAGGAGAGGAGGCAAGAAAAAGGTGGGCTGAGTATTTTGAAAGTTTACTGAATGTTGAGGATAATAGGGAGGCAGATATAATTGCTGTTGCAGGTGTTTAGGTGCCAGTGATGGGAGATGAGAATGAGAGATTACAAGAGAGGAAGTGAGGAGAGCACTAGATGAAACGAGAGTAGGAAAAGCATCTGGTATGGATGGTGTGAGAGCTGAGATGTTGAAAGAAGGGGGTGTGACTGTACTTGAATGGTTGGTGAGATTGTTGAATGTGTGTTTTGTCACCGGAGCTAAGAAAGAAAACGAGAGAAAGGGGTAACTCGTGACTGCGAACAGAAAACGGGGACCCCAAGCTCTCGCTCTCTTAAACACAAAAACAGGACTAAAAAACACACAACACTATTATAAACGTATAAAATAAACCTGTACATCCATAAAACACTACGATCGAAGAATAGCAACTGCTAAAACTTAAAATAAATAGCACAGTCGAGTGACGAACGCCTCGGAGGGGCGGGTACTAAACAAATACAAAGCTAAATCTCTATCTCGTTCGTAGGCTGGACTTACTAGCAAAAAGTACCATGAGCATAAATACACAAAAAAATAAAAATAAAAATAATAACGGTTCTAAAGGCATAAGGCCAGGGACTTAACCAAGAACCTAAGTGACAGAGTACTAAACGGGCAGACAAAGATGAATTCCCAAACAAGTGAACAAACAATGGCCGCCATGAAAGGCCAGACGGGAATAATAAAACAGACTATACTGGATATAAAACAAAAGCCCGGTACAATAAAATACTGTCAAAACAAACTATGGTACTTAACATTGGAATGTGTGAAGATGGAGCTTCGGACATGACAAAATAAATCCACGATTGATAAAAAAGACCGAGAGCACAACAAAACAATTCAACACTTTGTATTCCAAAAAGAAGGATGTTGTTCAGATGGCGCTCGCGTCGTGGCGTGGGTGGTGCGGCGATGGGGGTGTGTCTAGGGCCTTTGTATCGGCCCATCCCTTTGACGAAGGTATTAACTAAATGGAAGACAACCTGTGAATAGTGGATTTCACGCGCCTTTGCTTTATACACGACACCCAAAAGGTGCTCGCGCGAGGGTTGTAACCTCAGCATTCCATGCTTTTATCTTTCTCTGGTATAATTGGAAGGTTTTATCAGAAAAGATATACAAGAAGGACTTTTCACCGGGAGCCACAGGTCTCTCCCCAGAAATAGATTTTTCCTTCGTCAAAATCCCTTTTGTGTTGTCAATGGTACCAGTAGATTGGGTTTTTGCGTATATTGTACCACTATACAAGGGTAAGGGAGATATGCATGAGTGTTGTAATTCAAGGGGTATTAGTTTGTTGAGTGTAGTTGGAAAAGTGTACGGTAGAGTACTGATTAATAGGATTAAGGATAAAACAGAGAATGCAATCTTAGAAGTACAGGGTGGTTTTAGAAGAGGTAGGGGTTGTATGAATCAGATTTTTTACAGTTAGGCAGATACGCGAGAAATATTTAGCAAAAGGTAAGGATGTGTATGTTGCGTTTATGGATCTGGAGAAAGCGTATGATATAGTTGATAGGGAAGCAATGTGGAATGTGATGAGGTTATATAGAGTTGGTGGAAGGTTGTTGCAAGCAGTAAAAAGTTTCTACAAAGGTGGTAAAGCATGTGTTAGGATAGGAAATGAAGTGAGCGATTGGTTTCCGGTGAGAGTGGGACTGAGACAGGGATGTGTGATGTCACTGTGGTTGTTTAATTTGTAGGGGGATGGAGTGGTGAGAGAGGTGAATGCTCGAGTGCTTGGACGAAGATTGAAACTGAAGACGAGAATGACCATAAATGGGAGGTAAATCAGTTGTTGTTTGCGGATGATACTGTACTGGTTGCAGACGCGGAAGAGAAGCTTGGCCGATTAGTGACAGAATTTGGAAGTGTGTGTGAGAGAAGGAAGTTGAGAGTTAATGTGGGTAAGAGTAAGGTTTTGAGATGTACGAGAAGGGAAGGTGGTGCAAGGTTGAATGTCGTGTTAAATGGAGAGTTACTTGAGGAGGTGGATCAGTGTAAGTACTTGGGGTCTGTTGTTGCAGCAAATGGTGGAGTGGAAGCAGATGTACATCAGAGAGTGAATGAAGGATGCAAAGTGTTGGGGGGCAGTTAAGGGAGTAGTAAAAAATAGAGGGTTGGGCATGAATGTAAAGAGAGTTCTGCATGAGAAAGTGATTGTACCAACTGTGATGTATGGATCGGAGTTGTGGGGAATGAAAGTGACAGAGAGACAGAAATTGAATGTGTTTGAGATGAAGTGTCTAAGGAGTATGGCTGTGAATCTCAAGTAAATAGGGTTAGGAATGAAGTAGTGAGGGTGAGAACGGGTGTAAGAAATGAGTTAGCAGCTAGAGTGGATATGAATGTGTTGAGGAGGTTTGGCCATGTTGAAAGAATGGAAAGTGGCTGTCTGCTAAAGGTGGTGATGAATGCAAGAGCTGATGGGAGAAGTACAAGAGGAAGGCCAAGGTTTGGGTGGATGGATGGAGTGAAGGAAGCTCTGGGTGATAGGAGGATAGATATGAGAGAGGCAAGAGAGCGTGCTAGAAATAGGAATGAATGGCGAGCGATTGTGACGCAGTTCGGGTAGGCCCTGCTGCTTCCTCCGGTGCCTTGGATGACCACGGAGGTAGCAGCAGTAGGGAATTCAGCATTATGAAGCTTCATCTGTGGTGGATAATGTGGGAGGGTGGGCTGTGCCACCCTAGCAGTACCAGCCGAACTCGGTTGAGTCCCTTGTCAGGCTGGGAGGAACATAGGGAGGAGACATCCCCTTTTTTGTTTTGTTTGTTTGATGTCGGCTACCACCCAAAATTGGGAGAAGTGCCTTTGTATATGTATGTATATCCTACAATATACTGGTATTGGTGCTGATGTAATATTCATTATGAAGATAGTTTGAATAAGTTACAAAATTATAGAAATGATACTCCTCATTATTAGTATGTGCACACAATCACAATACAGTAGTGTGACCTTGAGATCAGCTGATGACTAACAAAAGTTAAAAAAAGTAATTGTTGATTATTGAAAAAAATCCCACTATTGAAAAATAGACAACAAACATGTTACATGCTTCAATAATTCATGAACAGAAAAATGTCTTAAATAAATATGAAGACTTCATAATGAGCTAAAAATGAAATACTCTATGATGCTTGAAAAAATGAATTACCTGTACACACACAAAAAAAAAGTGTGTGTGTATTCATATGATAATTAATAATGGCTATAAATAAACTGTAGGAAAACTTTAATATTATATAACATATTGGTGCTGATGTAATATTTGTGAAGATATTTTGAATAAGTTAAGAAATTATAGAAACAATACACACTATTATTCGTGTGCACATTCCCTGATACAGTAACGGGACCTTGAGATCACCTGATCAAAACAAAAGGTAAACAAACAAAAATAAAGGTAGTAATTACTGACTATTAAAATGCTACCAAAATTGAAAAATAGAATAAAAACATGATTTAACAAAGTATATGATATACTATGAACCAGGAAAATAAAATAATGATATACAGTAATAAAATATGGATAAAATATGATTTAGATTTTAGATGATTTCTGTTTTACCCTGACAGCATAATGAATCTACAAAAAATTCACTTAAGTTCGACATATGCCCAGGTCGAGTTATTACAAGTCTCGAGGTTCCTATCTCGGTCATAAGTTGACAACTACCGGTACTTTCTTTATGGAGAGATCAGTGCTCACGAACAAACAGGAGATTCTAGGCCTAAGATACTGCATTCTTTTCAGATATTTACGCATTGCTCTTACGGGACAGAGTGACATGTTATCAGTTATATCTTTGAGACAAGATCGTGAAAGGCAATCTGATATCGTTTTCAATTGGATTCTGGGTTTTGGCCACAAATTCGAAAATGAAAGATAATAATAGTTCTTTCCACCCTCCAGAATGTGATATAAGATAAGATAGACCATGTAATTTGCTTACTCTCTTGGCTAAAGCTAAGGCAAGAGAATGACAGTCTTTAATGTCAGGTCTCTGTCTATGGCTTTATGCATAGGTTTGTAAAGGGCTTTTCTTAAGGCCCTGAGAGCCTTTGTCACATTCCAGGTAGGGGGTTGAAGTTGTCACATTCCAGGTAGGGGGTTGAAGTTATCGAAGAGGACAAGACTGTTCAAAACTCCTAATGAGAGCTAAGAGTTCCCATGATGAGGAGAGGTCAACCCCTTTCAGTTTGAAAACTTCGATTCTAGAACGGGCGGTAAAACCCTACTGCACATTCTGTGAGAAGTTCCAGCAGGTCTGAATACCACTCCACTGCTGGCCACTTCGGAACCACTAACGTTACTACGGCTCTCCGAGATATTCGAACTCTTCAGTGTCTGAAGAATAAGTCAGAATGGGGGAAAAGATGTAAAAGTCCAGTGTATCCCATGGGTGCTGAAAAGAATCTTTCATCACTGCAGCTTGGTCTGGGACTGGAGTGCAATACACCGGGAGTTTGATTCAAGTAACAGGCGAATATGTGTAGAGACGGGAAACACCACAAGTCATAAGTTTCATTGCCACTAGAGGAAGCAAAAACCATTCTGAACCAACTGTCATCCTTGGACGGCTCAGGTAGTCTGCAATGAAGTTCCTCTCCAACATAAACCTCGCTGAGAGGGAGATTGCTTGGGTCTGAGCCCACTTGATAGCAGGAGACGCTGCCCCTCCTTGTTTGGAGATATAGGTCACTGCCGTGGAGTTTTCGTTCATCAGCACTACAGAGTGACCTTTAAGTCTCCAAGAAGTGGAGTAATGCTAGCTGCACTACTATGATCACCAGGAAAATGAAGTGAAAGGCCTTGTCCTCTTCTAACCATAAGCCAGAGACTTGCTCCCTTCCTAGATGAGCACCCCACCCTTAGTCAAAAGCATCTGAGAACAGAAGGAATTGTGGGGTGAGAGCCTGAAGGAGGGTTCCTACTAACAGGTTTTCCTCTCTCAGCCACCAAAAGAGGTCTGTTATCACCTCCTGTGGTACTGAGAGGAGGGCTGCAGGGTGGTCTGATGTCTGCGACCACTGGCTCTTCACAGCCCACTGCACTGAGTGAAGACGCATTCTCCAGAAGGGGAAGAATTTCTCCAATGCAGGGAGATGGCCTAGAACCATCTGCCAAGAGTATGCAGGAAGAGGTTTCCCTTTCAGAAAGGTCACTGCTATTTCTCTGAATCTCAGGATGCTGTCGGCAGATGGGGTAAAGCTATGGCTTGTAACTAGTCTATGGACTTCAGGTTCACTAGGATCCCTAACTCCTTGGAAAAACATAGTAGAAGATTACTGTAACTCAACAGATGAGCTCGGGAATCTGCTAGGAGGAGCCAACTGTTCAGGTTCAACAAAAGCCTGATGACCATAGCATGATCCCAAGCTGAGACAAGGGAAAAGACTTTAGTTAAAACCTGAGGGGCTGTTGACAGGCCGAAGAATAGCACACTGAACTGGAAAATCTTGTCTCGAAAGGGAAACATTAGGCAATTCCTTGAGACATGATGGACTGAGATCTGAAAGTAGGCGTCTTTCACGTCTATGGTTAGAAGAAAATCGTTCTTCCTGATGGCCATGAAAACAGGGGCTGGAGTCTTCATTTTGAATTTTGTCTGCAGCACACACAGATTCAAACAGGAGGTGTCTCTGACAGGTCTCCAACTTCCTGTCAGCTTCTCTACTAAAAATAGATTGCTGTGGTACCCTGGTGAGTTGTTTAAGACTTCCTCCATGACTCCTTTGGACAACAATTTGGATACTTCCTCTACTAAGCGGAGGTCCTTTACCAAGCCTTTTATATAGAATTGTTGGATTGTCAGAGGCAGCGACAGGCCATAAAAGGGACTCGATATCCTTAACGAATGACTTGTATTGTCCAAGTGTCGGCATCGAAGTCTTACCTGATGGTAAGCTGGGGGACATGCACTCCCTATCAGGAGCCTCTGTGATAGTGCCCTCTTTGTCCAGAGGGATGACCTCTCTGACAAAAGGTGGGTCTGGGGGCTTGCCTCCGAGGCTGTTTTGAATCTGTTAGAGGCAGAGGTCATCTTTACCTAGGAATTAGCTTAAAAGGAAGAGTTCCTTAGCTGCAGCTGGGGGTAGGCAACCTACGTGCTGCTACCTTTCTTATCAAAGGGACGAAGAAGTCTCAGAAGAAAATAAGAACCCTTGCTTAAACCTTGACCCAAAATAGTTTTATTAATAAGGACAATCTAAACGAGCTTCCAAGAGAGGCAAGGTAAAGATCTCAGTCTCATAAAATAAAATGTGTGACCGAGTCACAGCCGCAACAAGTTTGTAAACATTTATGAACAATCTTTTCTAAAATTTCATCATGTTCAAACTTTAAAAATAAATCACAGACATATCCTTACATATATAAGTGGTCTTCTATGTTGATACTCCCAAGGAAGTAATGTTCAGCAGAGAAGAAAGAAATTGTTCATTTTACTCAAACAATTTTGTTGAGAATAACTGATGTATCTGGCAAAAAAATGTCACCCATCCTGCAAAGGCACAATTCTCTGATTATTTGTTGTGCACCCACTACTAGGCCAAAGAGAAAGTATCCAGTGACCTGTAGGTGCAGTCTTTTAAATAAAGTGCGGTGAAAAAGATTAGTCTTTTCCAAACACTGGCACTAAGGACTTGAGATACCGAGTTGTTTGGCAAAATGCTAAGGTTCTGGCAACACAGCATATAAGCTTTGGGAGGGGACCCTAGCAGTGCTTCTCTCAAAGATTTTTAAGATTCAAGTACAACTTCACGTAACCAGAAGGATATGGTATGTTTGGTTATTTCCTTCTTGTTTCAACTTGTGCTTACAAACAAGTTAGGGAGGGACAGTCATAAGGGAGCAGTTCTTCCAGATCACGTTATCTCCTTTATTACCGAGATGGAGGAGGAGTCAAATCTATTATAACTAATTGATGGATTTTGGGTCTTGGCAGTAAGCTCTAGTGACATATCTTTCCACCCTTTGGAGTGTGAAACAAGATAAGATAGGCCATGTAACTTAATCACACTCTTTGCAGAGGCTAAAGCTAGAAGGATGACTCTTGAGTATGGCCTCCATCTGAAACTTTGTGGAGAGGTTCATAAGGTACCATTTCAAGGGACCTCACAGAACCTTTTTGGATACACTTTGGCTTGGGCCGCGTCTATATCCATGCCCATGTAACGTATTAATAAAAGAAAAAGTTATTCATCATAATTTAATCATAAATTAAGATCCTTTTGCTCAATATCTTGCTTCTTTTGGCTCCTGTGAGGCAAGCCTGCTGCTCCTCTATCCACAACTCTCTCTCTCTGCACTACCGATATTACCCTCTTCTGAACAAGAGAGCAAATTTTTATGTATTATTGTAATAATGTACTGCATTTTCTCAAATGTTACATGTATCGAGCGCAACATTGCATCATATTGCATTGATAAAATATAATTAATAATGTTCATAGATGAAATAATGTATTTTGATATTAGGGTTCGAGCATTTATTAATTACCTCAAAGATAGGATGTGATTCTTTTTACTTTTGCACTGCAGTAGGATTTAAGTCTTTTGAGAGCAATGCTCTTATGATTGTTTTGATGTTTTGGTTTTTGAGATTGTTTATGAGACACTCAACGCTCAGTTGGAACTTGGAACTTGGAAACCCAGAGTCACAGAGCAATGTAATCCCAAATAAACTAAATGTATTCCAATAAGTAGTCTGTCCCTAATTATAACACATCCAACCCAGAAGACAAGTCAGCTAAGAGGCTGGGATCTAATATTCTCATCTAACTACTGTATTATTATTTCCAGGTGAGTAATATGCTGAAATCACCAGACAATAATCAACCAACATAAAATTTTCTTCTTCCTTATGTTAGCAAGATGTTGAAATTGTCTTTTCTTCTTTGAAATGATAAAATTCTTGCTAAAACCGAGAAAAACAAACGTAAAAATGAGCGAATGTCAGAGGTCAAACTCAGGCATGTACTCTCTCTCAGGTTTGTGGTAGAACTGAAGGGCGAAGGGTGTAATTAATGATCGTCTGCTACTCATGGAAGTTATACAGATGCCATAGTTCACAATTTCTTTTACATTAAAATGTAATAATTATCAAAATTTACGATAACAGAAGAAATACTGCACTTTCTTGTAGGGATCAATGTTTGTAATTTATTGAGTTACTTTTACTAATTACCCCATTAACTATGAAAGTACAAGGAATTTTGACAAAATATTTTGTATACGCATTCTCCGTTGCCATACGATCCTTGGTGAACTTTTTCAGGATTTTGAGTTTTTCTTCCTATACCCCCATATACAGTACTGGCATTCCGGACAGCCCTCTTAGGAGATAAGAAGTGAGCTGCTTCGTGAAACTTTTTTAAATGAGGTTGACATAAAATATCTGACCACTCTGGAAGCTCCCTTGGAATATCTACATGAAAATATTCTAAGAACAGTAACATTAAAATCAATATTTCCTATATAAACTATAAAAACTTGAACAAAACAAGAGGAAGAGAAATAAGATAGAATAGTGTGCCTGGGTATACCCTCACATCCAAGACAGTGGAAGACCATGGTACAGAGGCTATGGCACTATTCTAGACAAGAGACCAATGGTTTGATTTTGGAGTGTTTTTCTCCTAGAAGAGCTGCTTACCATGGTCTGATTTTGGAGTGTCCTTCTCCTAGAAGAGCTGCTTACCATGGCTAGTCTCTCCTCTACCCCTACCAAGAGGAAAGTAGCCCTTGAATAAGCACAGTGCAATAGTTAACCCCTTGAGAGAAGAAAATTTGTTTGGCAATATCTGTGTTGTCAGGTGTAGGAGGACAGAGAGTATATATAAAGAATAGGCCAGACTATTCAGTGTATATGTAGGCAAAGAGAAAATGAATCGTAACCAGAAAGAAGGATCCAATTTAGTACTATCTGGCCAGTCAAAAGACCCCATAACACACTCACGGTAATATCTCAATGGGTGGCTGGTGACCTGTGGACAGGCCAAAGCATAATACTTTGAATTAAAATACTTTCCTTCTGAAAAGGAAACACAAGTACTTCTTTGACCTTGGATGGACAGGGATCTGGAAATAAGCATCCTTCAGGTCTATAGTCATCAAAAGTTATTCTATCTGATGGCTTGAATTACTGTACTTAGTGTCTCCATCTTGAACTTCGTGTCAGTTTCTCTACTAAAAAGATATTGATGAAGAGAACTGAAGGCTTCCTCTACTGCGTTCTTCCTCAGCATTTGAGACACTTCTTCCTTCAGTAAGAGGTCTTTCTGGGACCCCTTCACATAAAAGGACTACACAGTCTGAGTAAAGTATTTCTCCTGCCAAGAGATCCGACCTGAAGAACTGCCACCTCTTCCTCTCCCCACCAATAGTAAGTTGGGAACATGCCTTCCCTAATGGGAACCTCTGCAACTTCAGCTCTTTGATTAGAGGGATGTGCTCTGCATCGAAAGGGAGCTGCTGTATCCTGTCTTCTAAATGAGGAATTATTCTCAGGCTAAGGAAGCACCTTTCATTGAGGTACTTGTTTGAGAGAAGCTGGTCTAGTGTCTTGGCGAGAAGTTGGAAAATACAAAGCTGCAGCCCTTCCTAAGAAAGAAGACTGGCTAGTTTCCCCACAGTGCTGTTACTTTTGTGTGTGTGTGTGGGGGGGGGAGTTTAGGATGTTCTATAATATAGTTTCTTAGGTACAGAGCATCCTTCTGTGTTATTTGTTTACAACATTTGGCAAGTACTGCCTCTCTCCTCTTAAGGATGCAGGTACCCCCAAATGGAAGCTGTCCAGTGAAGAACAAATTGCAGGCCTTTCACTCCTGAACATACTAATTCCTCAGGGCTTTTTAGTTTCAGGACCCTGAAGGTTCTCTGAAATGGCAATAAATGACACGGCTCCTGACAAGTGGTCGTGCCAAGAGCATGCGTGGAAAACTCACAGCCATATCTTCCACATTCTGAAATTGAGAAGCTGAAAATAAGTTTAGAAGATGGAGTAGTTTCTCATCCGATGTTCATGGAGTCAAGTTTGCGATGACTGTATAAATCAGAAGGGGACCTGGGTATGGCCCATATTACATGTAAAATTTTCTTTGTCTTGATAAAGCGGGCAAAGGCAGTTTTATTTATTCAACAGTTCTAAAGTGTCTCTTACCTGATTTAACAATGGATCATTAAATTGAGATTTTGTACTCTTGACACTCTAGAAAAATTATGTCAACAGTACAAAGCCTACTTGAAGGTTGAGAACTTGACAGTTCACTAAGATTGTGTATATACCTAAACATGTCTATAATTTAAATTAAGTGGGAGACCTCCACAGGACCTGATGCTGGAACTTCTAAGGGGGTTAACACAGCAGGCATCTACCATCTTCTTTGCAATTTGCTTGGGAGAGTCATCGACAGTGATTTTAGTCACCAGCATATCTAGTATTTTGATTTATCACAGCAGCGCTTGGCTATCGTTTAGGGAAAGGACACGAATTCTTCACTTTGCCTGAAAAATTTTTCCTCTCATCTGGGTCCTGAAAAAAAAAATGATGAAACAATAGATACTAAAAAAGGAGAATACTGATTAAAATAAAGTGTGAGACTCATGGACATAGTGTGAGGGAGAATGAGAGGGTTTCTTCTCCTTCTCCAAGCTAGAAGAGTGTGGGAACGAAAAAGATTGATCAAATGTATCCCACTGAGAACGTCTATTTCTCTTTACCGAACAATGTGGCGGGGATTCTGATCTCTGCCTCTTACATAAAGGAGTCTCAAAAATCCATTGTCCATTTGACATAAGAAAATGGCAGGTATCTCTCTGGTGCCATTTTGCGCTTGTCTGGGATTAGGTTTAAAATTGCCAGTAGCTACTTTTCTGATTGTAAAAGTCAACTCAGTAATTCCAACGCAAGATGGACCTGAAAGTGTATAGGTTATTCTCGTGAAAGACAGAAAACTTGTAACCGTTAAGTCAACATGAATTGTTGTTGCTCGTGAGATGACGCTGCATTCAGATGGTGCACCTGCTTGATACGCATGACAAGGTTGGTGTGTAAGTAGGCATGCAAATATATATTTGTGCATTCCCTGAATGATTTGTATAAAAAGTACAATTACTTGTACCAGCAAGTGTACGTGAGACACTTATGTGATCCTGTAGGTCCAGATCTGATGTTGCACTAGCACAAGGACGATACGACCAGGTCTGTAATTTCTGGTGAAGTCTTCCTATAAAATCTGAAAAACAGTAAGCTCCGAACAAAGCCACTTCTGTACCCTGTGAAACAATGTCACCCGTCGGTGTGGCTTTTGCTTAGTCAATACTTTCCCGACAAAAAATCATAAGTAAAGGTTCATCGCTTACCACAACACCCAGGTCACAAAGGATGAGGATCTAACTCTACTTGGCTCATGAAGGTGCCACAAGGACTACCCCCGAGACCGGAGCAGGTTCTCATATTGACTTGAGAAAAACTCATAATCCTGAATTAGTGAGTAAATAAAAGGCAAAAAGCATAGTGTGGACAGTGGTCAAGCAGCATCTGACCTGAATGATGACCAGGAGATATACGATGAGTGTCACCCTGACCCATCTGCTCCAACCCAGTTCAAGTTAGATGCTGGCAACCATTCAATGTTACCAGAATCCCATGATTTCCTTATTACTGGCCATAGTCAAATAGCAAAGTAGTAAACTGATTCAACTGACAATGGTTGTATATTGTGTAGGAACAAACAAAGTATGTTATCAACTTGCATTCTACAGTATATGTAAACAAGTAAATGAATCATAGACACAGACCAATATTTCAAGAGCCCCCTACCTTTGTTTTATGCTAACCCACACAGCAATGCAAATACTAATAGTAATTTATTCATTAATATTTTACAGTACATAAAAAAAAAAGTGTATGAAACATAGAATAGAAACAAAGAAATATTTCAACAGCACCCAAAGCCTTTGTCTTATACTAACCCACATGACAGTGCAAATACTAAAAAAGTATGTTATTCATTAACATTTTACAGTACAATATCTTAGGCTAATGCACAAAGCACTACAAACACTACAGTGCATAACATCAAATGTATGAATCATAGAAACAAGCTAATATTTTACCAGCACCCAAAACCTTTGTCAGGCTAATCTACAAGGTAGTGGGACCTCTCGTAAAGGTTGATCCAACAGTTAACATTGTGTGCCAGGGTGTGATACATGGAGCCAATTAGTGCAAGTTTAACTCCCAGTGGGGAACAGTGTACACATTCCATCCTTTAAGCATGTGACTGCCCAACAAACATAGGTGCCAAGCCACCTGGTGCTACAATACACTATAGTTACCAAGTATGAAAGAGGAACACTCCTTGCCTATCAAACTGAGCTTGGTTAAATGAGGGAGCAAGAGTGAATATAAATGAAGAAAGCTGAACAACAGCTGAAGCAATACAGATGAGATAATGAAGATTCAATTTACCACTAAAACTAAAATTCAGCAAATGTCAAGAATTTAAGAAAAAATCTAGCACTTGACAAAAAGCAACCGTATTCATTGCATGTAAATATTAGTTGCAACAAAATCACCACTTTACCTACTTAACAATAAAAGCTCTTACAAAAAATAATATAGTACTCCAGGAGTTCACAAATTTTAACTTAAGAAGGTCTTATGTCAGAAACTGCAAGAATTCTCATTAAGTAGGCAATTGCCATTTTCTTTAATTTGTAAACCAATGTTAACTGAACATAAAATAATAAAGAAATGAAATTTCCATTGAAGACAAGTTAGAAACTTTAAAATGTAGATATTTCTCTGGCATATATTTCCATTCGGTTAAAAACCCTTTCAATGCAAGGTCTTATCAAGAGAAGGGTATTGTAATGACAGATACTTAACAACTACTGACTTGACCTCGGGCCTAACAGGGCTTTTTTGGGTAACTCTGTCTGTTTAATGTTGATTTTATGAGATCTTTTGGTTATAATTAGCTACAAACTTTCAAGCTGGATATTTAAACAGATAAAACTAAATCACAGCAGAATGAAAGCCCTTTGACTTACCTACATAGAACAAACCCCAGCCCCTTTTTGTCTAAACAACTTGCACATACGGAAAAAAAATTCTTATCTTCAAGCTGGATATTTAAACAGATAAAACTAAATCACAGAAGAATGAAAGCCCTTTCACTTTCCTACATAAAACAAAAACCAAGCCACTTTTTGTCTAAACCGCTTGCATGTATGGAAAAAAAATATTCTTGACACTGCAAATATCTTCCAATCTACAAACAACCACACTAGTTGACAGGTAGATGAATAGGAATTCCTAGAAGAAGTTAAAAAAAGATGAAAAAGTTGAAAAATACCCTTCTTAAATGCACCAAAGTACAGTATTTCAATTAAAAAAATCTAAAGTGATTTGATCCATCAGAAACTATTCAAAGAATTGTAGCACTGAACTATTTTCATAAAATTCACTAATTCATTCTAAGGTACTTGAAAATTTCAAATCTAAGGTGTTATTTTGGATAGTTGGATAGAGATTATGGGATAAAAGTTCCCCTTGAAATTGAATATAATGATTTTGAATCTGAAAATCAAATACTTTATTTTAAAGTAATTCATTCTTCAAAGATGAAGAAATGGGTCATCATTATCAATTGTATTAGGATTCTGAAATATCAATTTAAAAATAAGACACAATATCAACAGCAGATATCACGTAAATTTTTGTAATAACCAAAGCTTAATTTCCTCCCCCAAACGAAGTCGGGATGAGGTTATGTTTTCGCCCCTATTTGTCCGTCTGTGTGTGAACAACTTCCTGGCCACAATCCATGGTCTTACGTAAGACCTACTTAGAAAGTTAAGTTACTTTCATTTCGTCAACCATAGTTCTTAGAGTAATGGTAAATAAATGTGCCGTAATAAAAAAAAATTTACATTTCACCAGTAGATAACTAACAAAACCCTGGATCTGAAGACATTTCTCTGGCTTAGGTTTCAATATGTACAAAACTATTTACTGTCCCAGTCAGTGTGAATGGTAACAGTCAGTTATACAGTTGACACATCAGTAGTACGTATTCACTTACTTATCTGCGCTTTAACTTACCAATATCATAGAGAGGAAGGGTACAGTAATACTAGTCACCAAATGGTTCCTTATTACCTAACCTCAAGCATAGCATGGGGTTTCTTAGATAACTATGCACACTTGTCATGTTGATGTTAGGTTATTTAATTAAACTCTGCTCCAGACTTTGCTAGCAAATAGAAAATCTTACGACATTTGATTAAAAACTGCTCTAGACTTTGCTAGCAAATATAAAATCACAGAATTTTTTAAAGTTTTAACTTATGCCCACATGATTCCAGTCTAGCCACTTGCACTTCAAGGTAAATTAACTTCTTAATTTGCAGAAGCATTACCTTAAACATGCCACAGACTTCTAGACAGGCCTGGTGGTCAACTTAGATAATCTAAATATCAAATCATTAAAAATTTCCCTTTTCTCTTGTGTCAACATCAACACATTAATCACTTAAATAGTGTTCATGCTTCAATACCTTTTCCTTTATAAGGATTTGTAATTTTGGGAAATGAGAATTTCAGATCTAAAGTCACTAACCATTGCAGAAGAAATGTTGCTAAGGGAACCACTCCTGAAGGATGGCTGTGCATGTCATCCTACAAGATGATTATCATCTACCAAAACGTAGCAGAGCCAAATCTGCAACGATGTTCACCTTTGCGGTTGTGATACCATAGTCCCTAAGGGATGATTTTAACCTTTTCATTTAGTTTCCTTCTTTCCCTTCCAGTGTAGAGCAGCTGTCTTTGCATTCTTCCCACACCAAATCACTTCATAATATCCTGATGGATGATTGCTTGGGGTTGCCAACAGTATCCTCAGTAATACTGGAACTGTAGGAAATGTGAAGAATTAGATGAAGAAGATGCAAGAAGGGATAATGGAATTAGGACTAAAGAATTCCTGATAAATGATACATTTGAATAACTCATCTGAGTAATCAAAATGGAAGGAAAAGTCCATTATGGGGAATTTCTTTGCCTTTTATGTTCAATCTCAAAATATCCTCCACTGGTCATCCTATTACCATCCTTTAATTTGTCTGAATGCATATTGAATTATCAATTTTGATTTTATTCTTGATTTGTTAAAAGTGCCAACAATGTATCTTAATGGAACATTTCTACAAATACTTATGATATTATGATAACCATTACAAATGCCATTATCTACATATTTCTATCCTGCTAAAATTCCATTTGTCCCCCCAAAATCCTCCTGGCTATAAAAGTGAATTTGGCATCATAACTCAGATCAAAATGGAGTTTTTATGATAAAACAAAGTTTTATGAATACTTACCTGGCAGTTACATATACATAGCTAATAATCTCTATTTCGGCAGAATTTTTCTAAATGTGGCAACCTCCTTGTGGTGGTTGGGTGGTAACACCCGTTAAAGGGTGGCAGGAGGAATCATTCCAGTTTTCTGTTCTTCAGTTCATCTATGCCCGACCTGTCTCCTGAGGGGAGGTGGGTGGGCCTTCGAATGTATATATAACTGCCAGGTAAGTATTCATAAAACTTTGTTTTATCATAAAAACTCCATTTTTATGAATAGAACTTACCTGGCAGTTATATATACATAGCTGATTAACACACTTGGAGGAGGGTGATAGACAGTAAACATCGTTGGGAAACAACCAAAAAAGCTGTAGGATAAATAAACACCTTGATTCCTTACCTGCTAAGGTAGCTGACTTCAAAGGTTCCTGCCTCTTGAGTTGCTTTCCCTTAGGAGTGTCAGCCAGGATGTGACCTGCAGTGCTGAAAACACTCAATCGAGTCTGTCAACGGGGTGAGACCAACAATATGACTAGACTTCAGGACTACCTATTGCCCAAAATAAAAACTGCAACCTTACCAAAACCAACCACCTAACTTTTGCAAAGTAGATAAAAATTATCTAACTAGACTGAGGTGACTGTACACAAGTCAAAGTCCTCAGACAACCAATAAAAACACCAACCTACGCACAAGTATACAAAACTAAGGTTGAGGGGAGGTAGTAACTCCTTTGCCTAATACAGAAGCCGTAGCTACGTATGGGCCAAAGGTATAGCATTTCTCATAATCCACTCTCACCTCTCTGAGGTAATGAGAGGCGAACACAGTTGCTCCTCCAGAATGTCGCATCCATAATTTATCGGACCAACATGTTCTTGCGGTAAGCAAGCGAGGTCGCAATGGCTCTCACTTCGTGAGCCTGCACTTTTAAAAGTCCGAAGTGTTCCTCCTCACACAAGAGATGCGCTTCTCTTATAACTTCCCTCAGGAAAAAAGACAAAGCGTTCTTGGAAAGGGGCTTCTGAGGATCTTTCACAGAACACCACAAGGAGCTAGAAGAGCCTCTCACATTTTTCGTGCGAGACAAGTAGGCCTTGAGGGCTCGTACTGGACAGAGGAGCCTCTCTTGCTCTTGACCCACAAGGTTGGTCAAGTTAGGAACCTCAAAGGTCCTTGGCCAGGGCTTTGAAGGGTTCTCGTTCTTAGCGAGAAAGTCTAATCTTAAGGCACAAACTGCCCCATTCAGATTGAAGCCTACCTGCTTTTCAATTGCATGGACTTCACTGACTCTTTAACTGTTGCTAAGGCCAAAAGGAAGAGGGTTTTCTTTGTAACCTCCCTAAGGGGAACCTGTGAGATGAGCTCAAATCTCTTGGTGCACAGAAATTTAAGAACCACATCAAGGTTCCAAGAAGGGGGCTTTAACTGGACCTGCTTGGTTGTCTCAAAAGACTTCAAGAGGTCATGTAAGTCCTTATCGCGAGACAAGTCCAAGCCACTATGCCGGCAGACAGAAGCAAGTATACTGTTGTACCCCTTGATAGTGGACACAGCCAGCTTAGCGTCCTGCCTGAGGTACAACAAGAAATCCACAATCTGGCTCACAGAGGTAGTGGATGAGGAAATCTTGTGCTTCCTACACCAAGCCCTAAAAGTCTCCCACTTGGACTGGTAGACCCTCTGTGAAGAGACCCTCTAGCGCTGAAAATCCTCTTGATCTGACGAGCTTCTCGATAGTCTGAAGGCAGTCAGATTGAGAGCGAGGGGGTTTTGATGATACCTCTCGAAGTGGGGTTGTCTGAGCAGCTTTGGACTTGCAGGGAGGCTTCTTGGAAAGTCCATCAACAAGTCCACCACATCTGTGAACCATTCCCTCATTGGACAGAACGGAGCTATCAGGATCATTCATCCCGAATCGAGGAGAGCGAATTTTCTGACTACCAGATTGATGATCTTGAATGGGGGAAAGGCATATGTGTCCATCCCCGTCCAATCCATCAAAAAGGCATCTACAGTAGGGTCCCGAATTAAGCGTGTTCGAATTACACGATTCCCCTTTTCCACGATCGCTATTTTTCAAAAATAAATTTTCTGTATCCACGAGGCTGTTCAAAGTTCGCGAGTCAAGCACTACAAAATGTATCAAATCTATAGTCTTTTTAAGTATATTGGTAGCCCTAAATACGGTGATTTATAATAAATGTTACAAAACAATATTAACATTACATTTCATTAACATAATTTCATAATGAATAGCCTATTTAAGGATAAAATTCCACATCAACAATGAAATCAACTGTTAACTGTGCGAGTCCAGCTGACAAAATGTAAACAGAAATGTGGTTACGTTCTCGGCAATCTTTATCTTTCTCCAACCTTATGATAATTGTAATGGTAGTGTTAATGATGGTATATTAAAGCATTATTTTTGTTTAGTACAGTATATTTAAAAGCCTTATTTTTCCCTCTGGGCGTTCAAGGTTTTCACGAGTAGACTGGGTTCGTTTATCGGCAGTGAATAGCCTAAACTTCGGTAACGAGTCGTCAATATTTTGTCATATTTTAAACAGTAGGCTATACATTTGATTTGCAAACATTGGTTTTGTAGAGTAGACGGTAAAATAAAATCGAGAGAGAGAGAGAGAGAGAGAGAGAGAGAGAGAGAGAGAGAGAGAGAGAGAGAGAGAGAGAGATTTGATGGCAGAAATCTCTCTCTCTCTCTCTCTCTCTCTCTCTCTCTAGATTTTATTTTACCGTCTACTCTACAAAACCAATGTTTGCAAATCAAATGTATACTGTTTAAAATATGACAAAATATTGACGACTCGTTACCGAAGTTTAGGCTATTCACTGCCGATAAACGATAACAAACCCTTTAATGCAAACTAACTGTATCCTTTGATATTCCTCTATATTTATCACGAAATCCTTCTATACCTCCTCAGACACTCTTATTTCAAATATCTAAATTATTCTTATCACAACTAACACCATCTAGTCATTTTCATTCCATTATATCTATTATTCCTCTGAATCTTATTCCCTTTCCTTATTCTGTTTATTCGATGGGATTCGTTTTTCCCTTTACCGTCTTTCAGAATCTATTTTTAGCCACTGGCAACCAAATCCCCCCTTCCCCCGTCTCCTACCGTCTCCCCTGCGAGTCCACCCAGCCTATCTCATCACTCCCCCCCCCCCTTCATCCTCCCCTGTTCTAGGTCTGTAACCTTCTGCGTCATAATATCTCTCTCTCTCTCTCTCTCTCTCTCTCTCTCTCTCTCTCTCTCTCTCTCTCTCTCTCTCTCTCGTTATACAATACTTACAAATAGATGAAGAAACCAAAATCGGTTTTCTTGAAGTGTCAATTAAATACAAAACGAAAAAATTATACCGTGTATACATCCATTTCAATCATAGCTTAAAATACGGTAACCGATTTCGTCAGCAAACCACTATTTTTTAGGAAACACCATTCTATTCCAGAAAATGTTTACTCTTTAAATGTCAATTGCGCTATAATAAAACATGTACTTATGTTGTAAAATTTTGGGTGTGTTTTAAAAATCGAGTATTGCTAACTTATTTTTGTTTTACTTTTGGCTGTGATCACATCAGCTGATGTCTAGCTTCCGCGCGAATACAATAACAAAGAATTGTTTACACCATTTCTTAACTTATTCAAACCATCTATACAGTTAATATTACATAAACACCAATGTGTTATAACCTATCATATTTATTGTTTAGTACTTTAAAACCATCTCTCTCTCTCTCTCTCTCTCTCTCTCTCTCTCTCTCTCTCTCTCTCTCTCTCTCTCTCTCTCTCATCGAACGTTATAGCGGTAACCTAATTGTTCGGTGACTTTAAAAATAGGCCTAGTACTTTCTTCTTTACCTTTTTTGCATATGGATCCATAATTGAGGTGGGTACAAGTTGACTTATAACTGAAGTTAGGAAAAGTATTTTGGATATGGAAAGGACAATTATCTTTCGTAACAGTTTAGAATTATCGTAAGTTATCACTCTGTCATTAGCGGCAGTTTGCTATTGTGGATTAAACGCATAAGAAAACAAAAATTTCCAGCTTTGCTACGAATTTAGGAATTTATATGGATACGGTAAGTAAAATATTTGTAATAACATAATGTTTACTAAATGTTTGTAATATCATTAGTTATGACTTAGATCATGTGTGTTTAATGCATTCGTTTGTTTATTATGATCGAAGATGGAGCGTAAACAAATGGAAGGTTTCCGTTTCAGGCGGCATCATAAAGAAAAACATTTCATAAATGGCATTCATTTCATTTATTTGAAAGTTCTAATAAAAAATAATTAGAACATTGGTAATAACAAATTCAACATATAATCTATACTTGGTAAAATTGCTGGCAATTCAAAAACACAGATGTATAAATGCGTCTGTTTCTTCGTTGTGATCAGAGTTAAACGTAAACAAAACATTGGTTGTCGTTTTCTATTCTGCTTTTTAGCGTGTTTAGGAAACGCATGATATAAAATCGCCTTTATTTTGATAATTCTGGATTTTCAATCATACAACAAGCTAGTCTATAGAGTGATGGTTTTGCTATTCACCAGTTGTATTATACAATAGATATGACAAACATTAAAATTTGTCTGTATTTTGGGTTGTGTTGTAACGGGAAATATATGGTGTTTACACCTATTCTGGTTATAATTTTAACCATTTTTCAAGTTATTAGAACTTTAAAGTATATTAAATGTTTTATTTATTTACAAAAACAATTTGATATTATAAAGAAATACAGTATAGTACAAAGAAAGTATTGGAAATGGGTAGTAAACACATTTGAATAGGCAAATTGCTGGTTGCCATGGCCACAATGGAATTATTTCTGTTAGTTGTGTGTTTCGAAATTCGCGATTTTCCATTTACACGAGGTCATTAATCGACCAAATTCTCGCATAATTCGGGACCCTACTGTACTGCTATTGCCTCCTTGTCCAAAACCAGGGAGCAATAGTTGGGGATCCTCTTGGATAAGTTGGAGGCGAAAAGATCGATGAGGGGTGTCCCCCACAGCCTCCAGAGACTCTGACAGACCTGTTGGTTGAGGGTCCATTCTGTGGAAGGACCTGCCCTTTCCTGCTGAGCATGTCCGCCCTCACATTTCTCTGTCCCTGAACAAACCTCGTCAGCAGACTTATCTTGTTCTCCTTCGCCCAAAGAAGGAGCTCCCTTGCTGTCTCGAACAGAGACAGAGAGTGAGTCCCTCCTTGCTTCCTGATGTAAGCAAGAGCTGTGGTGTAGTCTGAGTTGACCTCCACAATCTTCCCAGACACCAAGTCTTTGAAGGCCTTTTGCCCCAGAAAAATGGCCATCAGCTCCTTGTTGTTGATGTGCCATCCCAGCTGAATTCCTTCCCAATAGCCTGAGACCTCCTTGCTTCCTAGTGTTGCCCCCCAACCTGACTCTGATGCGTCTGAAAACAACACTAGGTCTGGGTTCTTCTTGTGTAAGGAGATCCCTTCCCCTAACAAGGCTGGATCCAGCCACCACTTCAGAAGATTCTTGACTTCTGTTGGAATGGGGAAGGAAAAGGAGTCTTCCTGCGTCTTTCTGTTCCACGTCTTCGAAAGAAAGAGCTGAAGAGGCCTTAGATGGAGTCTCCCCAGAGAGACAAACTGTTCGAGGGAGGATAGAGTCCCCATCACACTCATCCACTCCTTCGCTGAGCACCTCTTCTTGTCCAGGAAAGTTCTGACTTTTACGAGACACTTGGTCTGTCTTTCCTATGAGGGAGAAGCCCGAAAAAGAACTGAATTCAGAACTATCCCCAAATAGAGAATAGTCAGATTCGGCTTGATCTGAGACTTCTCCCAGTTGATGACCAGGCCTAGATCTTGAGCCATCATAAAAGTCTTCCGTAAATCCTCCAGACATTTCTCCCTCGATCGTGAACGAATCAGCCAATCGTCCAGATAGAAGGATATCCTTATTCCCTCTTGATGCAGCCAGCCTGACACATTCGCCATTATCCTGGTGAAGACTTGAGGAGCCGTGCTGAGACCGAAGCAAAGAACTCTGAATTGGAAGCACTTGCCCTGCATTACAAATCTCAGGTACTTCCTTGAAGTCGGATGGATGGGGACATGGAAATACGCGTCCTGCAAGTCGAGGGACACCATCCAGTCCCCTGGACGTACTGATGCCAGCACCGACTGAGTCGTCTCCATGGAGAACTTTGTCTTCTCCACAAAGACGTTGAGAGAGCTGACATCCAGGACGGGTCTCCATCTGCCCGAGTTCTTGGGGACCAGAAACAGGCGATTATAAAAGCCTGGGGAGGATAGATCCCAAACCGGTTCTATCGCTCCCTTGTCTAGCATTTGGTCGACTAGGTCTATTAGGGCCTTCTGTTTCCCGGATCTGTGTACCGGGCTACTAAGGCCAGCGGAGCATCTGCGAGAGGAGGTTTCTTCAGAAAGGGGATCTTGTATCCTTCCTTGATGACTGAGAGGGACCAGGTGTCCGCCCCTCTCCTCTTCCAAGACTGCCAAACACCTGACAGTCTTGCGCCTACTGTCTGGAGGAGACGAACTTCATTTTCTGGAGTGAGGTCTGAACGAACCCCTAGTAGATCTTGGTCCTGATTCTTGCCTTTTTCCTCTCAAATCTGGTCTTGAAGAAGTAGTCCTGCCCCGAAAGGGCTGCTGGAATCTCTTTTCCTCCCGTTTCGAAGAAGAAGGAGTGGCTGCCAAGGGCTTACGAGCAGAACGAGATAAAAGGTCTTGGGTGGCTTTTTGGGCCAGTGAAAGCGTAATGTCTTTAACCAGGGACTCGGGAAATAGTTGTTGAGACGGGGGCGTAAAGAAGCTCAGACTTTTGTGCAATGGTAACAGACCTTGAAGTAAAAGAGCAAAGCAGGGCTCTCTTCTTCAGGATCCCAGCTGAGAACAGCGCAGCCAACTCATTCGCCCCATCTCTGAGGGCCTTGTCCATACAGGAAATAGTACTGGTAAGGTCCCTAGTTCCTTCCATCTGGTCAGTTTTCCTTGCCAGAGTCCCAAGCGACCAGTCTAGAAAACTAAAAACCTCAAAGGCTCTAAAAATACCTTTGACGAGATGATCCAGCTCCGACATCGACCACATGACCTTGGCTGAGTTGAGAGCATGCCTTCTAGCAGAGTCCACTAAGCCAGAGAAGTCCCCCTTGGAGGAGGAAGGCACTCCCAGACCCAAAGGTTCCCCAGTTGCATACCACATACCCGCTTTTGAAGCAAGACGAGCTGGTGGAAACGAGAAGGAAGTCTTAACTGCTTGTCTCCACTCCTTCATCCAGTCATCAATCTTTGCAAGAGCCTTCTTTGCGGAAATCGACAGTTTCATCTTGATGAAGGCCGACTGTTTCTTGGCCTTCTTTCTGTTAAATTGGGATTGAGGAGATTGAGGGGCAGCAGGTTGGAATTCCTCTCCAAAAAGTTCAAGAAGGGAGCGAGAGAGAACTTTGTAATCTCCAGCAGCGTCGGCAGGATTATCATCGTCATCAGAAACCTCCTCAAGGTCCTGATCCACATCTGCAACATCCTTCGAACGAGAAGAAGGTTCCTTAGAATCCGACAATAGCAAATCAAAGGAATCGTGCTGCAAAAGACGGGTTGCATCCTGGAGCCCAGCGCTAGAAGAATCCTTGGAACGAGAGGCAGTATCGTCCCGAAGAGGCAGGCTGGTATCGCCCTGGCGCCGAGAACGAGAGGCAGTATCGTTCTGGTGCCGAGAGCGAGAGGCGGTATCGTCATGGCGTCGTGAACGAGAGGCGGTATTGTCCAGGCGTCGAGAACTAGGGTCGGTATCGTCGTGGCGTCGTGAACGAGAGGAGGTATCGTCCTGGCGTAGTGAACGAGAGGCGGTATCGTCGTGGCGAAGCAAACGAAAGGAGGTATCGTGAATGGGTGGCGGTATCGTCCTGGTATCGAGAACGAGAAGCAGTATCTTTCGAGAAAGTATCGTCTCGGTATCGAGAACGAGAAACCGTATCGTCCTGGTATCGAGAAGAAGTATCGCCTTGCGAAAGCACACATTCCTCATCCTGGCGCAGAGAGGGAGAAGTTTTCTTTAGAGAAGAACTCAGTTCTCTCTTAGAAGCAGACTTCTTAATAGGTAACGAGTCGTCTTTACGTCTATCAGACTGGGCGTGAGGGTGGCTAAATGGTTGCACTAACGTAAAAAGTTGTTCCTGCATGACAGACATAAAGGATTTAGCAACATCAGCTGGGTCTTGCGGCCCCGAAGGGGAGGGTTGACGAATGACACTCGTAGAAGGGGGAGGATCTTCGGCAGTAGGCTTAGGCTTCGCCCTTTTCACAGGCACGGAGTCGAAATCATCCTCCGACGGACAAGGTTCATAACTGCTAGAACCGGGAGAGAAAGATTGAGACAGTTCGTCACGGTTCCATCTCCTCTTAGTAGGTCTTGACGCTTCAAACTTCCATTTACGTCTGGGAGAATTCGGAGAAGAAATTAACACATCCGACACGTCTTTTCCGTGACGGTCAAGAACAGCCTGGGAATCGGCAACAGGGCTGTTTGAGGCGACGGCTGACCGAGGGTACGTACCTCTCACCCCCTTTCAGTCATCGACGTACCTTCTCCCTTGGTCCTGGGAGCTTGGTAGATAGGTTTGGTCAGTCGCCACCTCCACTGCACTAACACAAGCACTTTCACTATCCTTACCTTTAAAGGCCTCCAGTTGTTCTTTAATGGCCTTCAACTCGGCAGCCAGGCTAGCGTACCGAGGGTCATCCGCAGATACGGATCCTGTAGGAGGTGCAGGAGTTACTAACTCAAGGGAAGGATCAACTTACAAAGAGGAATCAATTATAGGTTCAAAAGATAAATCTACACTAAGTTCATCTTCCTTACCACTAACAGACTTAGACTTAGACCTAGAAGCTCTCCTAACTCTATCGAGCTCTAGTTTACATACATAGCGCTTCATAAGCAACCAATCCTTTTCATCCAAAACTTTACATTCCCCGCACCTATTATAAGGGCACAAACAAAACCCCTACAATTCAAACACACAGTGTGAGGGTCTACCGCCATTTTTGGTAGTCTCACCTTACATTCCTCATTCGCACAGACACGGTAATGACTTTTTTCACTCATAATGAAAACTGCAAAAAAGCAAAGAAATAACAAAAACACGATTGCCAAAACCCCAAATCAGAGTACTTCACCAAATAGCAGACTGGTACACAGATACAGGGAAAGCGAAGAAAAACTCTTAATGACGGACCAACGTGTTGTCGATCCGGCCTGCAGAGATGAACCGAAGAACAGAAAACGGGAATGATTCCTCCTACCACCCCTTAATGGGTGTTACCACCTAACCACCACAAGGCGGTTGCCACGTTTAGAAAAATTCTGCCGAAATAGAGATTATTAGCTATGTATATATAACTGCCAGGTAAGTTCTATTCATAAAACTGAGCAAGTAATCATGGTATCATATGGTCCCTTTTGAATAAACTTAAGGCAGAGTCAGGCTTTGGTGGGTAACCATGCATACTATGAGTTGATGAGATATCATTGAAGTTACTGGTCACACTTTTACAATTGTGACATTTAAATTAAAATAAATAATAACTACTTAAGTTTACAATCTAAGACTTACCTATAGATGATGATAAAGCCCCTTTTCTTTCCTCCGAGATATTGATAAAACAGTTTCCTTACAAAGGTTGGTTGGTTGTAGATTCGTCTTCCCAATGTGCAAAACATGGGCTCTAGCTGCTTAGCAGCCCATAGTTTCTTACAATGTGCGAAACAGTTCCCGTAGTTGACAAAAATCCTGAAAGAAACCAGAACGATAAAAATGATCCTATCAGTTGCCAACATCCCAATAATATACTTTTTTTTCTTAATTTTTTAGTAATATTAGAGTTTTTCATTCAAAGACCTAATACTGTACAGTTCCTACAGCAAGCGTTTTCTTTATCAGCATTACCAGGAATTCAAAACTAAATGCAAGTTACATTGGATGGATTTTGGAAAAATAATTCCTACCGGACCAAACATCAGTAACACTAGGAATTGCCATGGGTTTGATTGCACATGCAATATCCCAGCAAGTGAAGGCAATGAACACAAAGATTAATTCTTAATAAATTTCAACGATTAACTCCGAGTCAATTTCAGCAAGGCCAGTAATACAGAAATATTTCAAGCTTGTTTTCAAGATGGGGTCAGTCAATTACTGTCACCAAATTATACACAAGCAGTTACGAGTAAAAGAATTTCAACCATAAAATTTATATAGACAGTAGTTGTAAAAAATGTCTGCTACTCCATTCTAGAAAAAAAAAAAAAAATAAAATAAACATGCGATCTAGTGGAGGGTAAGTTAAACTTCTTAGTAAAAATTTCTCTCCAATGGATTAAGTTTAGTACCTTAATCTACTATATGTTATTTATACCTTTGAAGATCATATTTTCATGAACTTGCCTCATTACACTTTTCTATGGCATACAAAGCTGAGGTGTCCAAGCTTCCTTGTAACCCTAATGAACTTGACTGATGACAAGAGTCTGGGTTGCTTTCCAGTACAGTATTGTACCTATAATAATTTCAAATTTTTTGTGACAGCATTCATATATTGTCACCATATGTTGCGAGACCTTCATTTCCACGGTAAATTGGCATTGAAGGTCGCCAAGTATTTCACGAGTACCAGAAAATGGGTAATTTAATTCCATCTTCTAGCCTTCTAGGCCACACCCTACTCAGTCCACTATAGTTACCATGAAATTTGAGGCCAGTCATAGTCTAAGAACACCACTTTACCCAACTCCGATTGCAGACTTCACTTACAAGGGAAAAGTGAGGGAGTGGCTAAACTCCCTTTTACTGTATGGTTACATTTAAAAATGCATTCTACCCTAGGCACAGATAACTGGAAAATCACAAAATTTTCAGGTATAATTCTAGTCATGAATAATTGATTTGAGATAACTTCCTGAGGTTTTGAAATATGCTTTACATCGTTTATTCTATAAGATTTTAAAAGATATATAATGAAATGTACAGCATCTCCGTTAATCTACATTCCACCACAACTTCCCTATAACCTTTGTACATATTGCAGAGCTTGAGCATTGTGAAGCAACACAGGGGCTGGAAGGCTATTCAGTGGCCAGGAGCAACTAGAGGAGGAAGAAAACTCTCAACTAGACTAGTATGAAGTGAAAGCAGTTTTCCAGTAAAGAAACCAGAAACAGAAATAAAGTAAACCCTTGCAACGGTCACGATTCACTTATCGCTCCCTCAATACCTCACAGCTTTATAAAATGTAATATTTCAATTTCTGCTCAAGTCCTTTTAGGGATTATAAAAGCTGAAATTTCAATATAAAATTTCTGAAAAATTATATAAAGGAAATAAAATATATCATAAATATCTGTATCTACTTTGTGGTTTTTCAGCTATAGCAAGGCAGTGGATGGGGTGGGCTTGAAGTATAGAACCACAGATACCCAAGGAATCACTGCATCGTATAAGTCTAAAACGGCGCTCAACATAAGACAAAATTTCTCCAGGAGCAAAGAGGTGTCAGTATTAGTGTGTAGTGAAATGCAGCAGTTAGTGCCCCTAGACTTTAATTCCGGAATCCTTCCCATTCAATGTTTCTGGCTACACTCATTCAATCACAATCATGTCAATCTTCTATATTCCCTGTGGTAATCAAGCATAGTTTTCATTTCCTCTCCACTAGAATTCTCACTAACTCTTATACATGTCTACTGTACTAATTTTTATGTTAGATCCCAACGCAAGAGCCTGTGTCCCCTTACCATGTATAGGCCGATCTAAAATCGAACTGACCCTGCTAAAAAGAAGAGCAGCTGGTGGTCAATGGGACACTTAACATTACCCTGGTTATTAACTTTCCAATTTGCCAGTACATGTTGACAGAAACCACTACAGTAGATAAACATTCCTTACTTGAAACCAATGGGTGAATAGACTAGCCTGAAAAACCCTCAAAATGGTCCGACTTCCTAAAGCCAAACAGACACTGCTAAAATGAAGAGCATCTAGTGACCTAAGGGACAATGCAAGGACAAAATAAGGAGCGTTTGTAGGGTGACGGCCAGATCCCGTAGAAAACGGGAATATTCTGGACTGTGGCCGTTGTTCTAAAAACGATTTTGGCGGGAGAAGCTAACTTAAAAAACTCACCTAACCTATGCTCAAAGCAGTGTCCTTACCCTGGGGGGCTTTGCCCCCCCGGACCCCCTCTTACACAACAGTTTCCTTACCTACGAGTACGACGGGAGAAGCCAACTTAAAAAACCCACCTAACCTATGCTACAAGCCGTCCCCCCTTACACAACATATTTAAGATCCGTAGACCATTTCCAAACGTTTTTATTCTATACAAGATAACAGTCGGAGCGATAATAAGCAAATTAGGACGCTTGGCCGTAGCGCTACAAACTACCCCAAAATAATTCCAACCCCTCCACCAAGTGCACGGAACGAGGTGAGGTGCACAGACACCCCTTTCACCTCTAACGGGGTGATGGTTTCAGTGGATATGTCTAGTGTGGTGGTCACTGGTTCTAGAATTGCATTGTTATACCCTAAGACATAATTTGCTTAATATTTAAGTTTACAAGTACCCTTCAGTAAAACTGAGACAAGTTAGCCTTCGTTCAAATCCTTCCTAAGTTGTTTATGATCACTCGGCCAATTGGAATTGATTGATTGATTTACAGTTTTCAGGCATCCTGACATCGAAAGCCAAAATTGAAAGAGGCATTGCTAATTTAATGAGTAAATTAACACTATCTGATACGATGGAATATGGCTCTTCCTTAGAACTTCATGACCATCCACATACGGTATACATTACAGATAGCATACTGTATACTTGGCTGTAAATGACTTGATTTTAGTTGCCACCATTGTACTGACAAGGATAAGCTTATAAACACTATGAATTGGCTAATGGAAATTTAACCTCCGATGTATGTAGATAATAACAGTGTTCATCTACATACACAATTGCCAACCATGAAATAACTTACGCCCTATGAACATTTTCGGCGTCGTACATACATTATGGAAGACAAAAAATGGCCAATATCTTTGTTCAACTTGAAATACATAGGCAATTTAAACCAAACCTGCTTGATAATTTCACTTACCGTTTATATGGACGACCAACAGCATCATGCTAAAATAAGAACTATTCTTGAGAAGTAAACAAGGCAAGCTTTCATAACATAAATTAAGATTAAGGAGAAAGAGGTGTCTTCATAGCGGATCAGCCATGACCACAACACAAACGAACAGCTGTTTCTGTCAGAATGTTCCAATAATTCGGAGATAGATTTAAACATCGATTCATTTAATTATTAGCAAGGTTTAGTCCATTTCATAGAATGGATTAAAATAATCCAACATATAATACTCATTTTCTTTCATTCATCACATACAGTAAATCTGTTAAGTTAATAGTTCAATAAGAGGTTTGGATTATTAGAAACAGACGTTGGCTGAAAATTAGCTAATGAAACACACACATAACTGTATGATTTTAAATTGAATATGAATAAATATTGATAACTTAAAAGTACCAAAAGGTTAGATATAGCTGAAAACTATAGATTTTTTGGTATTTCTTTCTTAACCTAAAAATCTAGTTTATATAGGCCAAAAACTTAAATTATAAAAATGAGACCTATCAGAACATTACATATTAATTAATGCAAATCTATTGTTCATATAAATAAGTAAAATCTCTAATTCTGTTTGGTAGCTTCCTATGAATTTTGTAATTTACTTTAGTGTTAAGGGCTCGGCCACACCAAGCGCAACTAGCGGTTAGAGGGAAGAGGTTCCCGCGGCAAATTTAAACCTAAGGTATCTTATGTAGGTGGCCAGACAGGAGGCATGAGAAGCCTCCAACCGCTGCAGCTGCCGCCAGACTATGTTTCATGTTTGAAAAAATTGCAGCGGTTTGAGCGTCTTCACCAGAGATGGTACACCTGCTTGATACGCATGACAAGGGTGGTGCATTCAGTAGGCATGCAAATATATATTTGTGCATTCCCTGAATGATTCGTATAAAAAGTGCAATTACTTGTACCAGCAAGCGTACGTGAGACACTTGTGAGATCCTGTAGGTCCAGATCTAATGTTGCACTAGCCCAAAGGATGATACGACCAGGTTTATAACTTCTGGTGAAGTCAATGTAAAATCTGAAAAAGAAGAAGAGTTCTTCTTTCAAGAGAAGATGGTTGCTTCCTTTTGAGGGGAAAATCTACCTTTAGGACCTCTAGGAACTAAAAAAAAAAAAAGGCCAGAATTGTCTTGACAACCGATAGCAGAATAGTAAGCTTCGAACAAAGCCACTTCTGTACCCTGTGAAACAATGTCACCTCTCGGTGTGGGTTTTGCTTAGTCAATACTTTCCCGACAAAATTCATAAGAGGAGGTGCATCGCTTACCACAACATCCAGGTCACAAAGGATGAGGATCTACCTCTACTTGGCTCATGAAGGTGCCACAAGGACTAACCCCAAGACCGGAGCAGGTTCTCATATTGACTTGAGAAAAACTCTTAATCCCAAATCAGCAAATATAAAAAGCAAAAAGCATAGTGTGGACAACGGTCAAGCAGCATCTGACCAGGAGATAAGCGATGAGAGTCACCCTGACCCATCTGCTCCTACCCAGTTCAGATTGGGTGCTGGCAACCAATCAATGTTACCAGAATCCCATGATTTCCTTATTACTGGCCATAGCCAAATAGCAAAGAAGTAAACTGATTCAAATGACAAAGATTGTATTTTGCGTAGGAACAAACAAAGTATGTCATCAACTTGCATTTTACAGTATATGTAAACAAATATATGAATCATAGACACAGACCAATATTTCAAGAGCACCCTACCTTTGTCTTATGCTAACCCAAACAGCAATGCAAATACTAAAAGTATGTTTTCTGGGTCGACCTGTGGCAGCCGGTGAAAAGGGTCCTTCTAATATACCTTTTCTGATAAAACCTTCCAATTATACGAGAGAAAGATAAAAGCATGGAATGCAGAGGTTACAACCCTCGCGCGAGCACCTTGTGGGTGTCGTTTATAAAGCAAAGGCGCGTGAAATCCACTATTCACAGGTTGTCTTCCATTTAGTTAATTCCTTTGTCAAAGGGATGGGCCGATACAAAGGCCCTAGCCAACCTACCAGAGCCACGCCACCCACGCCCCGTTGCGAGCGCCATCTGAACAACATCCTTCTTTTTGGACTGCGACATTGTGGGATTTTTTTGTGGTTCTCTCGGCTATCTTCACAATCGTGGATTTATTTCGTCATGTCCGAAGCTCCATCTTCACCCATTCCAATGATAAGTACCATAGTTTGTTTGGACAGCTTTTTGTAGTACCGGGCTTTTGTTTTATATCCAGTATAGTCTGTTTTATCATTCCCGTCTGGCCCTTCCACGGCGGCCATTGTTTGTTCTCTTGTCTTGGGGAATTCATCTTAGTCTGCCCGTTTAGTACTCTGTCACTTAGGTTCTTGGTTAAGTCCCTGACCTTATGCCTTTGGAACCGTTATTATTTTTATCGTTATTATGCTCATGGTACTTTTTGCTAGCAAGTCCAGCCTACGAACAAGATAGCGTTCTAGCTTTGTTATTGTTTAGTACCCGCCCCACCGAGGCGTTCGTCACTCGACTTTGTTATTTTTTGGGTTTTAGCAGATGCTATTCTTCGTTCGTAGTCTTATCTTGATGTAAAGTTTTATTTTATACGTTTATAATAGTGTTGTGTGCTTATTAGTCCTGATTTTGTGTCCAAGAGAGCGAGAGCTTGCGGTTCCCGTTTTCTGTTCGCAGTCACGAGTTACCCCTTTCTCTCGTTTTCTTTCTTAGCTCCGGTGGGTGAGCGGATTTCCCATTTTCCGTTTTGTGCGTTCAACGGGTTCTCCCTCCCTCACCTCTCCCCCTACGGGTGTATGATAACTTACGAGTTATTTAATTTTGGTTACTTTTCAATAGTTAGCGTTATTTTTAGGTCCGAGTTCCGTCCTCTCCCCGTTACGGCTTGGGAGTAGTTATGAACTTTTTTCCACTCCGCCTTGAGTTCTACTCCGCCATGAGGGATTCTCAATGTCTTTAGTTCTATTGTTATATTTATATATTGTTTACTTACATGGGACGGGCTTCATATTGTTTAGATACGACCCTCCGGTGGCCCTTACTACAGTCTCAGGCCACGGCCATATCCACACAATAGCCATTGTTATTACAATTGAGTTATTATTCACAATATAATTATTCAGGACCTTTCATCTCCCTCCGGCTTCACCGGAGATCGTAAATACACTTGACTATTATCTAAGCCTTAGCCTTTAGCTGCGGCTTGTGTTTTATAAATTTCACAATTGAATTATTCAGGACATCTTATCACTCTCCGGCTTCACCGGAGGTCGCCCATACACTTCACACTTATTTTTGCCTTGCCTTTAGCTAAGGCTTGTGTTTTATATTTATTTTAAGGGCCTGTCACTGCTTCCCCGACCCTCAGAGGTCAGCACATTGCTTTAGGTTATTTATTCTTCTGTCATTAACAGACATTAGGTAAATACAAACAATTGAATATAAAAGCACCAGCAATGGTATGGGGCAGTATCATCTTAAAAAGTGATATTCAGATATTAGTTAAATGTAATATTGGAGCTTGGGGAATTCAGTGAGTACCGGAACTCTATAATAATAGGGTTTTTTAACCCCTTATCAGAGTTTCAAGGAACACCAGACTCATGTCTCCTTTCTTTTACAGAAGGTCCGTTGTACTGCCCAAGGATGCCCTGCCTCGTTCAACGACCCCGTTGGGCATGACCTCTGTCGGTCCCATGCGCACTGCTCCATCCCCTTTATCCGGGATTGATTGATTGATTGAAAGTTTTCTGGCATCCTGACATCTAAGGTCATTGACGCCGATACCATTTACTGTATATGAAAATTAAAAGAGAATTCGATTAAAACCATAAAAATTAAGAAGTCATTAAAATAGTTAAATAGTTTTCAGAAGACCTGCTTCTGAAATAAATCTAAAAATTCCGCTCGCATAGTAAGACACATCATGTCCAAGAATCTTGGCAAGGATAAACCTGCCATCCTCACCTCGAGCCTCAAACAGATATCTATTTCTTAAGTTAGTAAAATTAGGGCATTCGGTCAACAAATGCCTCACTGTTAAAGGTACTAAGCAGTCCTCGCAATACGGTTGGTGTTGGCCCTTCAGCAGAAACTCGTGTGTCAACCGTGTGTGACCAATACGGAGACGACAAAGAGTCGTCTCCCATTTTCGGGGAATCATGTTATACCTCCAAGGTGATATGATATTTGTTACTTCCCTCATTTTATTGCCGTCTTGACTGTCCCAGTGCTGTTGCCATTTATCACAAACCAATTTCTTGATGTAAGGTAGGAGATCGTTACATGGAATGGGATACCTCCTTGGTAGCAACTCGGATGCCGCATTCTTCGCCAGTAAATCTGCCTTCTCATTCCCAGACACACCTACATGTGCTGGAACCCAACAAAATCGAACAGTTATACCCTTCCGTCCAATAATAAAAAGCCATTCTAAAATCTTTAAAACTAGAGGGTTACTAGAATTAAAAACTTCTAAAGCTTGAAGAACACTCCTTGCATCACTAAAAATTGTAAAATTACCCTCCTTTTCCAAAGCTATTTTCTCAATAGCGGTTAATATGCCATACAGTTCGGCAGTAAATATGGAAGCTGTTAGAGGAAGTGCACCTCTACAATTAAAATCATTACTATGTACTCCAAATCTAACGCCAGCATCAGATTTGGAGCCATCAGTATATATAAAAGTCGATCCCCTATGTTCTTAGACATGTTCCATAAAAAGAGACCTGGATTCTAAGTCAGTCATATTCTTCTTAACTCCAATAAAGTATTTACAAAAAGATATGTCAGGTAATTTCCATGGAGGCGTTGATGATACCTTGAATGGAAGTACCTTATTTCTAATTATATCCAGACTATTTAAAAATCGTTTCACCCGAAAGCCATAAGGTTGAGGAGATTTTGGGTGCAACTCAAAGTATGATGCGTGTCTTACAAGGCTTGCAGTCTGAAAGGCTAGAGAGCTAGGGAGTCTTTGCAATCTAAACCAATACCGAAGAATGGAAGACATTCGGTAAAGGTCTAGAGGTAACTCTCCAGCATCAACAAGGAGACTTGGGATAGGCGAGGTTTTAAAAGCTCCAGTAGATAATCTAATACCTGCATGATGTATCGAGTCTAATATTTTTAACCGGCTTGGGGTGGCTGAAGAATATACCTCACAACCATAACTAATTTTGGAAAAAATCAAGGCCTTGTATAATTTTAAAATAGTATTGCGGTCTGCCCCCCATGATGTATGGGACAATACTTTTAAGATATTCAGAGCTTCAACACATTTAGCTTTTAGCGCTTTTAGGTGAGAAACCCATGTAAGTCTACAGTCAAATATCAAACCTAAAAATTTGGTTTCCGATACACATGGTATCCGTTGACCTTTAATGTATATATCCGGGTCTGGATGTACTCCCCGGATACGACAAAAATGGACAATGGTAGTTTTACTTGTCGAGAACTTAAATCCATTCATGTCAGCCCACTGGATAATTTTATCAATAGAGAGTTGGATTTTTCTCTCAACCATTGCCATTCTAGTGCCAGCAAATGATATTGAGAGATCATCCACAAATAGTGTTGAGAGAACATCCTGGGGAATGGCTGAGGATATCCCATTAATTGCTAGTGCAAAAAGGGTTACACTCAGCACACTACCCTGAGGAACTCCTTCTTCCTGGCACTTACTCTCTGATAGAGTTTCCCCCACTCTCACTTGAAAAACTCTACGTGAAAGAAATGCCTGAATAAATAGTGGCAGCTCTCCTCTCAATCCCAATTCATGAATGGTTTTAAGAATACCATATCTCCATGTGGTATCATATGCCTTTTCAAGGTCAAAAAATACTGTAACATGGTGCTGTTTGGAAGCAAAGGCTTCACAAATAGATGACTCAAGTCGTATCAACACATCAGTCGTTGAGTGCATTTTTCGGAATCCACATTGAATCGGTGATAAAATACCTTTCTTTTCAAGGTACCATATCAGCCTTGCATTGACCATCTTCTCCATGATTTTACATAAACAAGATGTCAATGCAATAGGACGATAGTTTGCTGCTAAAAACTTGTCTTTACCGGGTTTTAAAAAGGCTAAAATAATGGCTAGTTCCCAAACACTTGGGTAGCTATGATCATGCCATATTCTATTAATAATGCTTAAAATAAATAGCTTTGTATTAAAATGTACATGTTTAATCATTGCATATGGAATTCCATCGGGTCCAGGGGCTGTATCGTTGCAATGAGCAAGTGCGGAATCAAATTCTCTTTCAGTGAAAGGAGAATTATACGACTCTTCCCTTCTTGTTGCAAAATTTAAAATTTTCTTTTCTTCAGTGCTCCTATACTGGTGACCAGGGGCTCCTTCACACTTGCTGGATACATTTGAAAAATGATTAGCCAGGGCATTGCTAACTTCATTTGCTTCAGTTACATACTGGCCATTCACCTTCAACACTGGTGGTGGGTTGGGGGTGAATTTGCCAGCTATCTTTTTTACTTTCCTCCACACAGAAGATGGTGGTGTTCTACTGTTAATAGAGGAAACAAAAGACATCCATGACTGGCGCCTTGCTTCTTTCATGGCACGACGGAACTGTGCTCTACATTTCTTGTACATTATTAAATTCTCATCAGTTCTGCGTCTACGCAATCGTGTTAGAGATCTTCTTGTGGTTCTGTGGAGTGCAGTTAGTTCTGAAGACCACCACGGGACTGGTCGTCGTTTGAATAACCCTGTTGTTTTGGGAATTGAATTGACTCCTGCTGTATGAAGAGTTCCATTCAGTAGGTCTATGGCATCATCAACACTTTCAAACTGTTCTGCTCTCCCTTCGATTTCACTTAGCTCACAAAATTTAACCCAGTCTGCCTTGTCTAGATTCCAAAGTGGCGATCTTTGCAAAGGCGGACCCTTGTTGGTGTTTATAATGATTGGTGCATGATCACTAGTATGCCAATCATCTAATGTCCTCCAATCAAAATCAAGAAGGCAGTTAGAGCTTGCAATTGAAAGGTCAATGCATGACAAAGTACCTGTCTGAACATGAAAGTGTGTGGGCTCTCCTGTATTAAGGAGCCCCACATCCTCATTCTCCACAATTGATGAGATAATATTGCCCCTTGTGTTGGCCAAAACATCACCCCATAAAGGATGTCTACCATTCATATCTCCCAGTAAGAGAAAAGGTTGAGGGAGTTGTTGAATGACCTCTGCTAAATCATCATATAAAATATTATCATTTGGAGGTAAGTACAGAGAGCATATTGTATATTTTCTCCCTATATCAATTTGTACAACAACAGCCTGCAGGGTTGTACGTATAGACATGGGTATTTGGGGAACATCTCGACGAATGTACATGAGACTTCCGCCATGGCTCCCTGCTTGTTGATTATAAAGTGTTCTATAGCTAACATACTCTCGAGGACTAGGAGTGTTAGAATCAAGCATACTTTCCTGTAGACATACAATTATGGGGGAATGCTCATGAATTAGGAGCTTAAGTTCTTCATATTTCGCCCTCAAACCCTGACAGTTCCATTGCAAAATGGAGGAGAAAACTATGGATTATTTCTGGAAGACATCTTGGATGAGGTCTTCCCATTAGCAGTTTTTAATGTAACATTATTACCAGTGCGTTTCTTCAGAGGTGGTCTTGTTATGTTGGGTTTAACGTTGGTGTTTTTCTTTGTATTCTTTTTATCTATTTGTTGAGGTGGATGGTGGACCTCAACTTGAATTTCTGATTTATTCAGTCCATCTTCTGGTTCATTAGAAACATCAACAGACAAAACATCAAATTTATTTGATGTCATAACCTTAACGTTTCTAATGGAGGGTGGAGAGAGAGATGGAGGTCTCTCTCTTTTGCGATTAATAGATGGTGGGATTCGAGGTTTTTGCACCTTTCCCACAACAGGTGCATCAGGTAAGTTAGTCTTAAGTGGAACCTCCATCAGATCAGGCAAGGACATGGCCTGAGAGAGGTTTGTATTACTTTTTGTAATGGCGGCTGAAGGCTGTACAGCAATGGGCAATGACCTAGTGTTAATACACCGTGGTAAAGCCTCAGGAGGTGATAAGGTTACCTCGTTATTTGACATTTTGTCAGATAGTATACTTTTTTTTGAGCTATTGGCAGTGCTAGGTTGGTTTGATTTTAATGCCTTAGCATATGTATTTGATTTATTTAATAGTCTTTTGGCATGGGTCACACTTATGTGTTCTAAGTTTGATTTGTTGAGGGCAGCTTCCTCCAACTTATATAGCTCGCAAATCTTGTCTGTGGATTTGTGATTCGAGCTGCAATTTAAACACCTGGCTCCAAGTGCACACTCTCCATGGTAAGATTTGGAGCAAATACCACACATCTTCTCATTTTTGCAAACTTTGGACGGGTGCCCAAATTTAAAACAATTAAAGCATTGCAATGGCTTCTGCTTGAAGGGTCTTACTTTAATCCTTTCGTTCTCGATAATAATATGAAAAGGTACATCAGCATCCTGGAACGTAAGGATTATCATTGATGTACCTGGGACTTTATGAACTTTCCAAACATTTAATGGACACATGGCCAGTATCTCCTCCTCTGTAAAATCATATAGGTCTCTGTTAAAAACTACGCCCCTTCCGTAGCTAAAATTTAGGTGGGGTTTGACATCTAACTTAATGTCATCATTATTTATTTTCATATTGGACAATATTACCGATTGTGTACTGGATTTGGCATGGATAAGGAAACTATCTTTTCCGAAACGAGATATATCGCCTGGTGCAATAGTTCCTACTTTTTTCTGAATCAATTTGCATATTTTAAAATAATTCCCTGTAACCCCCTTTGATTCAGCTATAAGCCACATCGGTGGTTTTGGATTTCTCTGGGAGGGCATGACTAAATCTGTGCCTTTTTCCAACCAATCGGCAGGCCTGTACACATCTAAATCTTTTGGTACCTTATCGCAGAGAGCAGCCGCGACATTCAAGTTATTAATTTTAATATTATTCAAATTACTTATTGCACTAAATGCTTCGTCATAACTACTATAAGATATCCATGAATCCCAAGTTTCAGCTTCAAGTTTCATCCTTATTTCTTTTATGCATCCATAGCATTCAAATGCTTTACATAGATCATCATAATTTGTTTCTATTGAAATTTGTGTAACATGGAGGATTCGAAGTTTCCTCGTGTTACCCAAATTACTCGATTTTGAAATATCAGTAGAATGGTCCTTTCCCGTTCCGAGGTCATCAACAGAGCTATCCCTTATCACATTAGCAGAGGTCGTCAACAGTGCCGGGGGAGAGTCAGCGTATCCAGGGGATGGGGGTTCGTTCCTTAAAGAATCCATAATAGTAAAGAGAGGGAAAAGAGTTAGTTTGATGTACCTGCTCGAGAATGTTAGGCCATCACGCGTCGGAAAGGAAATTTGCACTCTCTACTATCGGCACAATGAGAGTATACTTCCCAGATGGTCCACTCCATACCCTACCCGAAGGATAGCATCAAAACAGATATAGAGGCACAGGTGTAAGCTGAACCCGCCTGTTAGGACTGAGACCAGGAAATTATGGAATTATCCTCCCCATATCTATAATGACGGGCTTCCGGCCAAAAGCCGAGAGTCCTACCCCAAGCATTGGATCCCCCTGGATTCCGAAGACCCAACACTTGAGAATAGTTCCGCCAAAAAGGTCCAAACCATCTTCGGGATGGCTGAAATCATCCAATACTCTCATATATAGCTTTGAATGCAAACACCTCCCAACCGCGATACCTCCTCCCACTCATCAAAGCAGGCAGCAATAAAGGATGTATGAACATCCCCGCCGGGGCTACAATGGATGTGAAAACATCCAAGCCATAGGAGAAAAGAAAAAAAAAATAAATAAATATATATGTACATAATATATACACACATATAATGAGGGAAATTTTTCTCATAGAGTTTGGAAAGCAAGACTAAAGAAAGTTTGTGAAATTAAGATAAGGTTGAAGTAGTATTGAGAAAAAGAAAAAGGTAAAAGAGAGAAATTTAGATTCGAACTGGGGGAGCAATTTCCCCAAGTTCGAGAGCCCTCTTGCCCGTCACCAAGTTTCAGCACGGGAATTAAATGCCATGCTGAAGCTTAATGACTTCATCAAGGCATTCTCTCATTAAGAGGGCCTTTATCCGGGAACCGGGACAGACCCAATACATGGTCTGGTTCCCGGATTTGTGCTCGCTCTGTTACGAGCTGTCGTCAATTCTAATGAACGATGATGTAAGTGGGTTTTCCTTTTGTTCCTTATTTCTCGTTGGCAGACACTAATTTAGCCATTAATATGATATACACAGTATATTTTGGAGAGCAAACCCCCTCCTGCATCACTAATCACTGCAAATCTTTCAGGCCGATGATGTCTCTCTTTGATCAGCAAGGGCTACTCTTCGTCCTTGGGTGTCGGGCTTCGGCAGGAATGCCCCGTCTGGCGCACCCTATCTCCTCGATGGAGACATGGCCTCCCGTCTCTTCCCAGGCTCGACTACTGCTGCAGTCTCCCCTGAAGTTGCTGCCCCCTTAATTGAAGAAGTCAGGGCCACCATTTCCGCGGAGGACGAACCCCTCGTACCGCTGGACGTGGCAGATCTGGACATAGACGTAGAACCCAGGGACGAGCAGGTAAGTGGTGCCGAGTTGGTGGAAACCCTTTTCTCTCCTACTCCCTCTTCTACCTCTTCCTTTCTAGGTTTTGATAACTCTAAGGCTTCTCCTCGGGATCCCTCTGCCTCCGTACGACCCAAGGTGAAGCCACTTCGAACTTATAAGACTTCAGCTTTGCCAGTATCAACGTCACCGCTCCCCGGACCCTTGACAGCTCCTGATATTCATATTGCTCCTCGTAAAACCACGACTCCTAAGAAGTCTAAGTCTACCAAATCCAAGACAAAACCAACGGGTGGCTTTTAGGTACCCTGGGGCGATCTCGTCCCCGTCGAACTGGTCAGAGATTTGGTCAGAGAACAACTTTTAACATCAGTCTGGGGCGATGACAGAGATTAAGGATATGATGGCTACTCTGATCCGCGCCAGAACTCAGCTTCCTCCCCCTTCCGCCCCAGACGCATCGAAGCTACTGCCCTTCGATAAAAACAATCCTTGGCGGTTTGCCTTGCATGCCCCATTCTTAGATGGTTCCCTAACCCTGGAGGGCATAGGCACCCGCCCTCTAGAGGACCTGGAGTTCTACCCCCCAGGCCTAGAATTCCCGTTCAATGGCTTCGTACGTTTAAAGGAACATGCATTGGTCCGTATGGACAAGGTACCGAAGGAAACGGTGATATTTCCAAAAGAGCAGGCCCAGGCTATCTGGGCCAGAACACTATCAGTAGGGGTGTATTAACTCCAAGCTCACCCCACACAAAGGTGCCTACACTATTTTTACGACAGCGGCCTCCATCTCTTTGCCACTCATAGACAAAGTCACAGAGCTGACTATACAGGCCATCAAGGAAGGCTCTTCCATGCCGGCTCTCAAAGAGACGGACCCCACCTCTTTGCTTATTCCGGGTACCTCTGCAACCTGGGATGACACGGCGTCTACCTTCACAGTGGGGAAGCTAGACCTGGACTGTGCCTCTACTCTTTTCTCTGAGAAGCTTCCCAGATTAATAGAGAGTCTTCTCAAAACTGAGTTCGAGACCCGTACTAGACTAGCTAGGTCCCTCCAATCCATCACCTCCATGGAGTCCCTAGCATCGCTTTACCCAGAGGAAACGCTGTTCAGAGTTGCCACAAAGAACCAGCTACTGTCCTACCAAATAGACCTCCATGACTTCTGGTCGGCTCGAGTTAGTTGCAGGAAGTTCGTTCTGTCTGAGGCCTCCATTAGACATGAACCGAACAGGCTGATAGCGTCCTCCTGCTGGGGTAAGACCTTCTTCCCTCAGACCGAAGTTGATAAGGTTCTTCAGGACGCGGCGAGGGCAAACCAAAATTTGCAGGTAAGGTGGGGTCTCTCAGCCAAAAGGACGTTCGAACCCCAAAAACAGACATTCTTCAAGAAGAAACAGAGGTTTAGTCCTTACAAGACGGTCCGGGGTAACTCGTCCCCACAGTCTTCCGCTGCCTCGACTTCTCAGCAACAGGCTCCCCCTCAGCAGGTAGTCTACCTCACTGCTCCCCCTGGTACACAGCCCAACCCCTCTTGGATGTCCTCTCCTGCATACAACCCTGCCTACGAATCCTCCGGTTCCTTTCGTGGATACCAGAGGGGAAGTTTCAGAGGTAGAGGACAGTTCCGCCAACGCGGCGGACCTAGAGCAAGGGGTGCCCGTGGAGGGAGGGGCCCTAGGTTCACTCCCTCCCAATGATGTGATGCCGGTAGGAGGGAGACTTTATCACTTCCGAGACCATTGGACCTTCAGTCCATGGGCTCACAGCATAATATCCAAGGGCTTAGGTTGGAAATGGTCACAGGGATCCCCTCCTCCACCAGTGACCTTCTTCCAGAGACCCACTCCCATCCTGGAAGAGTACACCGCAGAGTTACTCAAGAAGAAAGCAATCAAACGGGTTCGATCCCCGAAATTCCAAGGCCGCCTGTTTACAGTCCCGAAGAAAGACTCGTCGGCATTAAGGGTAGTTCTGGACTTGTCGAAGCTCAACTCTTACATCCTTTGCGACAAGTTCCGTATGCTGACTATCTCTCAGGTACGTACCTTACTTCCCCGTGGGGCCGTCACCACCTCTATCGATCTTACCGACGCCTATTATCATGTCCCAGTAGCTCGAAACTTCTCTCCTTACCTAGGCTTCCGTCTCGGCAAGAAAGCCTTTGCATTCAAAGTCATGCCCTTCGGTCTCAGCATTGATCCCAGGATATTCACGAAACTGGGGGAGACGGTGCTCGAACAACTCAGACATCAAGGGATACAAATCATCGCCTATCTGGACGATTGGCTCATTTGGGCCCAGTTGAACCAGGAATGACAGAGCTACGTCGAAGGTACTCCACTTTCTCGCCAAACTGGGCTTCCAAGTCGATCTCCGAAAGTCTCGCCTACAACCATCAAGCCACTTCGAATGGTTAGGCATCCGTTGGGACCTTTCAAAGCACAGACTCTCCCTTCCTCCCAAGAAGGTAAGGGAGATAGCTTCCAAGGTCAGGAACTTTCTCAAACACAGACAGGTGTCCAGAAGAGCTTTAGAACGAATCCTAGGCCTTCTCCAATTTGCCTCACTGACCGATCTCCTATTAAAAGCCAAACTCAAAGACATCAATCGAGTTTGGAGAAAGAGAGCGACAATACCTTTAAGAGACAAGACCTCGAAGATCCCGTCTTAAAAATGAGACTACAACCATGGTCCAAACGGAGGAACCTCTCCAAATCGGTTCCTCTACAGTTCCCCTCTCCACAAGTGACAATTCATACAGACGCGTCTCTGAGTGGATGGGGGGGGGGGTTAATCCCAACATCAGATGTTTCAGGGCTCTTGGTCACCCGCCATGAAGCAGTTCCATATCAATGTTCTCGAAGCCATGGCGGTGTTCTTGACCCTGAAGAGAATCTCTCCTCCGAGGTCGACCCACATCAGAGTAGTCTCAGACAGCACGGCCGTAGTCCACTGCCTCAACAGAGGGGGATCCAAATCACCCAACCTGAATCAGATCCTGGTCACTATCTTCGCCCTGGCAGCTGACGAAGACTGGTTCCTGTCAGCAACTCACCTAGCAGGAGTCCAGAATGTGATAGCAGACTCATTATCCAGGACGAGCCCACTGGAATTAGAATGGTCCCTGGACATGCACTCCACCCGGTGGATACTCAGGCTGGTTCCAGGTCTCCAGGTATATCTAATCGCGACCCAACTCAATCACAAACTCCCATGTTATGTGACCCCGAACCTGGACCTTCAGACTTATGCCATGGACGCATTAACCCTGGATTGGAACCATTGGCAGAAGATCTACTTATTCCCTCCAGTGAATCTTCTACTGAAAGTCTTACACAAACTCCGCTCCTTCAACGGGGCAGTGGCTTTAGTGGCACCTCACTGGCCAAAGAGCAGATGGTTTCCTCTCCTCCTCGAGTTGAAACTCCGTCCCTTCCGGATCCCATTCCCCAAACTGACCCAAGTGGTCCAAACTCGGACTGTGTCAGATTCCTCAAGGATAGCCAAAAGCCTAACTTTGTGGATTTCATGAAGTTTGCGGCTCGTAAGGATGCAAACATCGACCCAGATAATGTCCTCTTTATAGAATCAGACAAAAGGGACTCTACGATTTGCCAATATGATTCGGCAGTTAAGAATACGGCAGATTTCTTAAAGAATTCAGACCATTCGGTTATGACTCCTAATTTAGCCATCTCCTTCTTTAGGTCCATATTTGACAAAAGCCTAGCAGCTAGCACTATAACCACCATTAAGTCAGCTCTGAGGAAAGTCTTCCTGATTGGGTTTAACATTAACCTGGCGGAGTCTTATTTCTTGTCTATTCCAAAAGCATGTGCTAGGCTTCGACCTTCGGTTCGTCCACAAAAGGTCTCTTGGTCTCTAAATGATGTCCTCAAACTTGCCTCCGACACGGACAACGAATCCTGCTCCTATTTCACTCTTCTTAGGAAGACTTTATTTCTAACAGCTTTGGCCTCGGGTTCTAGAATCTCAGAACTAGCAGCTCTCTCACGAAACTCAGAAAACATGGATTTCCTCCCTTCAGGTGAAGTACTTCTTTCTCCAGACAGGGCGTTCCTAGCTAAAAACGAAGACCCCCAAAATAGGTGGTCCCCTTGGAAGATTATTCCTCTTCTCCAAGATACTTCTCTATGTCCAGTCACTACTCTCAGGGCCTTTTTAGCCAGGACTGCTACCCGATCGTCTGGCCCCTTGTTTATCAGAGAACAAGGAGGCACCATTTCCATACGTGGTATTAGGCAACAGATACTATACTTCATTAAACAAGCCAATCCGGGATCATTTCCCCATGCTCATGATATTCGGTCAGTAGCTACCTCCATCAATTATTTCCAAAATATGGACTTTGATGACCTTAAAAAGTAGACGAGTTGGAAATCTCCTATGGTCTTCAAACGCCACTATCTAAAGAACTTACAGGCCCTTAAATACCCAACGGTTGCAGCTGGGAGCCGTATCTCTCCCCAGTGATCTCTTGTTCTTCCTTTCATCCATCTCTTTTCTTCTCCCTCCTACCCGCCACTCGCACCACGACGCCGCTTGATTGGTGGTTCGTTAGCCCTAAGTTTATTACATATGAGGTTAATATTATTGTAACTATTATTGTGTTTACCGTAATTTTAGTGTTGGGGTATTCTTAGCCATGTCAGTTTTGTTACATGTTTACTCTTATTCTCGGAGGTTTCCCTGTTATCATGTTTGTTTAGCCTTACTCTCACTATGCCCTGTGGCTAGTTTATGATTTATGCTTGCTTACCTTAATTATATATGGTTTTCTTTACATGGTGTTTTTTCTCTCCCCTCATTAAATTAGTAGTTATTGTTGGGCTTGGAAGGCATTCTCTGGTACATTTTCCCCGGCCGCCACAGGTCGACCCAGAAAAGGGATTTTGACGAAGGAAAAATCTATTTCTGGGGAGAGACCTGTGGCACCCAGTGAAACCCTTCCCTTTTATTTTACACGATCCCACCCTTTCCTTTCCAAGCCATCATGTCCAATACTGAAGGATGTTGTTCAGATGGCGCTCGCGTCGGGGCATGGGTGGCGTGGCTCTGGTAGGTTGGCTAGGGCCTTTGTATCGGCCCATCCCTTTGATGAAGGAATTAACTAAATGGAAGACAACCTGTGAATAGTGGATTTCACGCGCCTTTGCTTTATACACGACACCCACAAGGTGCTCGCGCGAGGGTTGTAACCTCGGCATTCTATGCTTTTATCTTTCTCTCGTATAATTGGAAGGTTTTATCAGAAAAGGTATATTAGAAGGACCCTTTTCACCGGGCGCCACAGGTCTCTCCCCAGAAATAGACTTTTCCTTCGTCAAAATCCCTTAATCATTAACATTTTACCGTACATAAAAAAAACCAAGATTATGAAACATAGAAACAAGGCCATATTTCAACAGCACCCAAAGCCTCTATCTTATACGAACCCACATGGCAGTGCAAATACTAAGAGTATGTTATTCATTAACATTTTACGGTACTATATCTTAGCACAAGGCACTACAAACACTACGGCGTATAACATCAATGTATGAATCGTAGAAACAAGCCAATATTTTACGAGCACCCAAAACCTTTGTCAGTCTAATCTACAATGTAGTGGGACCTCTCGTAAAGGTTGATCCATCGGTTAAGATTGTGTGCCAGGGTGTGATACCTGGAGCCAATAAGTGCAAGTTTAAGTTCCAGTTGGGAACATTGTACACAATGCATTCTTTAAGGATGTGACTGCCCAACAAACATGGGTGCCAAACCACCTGGTACTACAATACACTATAGTTCCCAAGTATGAAAGAGGAACACTACTTGCCTATCAAACTAAGCTTGGTTAAATGAGGGAGAAAGAGTGAAAATAAATTAAGAAAGCTGAACAATAGTTGCAAGAATACAGATGATATAATGAAGACTTACACAATATTCTAAATTTGCCACTAGAACTAAAATTGAGCAAATGTCAAGAATTTAAGAAAAAACCTAGAACTTGAGAAAAAGCAACCGTATTCATTGCATGTAAATATTAGTTGTAACAAAATCACCACTATACCTACTTAACAATTAAAGCTCTTACAAAATATAATATAGTACTGCAGGAGTTCAAAAATTTCAACTTTCCAAAGTCATATGTCAGAACCTGCAAGAATTCTCATAAAGTAGGCAATTGTCATTTTCTTTTATTTGTAAAGCAATGTTAACTGCACATAACATAATAAAGAAACGAAATTTCCATTGAAGACAAGTTAGAAACTTTAGAATGTAGATATTTCTCTGGCATATATTTCAATTCCGTTAAAAAAAAACCCTTTCAGTGCAAGCTCTTACCAAGAGAAGAGTATTGTAATGACAGATGCTCAACGACTACTGACTTAACCTCGGGCCTAACAGGGCTTTTTGGGTAACTAGGTGTTTAATGTTGATTTTAGGAGATCTTTTGGTTATAATTAGCTACAAACTTTCAAGCTGGATATTTCAACAGATAAAACTAAATCACAGAAGAATGAAAGCCCTTTGACTTACTTACATAGAACAAACCCCAGCCCCTTTTTGTCTAAACAACTTGCACATACGGAAAAAAATTCTTATCTTAACACACTGCAAATATCTTCCAATCTACAAACAACCACACAAGTTGACAGGTAGTTAAATTCCTGGAAGAAATTAAAAAAAGATGAAAAAGTTGAAAAATACCCTTCTTAAATGCACCAAAGTATTTCAATCGAAAAAAAATTCTAAAATGATTTGATCCACCAGAAACTATTCAAAGAATTGCAACACTGAACTATTTTCATAAGATTCACTAATTCATTCTAAGGTACTTGAAAATTTCAAATCTAAGGTGTTATTTTGGATAGTTGGATAGAGATTATAGGATAAAAGTCCCCCTTGAAATTGAATATGATGATTTTGAACCTGAAAATCAAATACTTTATTTCAAAGCAATTCATTCTTAAAAGATGAAGAAATGGGTCATCATTATCAAATGTATTAGGATTCTGAAATATCAATTTAAAAACAAAACACAATATCAACAGCAGATTTCGCCTAAATTTCTGTAATAACCAGAGCTTAATTTCCTCCCCAAACGAAGTCGCGATGAGGTTATGTTTTCGCCCCTATTTGTCCGTCTGTGTGTGAACAACTTCCTGGCCACAATCCATGATCTTAAGTAAGACCTACTTGGCAAGTTAGTTATTTTCATTTCATCAACCATAGTTCTTAGAGTAATGGTAAATAAATGTGTCATAATCAATGAAATGCACATTTCATCAGTAGATAATTAACAAATCCCTGTATCTGAAGACATTTCTCTGGCTTAGGTTTCAATATGTACAAAACAATTTACTGTCCCGGTCAGTGTGAATAGTAACAGTTAGTTATACAGTTGACACATCAGTAGTACGTATTCACTTAATTTTCTGCGCTATAACTTACCAAGATCATACTGAGAGGAAGGGTACAGTAATACTAGTCACCAAATGGTTCCTCATTACCTAACCTCAAGCATAGCATGGGGTTTGTTAGATAACTATGCACACTTGACATGTTGATGTTAGGTTATTTAATTAAACTCTGCTCCAGACTTTGCTAGCAAATAGAAAATCTTACATTTGATTAAAAACTGCTCTAGACTTTGCTAGCAAGTAGAAAAATCACAGAATTTTTGTTTAAGTTTTAACTTATGCCCACATGATTCCAGTCTAGCCACTTGCACTTCAAGGTAAACTAACTTCTTAATTTGCAGAAGCATTACCTTAAACATACCACAGACTTCTAGACAGGCCCGGAGGTTAACCCTTTCGCCCCCAAAGGACGTACCGATACGTTCTTACAAAACACTTATTTACCTGTTTTTGCATGTTCTAGATAACTTTGAGAAACTTCAGCCATTTTCCAAAAGAATGAGACCAACTTGACCTCTCTACGACAAAAATGATATTTTGATTATAAAATAAATTTTTTAATATACTTACCCGGTGAATATATAATAGCTGACGTCTCGGACGGCTCGACAGAAACACAAAAACTCGCGAGCGATCGCCATGAAGGTTGCGGGTGTGCCCACCAGCGCCAACTATCAGCCAGATACCGCATATACATGTAAACAGCTCCAGTTCTTCTCATCCCGCTGGGTCTCTATCGGGGAGGAAGGGGGGGCCTTTAATTTATATATTCACCGGGTAAGTATATTCAAAAATTTATTTTATAATCAAAATAACATTTTTAAATATTAAACTTAGCCGGTGAATATATAATAGCTGATTCACACCCATGGTGGTGGGTAGAGACCAGTATTAATACAGTTTACGGCGTATATGCCTAGAGTTTTTTACAGTTATATCATAACAAAACCCAAATAAATATAGGTACCTGGTAAGGAAGCTGACTCTGACGATTACTCTGCCTTGTTAGTCTGCTTTCCTCACGAAGCCCAGCCATCCTCTTAGGATGCTGAAAGACACCCAGGAGCTGAAGTATCCAGGGCGACAACCCATACAACAGGACCTCATCAAAACCCTTAATCTGGGCCCTCTCAAGAAATGACATTTGACCACCCGCCAAATCAACCAGGATGCGAAAGGCTTCTTAGCCTTCCGTACAACCCAAAACAAGATTAAAAACATTTCAAGAGACAGATTAAAAGAATATTGGAATTAAGGGAATGTAGTGGTAGAACCCTCACCCACTACTGCACTCGCTGCAACGAATGGACCCAGTGTGTAGCAGTCCTCATAAAGAGTCTGGACATCTTTTAAGTAAAATGACGCGAATACCGACTTGCTTCTCCAAAAGGTCGCGTCCATAATACTTCGCAGAGATCTATTTTGCTTAAAGGCCACGGAAGTTGCTATAGCTCTTACTTCGTGCGTCTTAACCTTAAGCAAGCAACGGTCTTTTTCACTCAAGTGAGAATGAGCCTCTCGGATTAAAAATCTAATAAAATATGAGAAAGCATTCTTTGACATAGGTAATGATGGCTTCTTAACTGAGCACCACAAGGCCTCAGATCCACCTCGTAAGGATTTAGTTCGAGCTAAATAGAACTTAAGAGCTCTAACTGGACACAGTACTCTTTCAAGCTCGTTGCCTACGATCTCTGACAAGCAAGGTATATCAAATGACTTAGGCCAAGGACGAGAAGGCAGTTCATTTTTGGCCAAGAAACCAAGCTGAAGTGAACATGTGGCTTTATCTGTGGAAAAACCGATGTTCCTACTGAAGGCATGGATCTCACTGACCCTTTTAGCCGAAGCCAAGCACACTAAGAAAAGTGTCTTGAGGGTGAGATCCTTCAGGGAGGCTGAATGTAATGGCTCAAACCTGTCGGACATGAGGAACCTTAGGACCACGTCTAAGTTCCATCCAGGAGTTGCCATACGACGCTCCTTAGAGGTCTCGAAAGACTTAAGGAGATCTTGGAGATCTTTATTATTGGAAAGATCTAAGCCTCTATGTCTAAAGACAGACGCCAACATGCTCCTGTAGCCCTTAATAGTGGGTGCTGAGAGGGAGCGAACATTTCTCAGATGTAAGAGAAAGTCTGCGATTTGGGCTACAGAGGTACTGGAAGAGGAAATAGATGCTGACTTGCACCAGTCTCTAAAGACTTCCCACTTCGACTGGTATACTTTGATGGTAGAAGCTCTCCTAGCTCTCGCAATCGCTCTGGCTGCCTCCTTCGAAAAGCCTCGAGCTCTTGAGAGTCTTTCGATGGTCTGAAGGCAGTCAGACGAAGCGCGGGGAGGCTTTGATGAAGATCTCTTACGTGGGGCTGCCATAAGAGATCTATCCTTAGAGGAAGACTCCTTGGAACGTCTACCAGCCATTGAAGTACCTCTGTGAACCACTCTCTCGCGGGCCAGAGGGGAGCAACCAACGTCAACCTTGTCCCTTCGTGAGAGGTGAACTTCTGCAGTACCTTGTTGACTATCTTGATCAGTGGGAATGCGTACAAGTCCAGGTGAGACCAGTCCAGTAGAAACGCGTCTATGTGGGTCGCCTCTGGATCTGGGACTGGCGAGCAATAGATCGGGAGCCTTTTGGTCAATGAGGTGGCAAAGAGGTCTATGGAGGGTTGACCCCAAGTCGCCCAAAGACTCTTGCACACGTCCTTGTGGAGGGTCCATTCCGTGGGGATCACCTGACATCTCCGACTGAGACAGTCTGCCAAGACGTTCAAGTCCCCCTGGATGAATCTTGTCAACAGGGAGATGCCTCGATTTTTTGACCAGATGAGGAGGTCCCTTGCGATCACGAACAGTGAGTGGGAGTGAGTGCCTCCTTGCTTGGAGATGTAGGCCAAAGCTGTGGTATTGTCTGAATTGACCTCTACCACTTTGTTTCGAAGAATGCTCTCAAAACTCATCAAGGCCAAGTGGACTGCTAATAGCTCCTTGCCGTTGATGTGCATGCTCTTCTGAACCGACGTCCAAAGACCCAAACATTCCCGACCGTCCAGAGTCGCATCCCAACCCAAATCCGACGCGTCTGAGAACAACACGTGGTTTGAGTTCTTGACAGCCAGGGACAGACCCTCTCTCAGACTTATGTTGCTGTCCCACCAGTTCAGGCATGCTTTTACTGGCTCGGAGACCGGGATTGATACAGCTTCTAAAGTCTTGCTCTTGTTCCAGTGAGAGTCTAGATGGAACTGGAGAGGGCGAAGGTGAAGTCTCCCTAGCGAGACAAACTGCTCCAAGGATGACAGAGTCCCTACGAGACTCATCCAACTTCTTACTGAACAACGTTCTTTTTTCAGCATGAGTCGGACTTTGAGCAGGGCTTGTTCTATTCGGGTGGCAGACGGAAAAGCCCGAAAAACTAGACTGCGAATCTCCATCCCCAAATAGAGAATCGTCTGGGATGGAATCAGTTGAGACTTTTCTAAGTTGACCAAGTCCCAACTCCTTTGCCAGACCCAACGTCCAGTGTAGGTCCTGCAGACAGCGATGACTGGACGATGCTCTGAGAAGCCAGTCGTCCAAGTACAGGGAGGCTCGAATTCCCGATAAATGAAGGAATTTTGCCACATTCCTCATGAGCCTCGTAAACACAAGAGGAGCAGGGCTGAGGCCGAAGCACAGTGCTCAAAACTGGTACACCACATTCCTGTAAACAAACCTCAGATACGGTTGGGAATCCGGGTGTATAGGAATATGGAAGTACGCATCTTGCAGGTCAAGAGAGACCATCCAGTCTCCCTCTCTGACCGCTGCTAGGACGGACTTCGTGGTCTCCATCGTAAATTTTGTTTTCGTAACAAAAACGTTGAGCGCACTGACGTCCAGCACTGGCCTCCAACCTCCCGTATGCTTTGGGACTAGGAAGAGACGGTTGTAAAATCCCGGTGATTGAAGGTCCGAGACTTTCACCACCGCTCCCTTCTCTAGCAACAGAGACACCTGGTGATGTAGAGCTTGTCTCTTTGACTCCTCTCGATACCTGGGAGAGAGGTCTAGAGGAACTGTTACTAGAGGAGGTCTGCGTACAAAAGGTATTTCGTACCCCTCCTTGAGCAACAACACAGACTCTTGGTCTGCACCCCTCTTCTCCCAGGCCTGCCAGAAGTTGTTCAGTCTGGCCCCTACCGCTGTCTGAGGACGTGGGCAGTCAGACTCTGCCACGGGAGGACTTGGCTCCTCTCCTCTTACCTCTCTTTCCGTCGGCACGAGAGCCTCCCCTGCTGGGAGCTCTGCCACGAAAGGGCGGGATAAACCTAGACGCAGGAGTCTCGATTCTGGGTCTCACAACGAAGGATGGAGAAGGAGCTCCCTTGCGAGCAGAAGAAGCCATCAGGTCATGTGTGTCCTTCTGTACAAGCGAAGCAGCAATGTCCTTAATCAGCTGTTGAGGAAACAAGGCAGCCGATAAGGGAGCAAAGAGAAGTTCCGATCTTTGACAGGGAGTAACTCCTGCTGAAAGGAAAGAGCAAAGGGTTTCTCTCTTCTTCAAGACTCCAGACGTAAAGGTGGAGGCGAGCTCATTGGAGCCATCGCGGATGGCTTTGTCCATACAAGACATAATAAGTAAGGACACATCCTGGTCAGCAGACGAGATCTTCCTGCTTAATGCTCCTAGAGACCAATATAAAAAGTTAAAAACTTCGAAGGCCCTGAATACCCCTTTAAGGAGATGGTCAAGGTCTGAGGAGGACCAACAAATTTTAGAGCGTCTCATGGCCAGGCGACGGGGAGAGTCTACGAGGCTTGAGAAGTCACCATGGGCAGAGGCAGGGACTCCCAAGCCGAGAACTTCTCCCATGTCATACCAGACGCTCGCTCTAGAAGCTAGTTTAGAAGGTGGGAAGGCAAAGGCCGTCTTCCCCAAACTCCTCCTGGTAACCAACCAGTCGCCTAGAAGACGTAAAGCCCTCTTAGAAGAGCGAGAAAGCACTAGCTTAGTAAAGGAAGGCTTGGCAGCAGCTAAGCCTAGCGCAAACTCAGACGGAGGCGAACGAGGAGCAGCAGTAACAAAATGATCTGGGAAAAGATCCTTAAAAACCATCATAATTTTCTTAAAATCCATGGAAGGTTGAGCAGCCTTAGGCTCTTCCACGTCTGATAAAACGTCCAAAGGATTATCAGTAGGCATGGGATCAGCAACATCCTCATCTGAAGGAACCTCGTCCAACAATTGATGAGTTTCAAGCAAGGAAGAGACCTACCGTGGTGGCAATGCTTGACAAGCAAAGTCCACACGCAAAGGAGCATCAGTAGCAGTCAAGGACGCTGCGTCATGTAACTGCTTAAAGGACTGACCAGCAACAGCAACAGGAGCGGGAGGACGCTCGACGTCAAGTCGAGACTGCCTTGACTGCCTAGATTGAGCAGTCAAAACAACCCATGACTGCGGTGCTTGACGCTCAACGTCAAAACAAGGCAACTGAGATGGTTGGCGAACGTCCTGAACGTCAACACGAGCATGCGGTGGCGGCTGAACGTCAACAAGCGGCTGAAAGTCAACACGGGACTGCATCGAGTGAGGCTCCAAGTCACGTGACTGATGTGACTTTGTAACGTCAACAGGACGAGTAAAGGCTCGTTTGGGCGGCTGAAGGCCAGGATCTCGATCAGCGTAACGGCGAGGATCATCGAGAACCTGCTCAACGGTATACTCCTCCATAAGGGAGGCAAGCTTATTCTGCATATCCTGCAGGACAACCCATTTAGGATCAACGGGAGTCGGTACGGGTCGAGACGATGGTAACGTCTGCGACGGCAAAACATTGCCTTTACTAAGACTCTCGGAGCCCGTGTTACGGTTTCGTTTAGGCGGCGAGCCGTCTTCCGATGACTGCACAGGGTCAGAGCTGTCCCAATGGCTACAGCCAGGACGCTGGACCTGTCCTGAAGGGACTGACTTCCGCTTTAAGGGTCTAGAAACTTTGCTCCACGGTTTCTTTCGCGAGAAGCCTTCGGATGACGAGGAGAAAACCGCCTCGCTCGTCTTATGGTAGGAGCGGTCTTGACGAGACACGCACGAAACCATAGAGGGAACGCCTGTTCGTTGGTTAGAGCTTCTCGTCCCCATAAGTCCTACGACATTAGTTCTCCCTGGTGCATGGGAGCTTGCAAGAGGTCTCGGACTAGGTGAACGACAAGCACGAACAGACGAACCCTCGGTCGCAACACTAAAAACACTTTGCGCACTAATCACTTTATCCCCACGATTTTCTAATGTGGCACTCTGACACTTTAACACTTTCACATCCGCCATGAGTTGATTACGGTCCGTTGCCAGAGACTCGACTCTCTCGCCCAACGCTTGAATGGCAAGCAACATATCCCGCATTGATGGTTCATGAGTGCTAGTAGAAGGTTCAGGCACAACTACTACAGGGGAAGGATTAGGTTCAGGGGCATGGGAGGAGGAAAAATCTAATGATCTAGAGGAACTTCTCCTCACCCTATCTCTCTCAAGCTTACGAGAATACTTATCAAACTCTAGCCAGTTGAATTCCGAAAGTACCACGCACTCATCACACCGATCTCCTAATTGGCAGGTTTTACCCCGGCAATTAGAACACACGGTATGTGGGTCGAGAGAGGCCTTTGGAAGACGTTTGTTACAATCCCTAGCATTACATTTACGAAATTTAGGAATCGGAGAAGGGTTAGCCATTTTGAAAAGTCAAAGAAAATCCAAAAACAATCCAAAGTCATCAACAATAAAATCTATCCAAAAAAGGGTTCAAGAGTTTTAATTGAAGATAAAAACACCTGCACTGCGAAAGCTCAAAACCAAAAAGAAGTACTTCACCAAGAATGACGAAAAACTCCAGGTCAACAGCGAGTAATGGAATCAACTTGTCGACAAGACCGACAGAGAAGAACTGGAGCTGTTTACATGTATATGCGGTATCTGGCCGATAGTTGGCGCTGGTGGGCACACCCGCAACCTTCATGGCGATCGCTCGCGAGTTTTTGTGTTTCTGTCGAGCCGTCCGAGACGTCAGCTATTATATATTCACCGGCTAAGTTTAATATTTAAAAATTAAGGCTGTTAGAGCAATTTGAAAAAAATATATAGCAAAATGTACTAAAAATTTAACCTTATGACGGGGGTAAAAGGGTTAACTTAGATAATCTAAATATCAAAATCATTAAAAATTTCCCTTTTCTTCCGTGTCAATATCAACACATAATTCACTTAAAGATAGGATTCATGCTTCAATACCTTTTCCTTTATAAGGATTTGTTATTTTGGGAAATGAGAATTTCAAATCTAAAGTCACTAACCATTGCAGAAGAAATGTTGCTAAGGGAACCACTCCTGAAGGATGGCTGTGCATGTCACCCTACAAGATAATTATCATCTACCAAAACGTAGCAGAGCCAAATCTGCAACGATGTTCACCTTTGCAGTCGAGATACCATAGTCCCTAAGGGATGATTTTAACCTTTTCATTTAGTTTCCTTCTTTCCCTTCCAGTGTAGAGCAGCTGTCTTTGCATTCTTCCCACACCAAATCACTTCATAATATCCTGATGGATGATTGCTTGGGGTTGCCACCAGTATCCTCAGTAATACTGTTGCATTCTGGAACTGTAGGAAATGTGGAGGATTAGAGGAAGAAGATGCAAGAAGGGATAATGGAATTAGGTCTAAAGAATTCCTGATAAATGATACATTTGAATAACTCAACTGAGTATTCAAAATGGAAGGACGAATCCATTATGGGGAAATTCTTTGCCTTTTACGTTCAATCTAACAATATCCTACACTGGTCGTCTGACCCGGATAATAATCCTGGCATTAAAATCAAATTCAACTGTAAAAACATATTTGTAATAAACCACCGTTAAAACATTGTCTAGCCGAGAAATAATTGACTTGGCATCCCAACCCTTCCATCAGCCATCAGAGCAAACAGTGCAATGGTTTGTATGATTTGTAAACCAACACAGATTAAAATGTATCAAAACCATATCACATCACATAAAAAATGGATTAATAATACTAAACCTTGGTCTAGGAGCTTCCAAGGTAGCACATAAACAGGAGGCAGAAAAACTTAACCAATTTAGTACAATTGTACACAAGAGGGAGGGGATGCTTACCCACTTCTCCTTCATCACATACCACTGTGTCAATTTCTTGTTTGAACACTTTCTCAGAGATAAAGATTACAATCAATTGTATCAACTATTTCTCGTATTAATTTACGCTGGTTTCATAATAAAATTAAAAGATTTCACCATCTAACTATTTCATAAGACTTTGTCTAAGACACACTTGCCAGTGTTCATTAGTTTTAATCAAATATGGATGTGAAATATGACATACAAGTCAATTAAAATAAAGTACAAAAGTTGTACCTTATAGCAATAAACCACATAATATATACTTAGATCCAAGATTAACTATTTGCAAGAACATAGGCAAATTCAATGTTGCTCATGTAACCACGTAAAATAATGAAGAAAAAAATACATTTGTAAGTAATTTGTATTTTTCCTAGTATACAAACCTGGAGTATACTAGATATACTAGGGTATACTTTCAGCTACTCCAAAAGTATACCCTATAAATAATGGAGTTTGTATCTACGCTGAAAGAACTAACTTTTTAATATGAGCTTGAAGGCTGTTTCAAGAAATTTTTAGCCGATGTATCAAATGAGGCCTTGCCTAGAAGAGCTACTATAAAAAGAAACAACAGAAATATTTACAGGTAGTCATCCTATTACCATCCTTTAATTTGTCTGAATGCAATTTGAATCATCAATTTTGACTTTATTCATAATGTTAAAAATGCCAACAATGTACCTTAATGGAACATTTCTACAAATACTTTATGATACCACGATAACCATTACAAATGCCATTATCTACATATTTCTCTCCTGCTAAAATTCTATTGGTCCCCCAAAAATTTTCCTGGTTATAAATGTGAATTTGGCATCATAACTCAGATCAAACTGAGCAAGTAATCATGGTTATGATACGGTCGCTTTTGAATAAACTTCGGCCGAGTCCGGCTTTGGTGGGTAACCATGCATACTATGAGTTGATAAGATAGGATTCAAGTTACTGGTTTCACTTTCACAATTGTGGCATTTAAATTAAAATAAATAATAATAACTTGAGTTTAAGACTTACCTATAGATGACGATAAAACTACTTTTCCTCCGAGATTTTTGCACTTGCAGATAAAAGTTTCCTTAAAAAGGTTGGTTGTTTGTAGATTCATCTTCCCAATGTGCAAAACATGGGTTCTAGCTGCTTACCAACCCATAGTTTTCTACAATGTGCGAAACAGTTCCCGTAGTTGTTGACAAAAATCCTGAAACCAGAACGATAAAAATGATCCTATCAGTTGCTAACAGACCAGCTCTCTCCCCAGAAATAGATTTTTCCTTCGTCAAAATCCCCTTTTTTGTATAAACTTTTAGTAATATTAGAGTTTTTCATTCAAAGATCTAATACTGTACAGTTCCTACGGCAAGCGTTTTCTTTATCAGCATTACCAGGAATTCAAAACTAAATGCATGTTACATTGGATGGATTTTGGAAAAATAATTCCTACCGGACCAAACATCAGTAAAACTAGGAATTGCCATGGGTTTGATTGCACATGCAATATCCCAGCAAGTGAAGGCAATAAACACCAAGATTAACTCCGAATCAATTTCAGCACGAAGGCCAGTAATACAGAAATATTTCAAGCTTGTTTTCAAGAAGGGGTCAGTCAATTACTGTTACCAAATTATACACTAGCAGTTATGAGTAAAAGAATTTCAAACATAAGAGTTATAATGACGGTAGTTGTAAAAAATGTCTGCTACTCCATTTAACATGCGATCTAGTGGAGGGTAAGTTGAACCTCTTAGTAAAAATTTCTCTCCAATGGATTAAATTTAGTATCTTAATCTACTACATGTTATTTATACTTTTGAGGATCATATTTTCATGAACTTGCCTCATTACACTTTTCTATAGTGTACAAAGCCGAGGTGTCCAAGCTTCCTTATAACCCTAATGAATTTGACTGATGACAAGAGTCTGGGTTGCCTTCCAGTACAGTATTGTACCAATAATAATTTTGCAGTCTTTGTGACAGCATTCATATATTGTCACCATATGTTGCGGATCTTCATTTTCCCGGTAAATTAACATTTAAGGTTGCCCAGTAATTTACTAGTACCAGAAAATGGGTAATTCAATTCCACCTTCTAGCCTTCTAAGCTACACGCTACCTGTACTCATTCCACTATAGTTAAAAGGAAATTTGAGGCCTGTCATAGTCTAAGAACACCACTTTACCCAACTCCGATTGCAGACTTCACTTACCAGGAAAAGTGAGGGAGTGGCTAAATTCCCTTCTACTGTATGGTTACATTTAAAAATGCATTTTACCCTAGGCACAGATAACTGGAAAATCACAAAATTTTCAGGTAAAATTCTAGTCATGAATAATTGATTTGAGATAACTTCCTGAGGATTTGAAATAAACTTTATATCGTTTATTCTATATGATTTTAAAAGATATAGAACAAAATGTTCAGTATCTCCGTTAATCTACATTCCACCATAACTTCCCTACAATCTTTGTACATATTGCAGAGCTTGAGCATTGTGAAACAACACACGGGGTAGAAGGCCATTCAGTGCCCAGGAGCAACTAGGGGAGGAAGAAAACTCTCAACTAGACTATCGATACTGGTATGAAGTGAAAGCGGTTTTCCAGTAAAGAAACCAGAAACAGAAATACAGTGATACCTCTGGATACGAAAGTTTCAGCTTACGAAAAATTCAGGATGCGAAAAGTGATTCGAAGATTTTATGCCCCAGTATACGAATAAAATTTCAGGATACGAAAACCTTACGAGATCCCAACTCTTCGCCGAGAGTAATTTTAAAAAGCGCGCCGCCAGACTTTGAACTTGGGTAGACTCACTTACAGCCTCCCGCTCACCCATTGGTTATCTCCCTACTCAGACGCTAGCAGACGCCATAAGATCCTGCTTTCCTATTGGTCGGCAACTATCCCAGCTTGCTTACGCACGGGCGTTCATCTCTCTCTCTCTCTCTCTCTCTTTTCGTTCCGACCGCGGTATCGTTAACAGTCATTGAGTGCTTTCGCTTGTTTGACTTAGTGTTAATATACAGTACATTCGTATGCCACGTGTTATCGTTAATAAACATTCGTTACTGTGCACTGTACTGTATTAGTGTTTACTATACACAGTACTGTATATAACGTTCGTAGTGTATTATATTACGTATTACTGTAGCCATGGGTCCCAAGAATGTTGCCGAAGGAAAGAAGAAGAAGACGATGCTCTCGATGGAGACGAAACTTAAAATCGTAAAAAAGTACGAGTCTGGCATGCGTTTAAGTGCGATCGCCAAGGAGTATGGCCAGAATCCATCTACGATAGGCACCATCCTGAAGCAGAAGGCGGCCATAAAAGCAGCGACACCTTCTAAGGGCGTCATTATTTTCTCCAACAAGAGAACCCACGTGCATGACAAGATGGAGAGGCTGCTTCTTGTGTGGATCAAGGACAAAGAGATCTCAGGAGACACCATCACTGAGACAACAATTTGCCAGAAGGCCTCCGCCATTTTCGGTGATCTCGTGCGTTCTCAGGCCGAAGAAGGGGCAGGAGAAGGAACATCCCAGCAGGAACCCCCAGAGTTCAAGGTTTCTCGTGGGTGGTTCGAGAAATTCAAGAAAAGGACTGGCATCCATTCAGTGGTACGGCATGGGGAGGCAGCCAGCTTGGACACGAAGGCCGCCGAAGCCTTTGTTAAAACGTTCGACGAGTTGACTCTGCAGGAAGGCTACAGTTCGCAGCAAGTTTTCAATTGCGATGAAACTGGACTTTTTTGGAAGAAAATGCCTCGTCGGACGTTCATCACGGCGGAGGAGAAGAGGCTACCCGGACATAAGCCTATGAAGGACAGGCTTACCCTTGCTTTTAGTGAAAACGCCAGTGGGGACTGCAAGATAAAGCCCCTGCTGGTGTACCATTCAGAAAATCCCCGGACGTTCATCACGGCGGAGGAGAAGAGGCTACCCGGACATAAGCCTATGAAGGACAGGCTTACCCTTGCTTTTTGTGCAAACGCCAGTGGGGACTGCAAGATAAAGCCCCTGCTGGTGTACCATTCAGAAAATCCCCGAGTCTTCAAAGCCCACAAAGTCATCAAGGAGAACCTTCCCGTGATGTGGAGGGCGAATGCTGAAGCCTGGGTAACGAGGCAACTTTTCATTGATTGGGTGAATGTCTGCTTCGGTCCGACTGTCCGAAAATATTTGGAATAAACCGCCTCCCTGTGAAATGTCTGCTGGTGTTGGACAATGCTCCAGCTCACCCTCCTGGCCTCGAGGAATATCTTCTGGCCGAGTATTCCTTCATAAAGGTCCTATATCTACCGCCTAACACCACCCCTCTCCTCCAGCCCATGGACCAGCAAGTTATTTCAAATTTTAAAAAATTGTACACGAAGCATCTCTTCCAGAGGTGTTTCCAAGTCACAGAGAGTATAAACCTCCCTCTGCGTGAATTTTGGAAAGATCACTTTAACATCGTGATATGCCTCAAACTCATCGATCTCGCTTGGCAGGAAGTTTCGAGGCGTACCCTGAACTCATCTTGGAGGAAGCTGTGGCCTGATGCTGTCTCTGCACGAGACTTCGAGGGGTTCAGGAAGCCTGGAGGCGAAGCCGAGATCATTGACGATCCTGAACCAATTCAGCAGTCTGAGGTGGCTGACATCGTACATCTTGGTACGTCCATGGGGCTGGAAGTTAGCGCGGAGGATATAGATGAACTTATCGAGGAGCACCACGAGGAGTTAGACGACGGACGACCTGAAGGAGTTGGAGACGATGCAAATGAGTGATGTTCAAGAGCAGTTCTCTAGCGGTGATGAGGAGTATGTTACACCTTTGAAAACGGCAGACATCAAGGAAATTCTTGCATGTTTCCATAAAATGGCAGACTACGTCGAAAAGGAACATCCAGAAAAAGTTTATACCAACCGTGCGCTTCAACACTGCAATGACGTTTGCCTAACGCATTTTAGAAATGTGTTGAAAAGTAGGCAGAAACAAGCTTCAATGGATAGTTTCTTATTAAAGAGGCCAGCGGTATTAGTAGGCCAAGACGAAGGTGAAAGTGAAGAAAAGAAACAGAAAAGAAGGGGTGAAAAATTAGAAGGTGAAAGTAAAGAAAAGAAACAGAAAAAAGAAAGTGATGAAGAAGTAGAAGAGATTTAGAAAATATGAAAAACGTAAAGTTATAAAAAAGCCCCCCAAAAAATTCAATTTTACGTTTTATGTTACCGTTCAGTGTTAAAGTAATTTTTTCTTTCATTTTATAGTTTTCCATACGTAATGTTAAGTGTTGATTATTTCTGCCATTTTTTTTTATTTCGTAAAGTTTAAGTGTTAATGTGTTAAGTGTGTAAATTACTGTACGTAGTCTGTCACTTGTTACGTTTTCTGCCTTATGCCATCCACCTCTGCCGCGACTTCGCTATCGGACATCGTCTCAATCAAAAGGTAAGTTTCAACTTTTTTGTTACACTAATTAACTGTAACCTTTTTTTTCAGAGTACAGGTATCAATCCTTAATTTAGGTGTACGTACAGGTAACAATACACCTTCACTGATCTAAATGCTTTACATACAGTACCGTAACTTTTATACAGTAGTAAAGAAAACGGTTTCTTAGGGCTTGGGGGGGATAACTTGGCTATAACTACATTATTGAATAATCTCATAGTGGTTTCTGGAATGGATTAGGCTGTTTTTAACGGTTGGGTTAATTATTGAATGATAGAAATGGCTGCATTGCATGTTTATTACTACAGTTTAGTGTGTTTATGGAAGAAAAGGTGTCTTCTCGTAAGGCTTGGAACGGATTAGGCTATTTACATGTAAAACGCGACTCAGGATACGAAAAAATCAGGACACGAAACCGTATCCTGACCGGATTACTTTCGTATCCTGAGGCATCACTATACTGTAAAATAAACCATCGCAACGTCCTGATTCCCTTATCACTCCCTCAATACCTTACAGTTTTATAAAATATAATATTTCAATTTTTGCTCAAGTCCTTTTAGGGCTTATGAAAGCTTAAATTTCAATACAAAAATGCTGAAAAATTATATAAATGAAATAAAATATACCATAATTGTCTGTTATCTACTTTGTGGTTAATTCAGCTATAGCAGGGCAGGGGATGGGGTGGGCTTGAAGTATAGATCCACAGATAGCAAAGGAATCACTGCATCATAGAAGTCTAAAAAGGCACTCGAGATAAGACAAAATTTCTCCAGGAGCAAAGAGATGTCAGTATTAGTGTGTAGTGAAATGCAGCAGTTAGTGCCCCTCGACTTCAATTCCAAAATCCTTACCAATCAATGTTTCTGGCTACACTCGTGTCAATCTTCTGTATTCCCTGTGCTAATCAAGCATGGTTTTCATTTCCTCTCCACTAGAATTCTCACTAACTCTCATACATGTCTACTGTTCTAATTTTTATATTAGATGCCAACGCAAGAGCCTGTGTCCCCTCCCCACCTATGGGCCGATCTAAAATCCAACTGACCCTGCTAAAAAGAAGAGCAGCTGGTGGTCAATGGGACACTTAACATTACCCTGGTTATGAACTTTCCAATTTGCCAGTACATGTTGACAGAAACCACTAGATAAACATTCCTTACTTGAAACCAATGGGTGAATAGACTAGCCTGAAAAACCCTCAAAAGGGTCCGACTTCCTAAAGCCGAACGGACACTGCTAAAATGAAGAGCATATAGTGACCTTAGGGACAATGCAAGGACAAAATAATTCCAACCCCTTCACCAAGTGCACTGAATGAGGTGAGGTGCACAGACACCACTTTTGTGGAGGAAAGTTGGATAATTCAACTACACAATAAAACAAAAAGAATTAATGTTACTCGGATAAGATGGAGTATAACATTTCCATTAGGCAACTAGTAAATGGGGGTGAGGCAAATCAACAAGTGTCTCTTTCACATACCTCACAATGCTGAGAAGATCAATCGAATAATTTTCACATGTCATAATGGGAGTAAATATATCCGCAATCATCCTTCAGGAAAAAACCAAGTTAAGTAATCGTTCCTGAAACAACAAAACATACCACAAAGCATCATGCAAATCAAACTTATATAAATTTGGCATATATTACATATTGACAAAATAGAAAGAAATCCCACCCATTACAGTCCTCAAAGGGAAAATCAAAGCAATACATAACAGTGTAGTGAAATGGAGAATTAATTGTAGGTTACTTTGAAAATGAGAGGTTGATTAGCATGATACTATAAATATATACTTAATTCACATATTAGTCTTATATAAGAACTGCAATGGGTCAGCAAATGAAAATATTGATGGTAACCTACCGTGGCCCCCCGGTAATTGTGTAGGAGACCTCCGCGCTCGATTTAAAAGTTTCTAAAAGTAGAAAACGAAAGAAAACAGTAAATTAGAGCTACAGTTACCTTGAAACTGTGAGATAATCCTCCTACAACCACCTAACTCTTACACAGAAAATGTAAGCATAAACCTACTACTACAATTATGGGGGACCCCAGTGGGAAGCGGGGTTTTTGGGTGGGGGGAGGAGGAGAAAAGTGATTTTTCGGGGCACTACCGAACCTAATACAACTACCTACCCTACCCTGGGGGCCATGAACCCCTACCTAGGCCTACCGGGGGGGGGGGGGGGGGGGGGGGGGCTCTGCCCCCCCTGCGACCCCCCCTTAAGGCCACAGTAATTTTCAGCGCACCACCGAACCTAAGACACCCACCTAACCTAGCCTATGGGGCCATGTACCCCTACCTAGGCCTACCAGGGGGGGGGGGGGGGGGGGGCTCCGCCGCCCCTGCGACCCCCCCCCTTAAGGCCACAGTAATTTTCAGGGCACCACCGAACCTAAGACACCCACCTAACCTAGCCTATGGGGCCCTGTACCCCTAAACGAAACAAATTCAAATGAAAACGCCTTTTGCAAAAAAAGGAACACAAACTTCAAATTAGTCTCAATATCTAACTTTGCGTTTCCAAACCATGTACCTTTGAAACAAGACACGAAAAAATTGCACCTCCTCTTCCTTTTCCCACGAGTAACCACACTACGATCACACCGGAATGCTAATTTGTTGTAATCTATACGGCACACATTTTCACAATTAGGGCACTTTTTCTCTGCCAAAATCAAACCATGACGTTGAGCAAATGCAATTAGCAAATCAACTTTCCCTGAATAATGTACACAAAAATCCCCATAAGAAATAAAGCAATTGTCACAAGTGACACAGTCGGAACGGGATGAAGGTCCTGCTAATTGCTCCATACTTCACGGCAAAATGAGCTTTTCAGTTTGAAGGGAGATCCTAGACGTGCAAAAATATTCCTCCGCGGAACTTCACGTAAACTGTGGTAACTGGTGGAAAAATAGCAGGGATAAGTGAAGTAATAAGTGTCAGCATTGGCTAGATTTGTAAAAACCGCCATGATTGGTTTTCAAACAGTGTGACGTCAAGAAAACACCTGTTATTGGTTAGAATAGCAATGAGAACTAGTCTGCCATACGCAGTAAGGCGGTGAAACAGCTCACTTTAGCCAAGACATCACACAGTAAACAAAAACAAACACTTAGAAAAAATCCAAGTGAAACATAACTATACACACGAATATCTTTGTTAAATAGAAGCTGCTCATATATTGACTATTATATAAGCGTTCTATATGATATAATAGTGAATTGTAGGTGTTTAAATTCTTCAAGATCTTCCGCTGAGCTCTCCTACACATTTACCCTAAAATGAACTATGCATTACTAAGACATAGAATGTGGGTTAGTTTAACCTAACACAAGATCAAACGATCATACATGATATTGAATGCTCGGCAACAATACCGTACCATATAGCGTAAAACACACTGCTGTGAAATAAATAAATGGCCTCTAGAGCATGTAAGCCATCACAACTAGAGGTATGTAACTATCCTCAGATGAGGACACTATGCTTGCTATCAACTGGAATAGATGACTATATCAAACAGGCCCCTCACATATACTCATCTATCCCCTAACGATAATATAATAAACTCGGAGTGTATTCACTGCTAAAAAACCCGGCGACAACAGGTGCCAAATAAGTCGAGATGTTCTCTCGGGCACGTTTGTAATAAGACGACAAAATTGTCGGGATTTCTCCAATACCTTAACCCTTAAGCCAATGTTTGTATTTTCTGCCATACCTTAACCCTTAAGCCAATGTTCGTATGTTTAATACAATTATCAAATAAATACTTGGACGTAAGGTAGTTAACAGGGGGGGGGGACATTTCTAGATGGAAAAAGATAATTAATAACAATATAATGATACAATAACTGGATTATTAATATCTTCAATAATCAGATATTCTCTAGGTAGTAGGTTGGCCAGGGCACCAGCCACCCGTTGAGATACTACCGCTAAAGAGTTATGGGGTCTTTTGACTGGCCAGACAGTACTACATTGGATCCTCCTCTCTGGTTACGGTTCATTTTCCCTTTGCCTACATACACACTGAATAGTCTGGCATATTCTTTACATATTCTCCTCTATCCTCATACACCTGACAACACAGATTACCAAACAATTTTTCATCACCCAAGGGGTTACTGCACTGTAATTGTTCAGTGCCACTTTCCTCTTGGTAAGGGTAGAAGAGACTCTTTAGCTATGGTAAGCAGCTCTTCTAGGAGAAGGACACTCCAAAATCAAACCACTGTTCTCTAGTCTTGGGTAGTGCCATAGCCTCTGTACCATGGCCTTTCACTGTCTTGGGTTAGAGTTCTCTTGCTTGAGGGTACACTCGAGCACACTCTCCTATCTTATTTCTCTTCCTCTTGTTTTGGTAAAGTTTTTATAGTTTATATAGGAGATATTTCTTGTTGTTACTCTTCTTAGAATATTTTATTTTCCTTTTTTCCTTTCCGCACTGAGCTATTTTCCCTGTTGGAGCCCCTGGGCTTATAGCATACTACTTTTCCAACTAAGGTTGTAGCTTAGTAAGTAATAATAATAATAATAATATACAATTAATGTTGAAGTCGAATCAGAACTCGGAAGTCCGAACACAACTTCCAACAAAAGAACATATTTTCAAGGAAACTTGATAATTTTAATGAAATAAGAACATCCTTATATTGTTACAATAATAACAAACTCCAATAATGAAATAAATATATATTTCAAATATCAAATATATTGGAAATCAAAGAACAAGAAATAAAATAATGGAGACCTTTCATGTGACGTCATCAGACGACTACTAACAGCAGAACTGATTCTGTTGAGTCGAACATTCGACACAACTTTCACCTCTGATGTGGTGATGGTTTCAATGGATATGTCTAGTGTGGTGATCAACAGGTCTAGAATTGCATCGTAATACCCTGAGACAATTTGTTTGATATCTATGTTTACAATTAACCTTCAGTAAAACTGGGACAGGTTAGTCTTCGTTCAAATCCTTCCTAAGTTGTTTATGATCACTCGGCCAATTGGAATTGATTGATTGATTTAGTGTTTACAGGCATCATGACATCGAAAGCCAAAATTGAAAGAGGCATTGTTAATTTAATGAGTAAATTAACACTATCTGATACGATGGAATATGGCTCTTCCTTAGAACCTCATGATCATACAAATACGGTATACATTACAGATAGCATACTGTATACTTGGCTGTAAACGACTTGATTTTAGTTGCCACCATTGTACTGACAAGGATAAGCTTATAAACACTATGAATTGGCTAATGGAAATTTAACCTCCGATGTATGTAGATAATAACAGTGTTCATCTACATACACAATTGCCAACCATGAAATAACTTACGCCCTATGAACATTTTCGGCGTCGTACATACATTATGGAAGACAAAAAATGGCAAATATCTTTGTTCAACTAGAAATACATAGGCAATTTAAACCAAACATGCTTGATAATTTCACTTACCGTTTATATGGACGACCAACAGCATCATGTTAAAATAAGAACTATTCTTGAGAAGTAAACAAGGCAAGCTTTCATAACATAAATTAAGATTAAGGAGAAAGAGGTGTCTTCATAGCGGATCAGCCATGACCACAACACAAACGAACAGCTGTTTCTGTCAGAATGTTCCAATAATTCGGAGATAGATTTAAACATCGATTCATTTAATTATTAGCAAGGTTTAGTCCATTTCATAAAATAGATTAAAATAATCCAACATAGAATGCTGATTTTTTTTTCATTAAGTTAATAATTCAATAAGAGGTTTAGATTATTAGAAACAGACGTTGGCTGAAAACCAGCTTACTGAAACACACACAAAATTGTGTGATTTTAAATCGAATATGAATAAATATTGATAACTTAAAAGTACCAAAAGGTTAGATTTAGCTGAAAACTATAGATATTTTGGTATTTCTTTCTTAACCTTAAAAACTAGTTTATAAAAGACACAAACTTGAATTATAAAAATGAGACCTATCAGAAAATTACATATTAATTAATGCAAGTCTATTGTTCATATAAGTAAGTAAAATCTCTAATTCTGTTTGGTAGCTTCCTATGAATTTTGTAATTTATTAGGGTAAGGTTTCTTTGGAAACACGGGGATGGCGCTGCTATGGACATCTATTGACATTTAAAAGAACTATCATAGAACATCGCTTCGTCTTTCACAATACATATTGCTATTAGATTTTATTAGCGTGATGAAAATTATCATATTATTCAAAATATCTATTGTCATAGTTAAAATTACTTCGTATTCCACTCTAAAATTGCCTAAAATATATTTTTATAAGAGTATCTAGTATCTTAAGAATTATACGCTTTTAACAACAATCTATTGTATAACATTTTGAATCATGGATATAAAATTTATTTCTACACTTAGAATTGAAGAAAATATTATAAAATTTAGAAAAAATATAAATTTTATATCAGTTTTGTTTTAATTTGCTGTAAGAGGAGAAATCGTAAGGCATTCTGCTAATCAGATCTGGCAAAGAAAACAGCAGACGATTTTTTTGTAGGACTGACACGTGTCTCAGAAAGAAATAATATATCATTAAAGATAGTTAGATAGGACAATCAAATGACATTTGAGTGAACCAGAATACAATTCCCTTAATACTAAATTCAAATAAATGATTGAATGTCACTCATTGATGAGAAATATGAAGAGATTTTTCGTTTGTTTTTGGTAGCAGATAGATTTTATAGGGGAAACTAAACTAAAATGATGCCTCTGAGGAAATCTTCAAAATTAAAATATTAGGTACAAAATCCTAAAAATATCATTATATGAATTTATGGTGAAATCTTGACAGTATCAGTTTCTTTTTATTAGAAGATTTCTTGGTGTTTTACATTCATTTTACGCGTTTCCCGCTGAACAGCTCATTTTAGCGAAGGTGTAGACATCTATTGGCATTTAAAAGAAATTATTTAACGAAAAAAGAGAAATGGCAGCTAACTGGCAACTTTATCTCAACAGCAAGATATTGTTTTAGATTTCCCGCAAGAAGCTCTCAAGTTTATCAAGGTGATAAAGCTTGATATACCAATAAATATAGATTTTTTTCTATAGTAGAACATACTTTGTCTCTGCTCTAGGATTGCCATAAATAACAAATTTAGAAAGAATATTTAGCAACTATAAGGTTTTGTACTATTCAAAGAAACATTTATTGTCTAGTATTTAAAACTATCTATAAAAAATTAATTTGATTCTTAGAAATAAGAAAAGTACTTTAAACATTGAAAAATATATATATCGTATACTAATTTTAAGTTATTTGGCCTCCAGATAACAAACTATAAGGTATTCTGTGAAATCTGATTTGGCAACGAAAGTAGCAGACCAATAATCATATCAATGATACGTGGCTACGATAAGACATTAAATATTGTTAGATATGACAATTAAAAGATATTAGATTTAATCAGAATATAATTTGATTACTATTAAACACCAGAAAATATATCTCTCCCATTGATAACATTTCCTTCATTTTGGTATCAGACTAACTTCATAGGGGAAACAAAGCTAAAATGATGCCTTAAATTAAGGGAAATCTTAGCGATTAATATAGGCAATACTGATGACAATAGCTATGAAACTAAATCTTAAAAATCCTATAATATGATTTTATAGTTAGATGTAGGATGTTTACATATAATGCACTTTGAAAGTTATTTGTATTCCCGCCATAATCTATAAAAGGCGGGAGATATTGAATCTGGGGCAGTCTCGCTGGCTGGAGCAAGCGTGCCCTCAACACTGTTATTGCATTGCTGCTCACCATGTATTGAATTGTGAATACATAACTATTGCACATTGCTCGTGTTTGAGTATACCCAACCTGCAAACATGGCGCAGTGAGTAGGATTGCAGTGAAGCCTTCAAGATGTCGGGTGCAAGATACTCAACAACACCAAGAAGAGGGACCCTTCGACGGGCTGCATGTGGCCGCATCAATGGTGGGAATGAGGACCTTCTGAATGCAATGGCAAACCTTTTCTTGCAGCAGCGACAGAGCAGTGGTGCCCCCTCAGGTATGAGGGCAATTATGCCCGACAAATGTTCGTACGAAATGTCACAAGGAGCATTTAGGAAGTGGCGTAGGTCAATGACAGATTGGTTCCAAATTGGCAGGGTTGCAACTGAAGATGCTGTGCTGAGCATTCGTTTGAACTGCGATGATCAGTTGCAAAGGGCATTGGACGCCTGTTATACGGCCGATGAATGGAAAGCCCTTTCTTTACATCAGGCATTGGATGCCATCCAAGAAGTAACTCAAAAGTCTGTAAATCGTGCAATTCTGTGGGATAAATTTTTTAGTGCACAGCAAGGGCCTATGGAACCCGCGAAGACATATGTACATCGGTGTCAGGAATTGGCTTTAGATTGTGCTTTCCGCTGCCCTCAGTGCCAAAATGACATGAGTGACTATATGCTGACCCACAGGTTAGCCAGTGGTTTAAATAACTGTGGATTGAAACAAGAAATACTCCAGGACTACGAGAAATATAACAGTGTCGCCAAAATTCTACAGAAGTGTGAAATATATGAGGCAGCTGAAAGGGGACAGTGGGGCAAACAAATTTAACCAGAAACTCATTACCGCCAAGGTGGGGAAGGAATTGCTGCCCTATAATAGTAATGAAATAGAACATAGTGATGTTGCGGTAGTAAAATCGAACTTTCGTCGACAGAAGGATAGTAAGCTGCTCATGTCAGGTAAGAGATGTGATAATTGTGGGCGCATTCATGAGAAAAATAAATCTAACTGCTATGCAAATGAAGTGTGTTGCCACAACTGTGGTATAAAGGGTCATTTAGCTAGATATTGCAGAAAAAAACGTGTGAATAACAAGGCAGCAGGCATTGAAGTCGACCATGATGACGACACTATGTCAGGGACGGCATGCACATTAGTGCAACATTGTGTGGTCCAGCAGGTGACAGTATTGTCGGGAAAACTACCGTATGTACGCGTAAAAATTGAACATAAAATGAGACGTGATGTACCAATGTATGAGGCATTTATTGATGCCATTGCCGATACTGGGGCTGAAGTTTGTATTATGGGGGAAAAGGTTTTGCATCAATTAGGACTGAACGTGAAACAGTTGCATCGTTCGAACACCAGGGTCAATCATGCAGCCGAAAAACCCATGAGAGTACTGGGTAGTGTGCATTGTACAATAACATTATGTAGAAATATTGCTCTAAATATAGAGGTGTTAGTAGTGTGCGGTGTCTCTAGGCTATACCTATCTATAGATGTATGTAAGTGTTTAGGATTAGTGGATGCGAACTTTCCCCATCATGTTAAGGTAGACGGGATATCAGTAAATAATATTGGTAAGGAACGGCCCAATAGTGTGGATGTCAATGACGTCACCAGTGATGTGAGCAACAACCATGACGTCATAGAGTTGCCGTTCTCCTCTCAGGAGGCCAACGTACCTAAGCTCAAAAGGTGGATTTTAGAGCGTTTCTCTGGTACGGTATTCAATACTAAACGGAATCCTTTACCGGTAATGAAGGGAAAGCCACACCATATCCACCTTCTCCCTGATGCAGTCCCATACGCATGCCATACGCCAATTCCAATTCCCAAACATTGGGAGCAAGAAGTAAAAAAACAGCTGGATGACGATGTAAAACTGGGAATAATCCGTCCCGTTCCTACAGGAACTGCAACCGATTGGTGTGCGCGAATGGTGGTAGTGGCTAAAAGGAATGGAAACCCAAGAAGAACAGTGGATTACCAAAGGCTAAACAAATTTTGCAAAAGAGAAACTCATCACACTTTTGCCCCGTTCGACATGGCATCCGGTGTACCTGTACGTTCATACAAAACTGTAATAGATGCCTATTCTGGTTTTCACCAAGTGGAATTAGATGAAGAAAGTCGGCACCTGACTACCTTCATATCCCCATGGGGTAGGTACCAGTATTGTAGGACCCCAATGGGACATGTCTCTGCCTCGGATGCATACTCAAAGCGCTTTGATGATGTAATAGCGGACATTCCGAGAAAATCTAAATGTGTCGATGATGTTCTCCTTTATGATGATACTGTGGAAGGAGCGTTCTATCATACGATAAGTTTTTTGCAAGTATGTGAAGAGAACGGAGTTACCCTCAATCCTGAAAAATTTCAATTTTGCCAACACGAGGTAGACTTTGTGGGCTATGAATTAGGTTGGGACAATTTCAAGCCAGGTGAGGAAAAGTTGTCTGCAATCAAGAACTTCCCAATGCCAAATCAACCAACCATCACTGACATAAGATCTTGGTTTGGCCTCGTAAACCAATTGGCCCCATTTGTTGCTACCTCTCAACTAATGGAACCCTTTCGAGACCTCCTAAAAAAGTCTACTAGTCGAAAGGTATACTGGGATGAAATGTTACAGGATGCGTTCGAAAAGACTAAAGAAATTTTATGCAATCTGATTGGGGATGGATTGGCCTACTATGATAAATCCAGGCGAACTGCAGTAATCACTGACTGGTTGCGTGATGGGATGGGATTTCTGGTGTTACAACAACATTGCAGTTGCGAAGAGGATAAAGTCCCATTTTGTTGCAAAGGGGGGTGGAAGCTTGCCCTCTGTGGAAGCAGACATTTAACCTCGGCAGAAGTTAATTATGCAGTCGTTGAAGGAGAGGCTTCCGCCGTGGTATGGTGCTTTCAAAAAGCTAGATTATTCTTACTGGGGTGTCCCAATATTATCCTTGTTACTGACCACCGTCCGCTAGTCGAAGTGTTTGGGGACAGAGAATTGAAAGACATTGCAAATCCTCGTTTGCTTCGATTAAAGGAAAAAACATTACAATACAGTTTCACAGTAAAATACATCCCTGGGAAGAAAATCTCAGCAGCCGATACTCTTTCGAGATATCCAGTAATCAGAAGCCCAATAAATGCGAGTGACCGTGAGATGGGGGAGGAAGTTGAGAATTCATGTGTTGCAGCACTGATGACGTCGCTGAGTGATGACGTCATAACCCTCGACTGGAATTCTGTTAAAAGGGCTGCTGAAAGTGATGTGGAGTATCAGCTACTAAAGAGTATGGTAGCCGCAGGTTCTTGGCCGGTATCGAGAAATCTAGTCGACTCCAGCATAAAGCCGTATTTTAGTGTACGGGACCGACTTGGCATCGTGGACGAACTGGTGGTGTATTCATACGATGACGGGCACATACGTCTGGCAATACCTGTGTCACTACGAGACCAAGTTGTCTCTAACCTACACTCAGGCCACCAAAGTTCTGATTCAATGATTCGTAGGGCACGACAGGCTGTGTATTGGCCTGGGATGGAGGGTCAACTGAAACTCAAGAGGATGCAGTGCAGAACATGTGACGTCATCGCTCCGTCCCAACAAAGGGAACCGCTATTGCCTACCCCACCCCCTGAATATCCTTTTCAACAAACGGTCACGGATATGTTTCAAATGTGTGGAAAACAATATCTGGTATATGCAGATAGGCTTACTGGTTGGCTGGAAATTGCCTTCTTTCCAAATGGTGCCACTTCTGCTAAGTTGATTCCCCTCTTCTGACGATACTTCATGCAGTGGGGCGCCCCGGAAGAAATCCCCCTCGATGGTGGCACCAATTTGGTAAGCACTGAGATAGCTAGTTTCCTACAGAAATGGGGGGTTAGGATGAGAATATCCTCAGCCCATTACCCCCAATCCAACGGAAGGGCAGAGGCAGCAGTACGTACAGCAAAGAGAACCATTCAAGATAACACAAGAAGCGACGGAAGCCTCGACTCAGATAGTTTTGCAAGAGCCATTTTGCAATATAGAAATACGCCCCTAAGAGACATCGATAAATCGCCGGCACAGTTAGCTATGGGACGACAACTCAGGGACTCAGTCCCCATGATTAAAAGCTATCATAAGATAACAGAACAGTGGGCAGACATTATGATAGACAGAGAGGAGAAGATGGGTAAACACCTGAGAAATGTCAAGTTCCGTCATGATTCTAGTGCAAAGAGATTCCGCCCCTTGCAAGCGGGTACCACAGTAGCAGTGCAAAATGTTGTCTCTAAGGCCTGGGATCTTATTACAAAAGTCGTTGAAATGAAAGGAGACCGCCAATATGTCATAAAACTAGATGGTAGTGGAAGAATATCAACGAGAAACAGAAAACATCTTCGGGAAATAAGAGTGCAGGATTTCCCCCCACCTACTCGTTCACTTTCCCCCGCTGACTCGTGTGCCGACCCCCAACCCAGAAGAGGGACCAGGAAAATAAATCCTCCGAGTTGGCATGAAGACTATATTTTATGATTTTTCAATTATGTACAATTTGGTTTCTCTTTAATTATGCACAATTTGATATTTTTTTTGTACTGAATATGTGACCAGTTTGTAATAATTTGATAATTTCATGCAACTAAATGTCGTCTTACTTTGCAATGAGCACGTAATCGCGCTCCACTTATATGATTTGTGTTATCTTTTATATAACACCATTTTGTCATCAGTTTGCCTTATACTTCTCTTGCTGTATGATTACTTGATAAACCCTCAATTTCATGAAAATGTAATACATTTATTTTAGAGAGGGGATGTAGGATGCTTACATATAATGCACTTTGAAAGTTATTTGTATTCCCGCCATAATCTATAAAAGGCGGGAGATATTGAATCTGGGGCAGTCTCGCTGGCTGGAGCAAGCGTGCCCTCAACACTGTTATTGCATTGCTGCTCACCATGTATTGAATTGTGAATACATAACTATTGCACATTGCTCGTGTTTGAGTATACCCAACCTGCATACATTAGATCTTGAGAGTATTGGATTTTCCTCTTATATGAGAATTTCTGGATAACTATATTTTAGGCTTGTTCTCCTTAAACACCTCATGATTACATAGAAATCTATTGTCTAATATTTCAAATTATTCATATTAAACTAATTGTTATTCTTTAAAATAAGGAAAATATTTGAAAACTACGAATTAAATATAAATCTTATACTAATTCAGATTTATTTACCTTCATGCTAATAAAATGATAAGATTTTTTGTTAATCTGATGTGGTAAAGAAAACACCAGACGAATTACAAGACTGACACGTGGCAAAGAAATAGAGCACAATAACTATTAAAACTTGTTAGCTAGGACAAACAAACGACAATTGAATGAATAAGAAAACATTTTCACCAGAAAAGTTTAGATATCCCCTACTGATAAGAAATATATATATATATTTTTTGGGGGAGACAGAATTTATAGGGGAAACAAAGCTAAAATGATGCCTTACAGAAATCATAGAATAGGGAAATCTAGTTTAAATAATTATCATGAATCTGAATTTTAAAAATTATATAACGGGATTTTGTGGTTAAATCTTGAAATTATATTTTTTTTCTTCATAGTTCACGATTTCTCAATAACCTTGTATCCTATTTTAGGCTTGTACTCCGATGACGTAGGTGGAATTTTTAAGTTAAGAGCTATTGTCTAAACTTTTAAATTTCTCATATAAAAATATTTCCAAATAAATTAGTATAGTGATAATTCTGAAAATAAAAAATTATAATTATTCAGTATCACAAGTGATTTTTCTTACTCTATATGAAGAAAACTTCAAAGTATTTTACCAATTTTATTTGGTAATACAGAAGAAGCAGACGAAATCGATGTCTTGACACCAGAGTGAAATAGACTAATTTCGAAAAGGGAAACAGGCAAATAAATTGAATCAAAACTATAATACGTCTCTGCTGAATCTTAACTTTGTTATACATATGGATTTTTGGGTTTAAAATATTTTGGTTACCTATTACAATAAATATTTAAGATATTTTCGTTTTAAATTACATATTTGTTTTCCTTTAATTAATTCTAGATGGTGATTCTATGTACATATATTGATAGTTGAAAATATAGAAATATGTAAATGGTAACTTACAACATACTGAATCCATTATTATTATTATTATTATTATTATTATTATTATTATTATTATTATTATTATTATTAATTGCCAAGCTACAACCCTAGTTGGAAAAGCAGGATGCTAAAAGCCCAAGGGCTCCAACATGGAAAATAGTCCAGTGAGGAAAGGAAACAGGAAACATGAACCATTTTAAGAACAGTAACAACATTAGAATAAATATTTCCTGCTATGAAAGCGATATGAAATATCTCCTCAAAAGCAAATCTCTTATTATATGCAGTCTGAAAGTAGGCCTATATGGTAATTTAAAAATAAATAAATAATAATAATCTGAATTAAACTGAATTTAAAAGTATAGCAAGCAATCTATTGATGTTTGAGATTTGATATGAAATAACTATTATTATTATTATTATTATTATTATTATTATTATTATTATTATTATTATTATTATTATTATTATTATTATTATTATTATTTCCTAAGCTACAGCCATAGTTGGACAAGCAGGATGCTATAAGTACAAGAGCTCCAAAAGGGATTAATTGTTTAAAGCTCACGTATAGAGTTTGTTTTAATAGCTGATAATATAATTTCTATTTTGAAATATTTAATAAGCTACAATATTAATAATATAATAAGAATTACTTGTTCAGTAAGACAAAGATAAAGTTTAATGTGTTTTTCTAGTCCTATTTTGGTAAGATAAGAAGTAGACGAATAACCAAAATTGACAAGGGGCCAAAAGTAAAACACAAAAATACCAAAAGAAAAATTCATGGAAAACAGGAATGGAAGGGCTATAAATTGAACGAATTAGATTTTGATGGAAACTAGGAAATCTATGAGAAATTTTGCTATTTCAAATATTTGATATCAACATTTAAGATAAGGGAAATTTTGAAATAACCATGATTGGCTCTCTTAAAATCTACAAAAATTAATATTTTTGTTATTTTTAAACGATTTGATGCAAACAGTAATTGATGACACTTAACAAATAGTCTCAATGATAAAGAAATATATATATATATATATATATATATATATATATATATATATATATATATATATATATATATATATATATATATATATATATATATATATGTATATGTATATGTATATGTATATGTATATGTATATATATATATATATATATATATATATATATATATATATATATATATATATATATATATATATATATATGTATATATATACATATTATATATATATATATATATATATATATATATATATATATATATATATATACATACATATATATATACATATATATATATATATATATATATACATACATATATATATATATATATATATATATATATATATATATATATATATATATATATATATATATTAAGGAATATTTTAAATGTTTACTTATTTGTGTTTCTCTGGCCACAGAAAACGCAGACCAATTTACTAAGTTGGCATAAGGTTAGAATTTACTTAGTAAATAAGTAATAATAGTCATATGAATATCAGTATTGGAGTAAACACAAGCATTAATAGGTATTGACAACCATTAAAGACAGATCTTAGTTGGAAAAAAAATATTTTATGGTTTTTTATAGAAGACAATTTTTTTAAAAAAGGGAGACATAACTGAATAGGTTACTGTATTATTCAGATACCGTTCTCCAGAAAATTAAAGGAAAATGACTTACTGGTAAATTGATTATATGAATATGGAGAGAGAGAGAGAGAGAGAGAGAGAGAGAGAGAGAGAGAGAGAGAGAGAGAGAGAGAGAGAGAGAGAGAGAGAGAGAGCTCAGATTGTTTAGTAACAATTCTCATAGTGTCGACTGAGTCAAATATACAAGGCTAATGATAATATGATATGTATAGATATCTATAACTTCATATTTTTTTCGTAAATTGATTTAAGTTTGCTTTAAATTTAGAAATTTAAGACGTCAATCAACAGCTGAAAAATAAAAATAAAAAAAAGAAAGTTCAATTTTGGCGATGTTGATTTTCACTGATAATATTGTCTTCTATTTTACGTGAAATATAATAAATATGAAATATGCTCCAAGAATAAATGGTCACTTATTTGCTCACTAAATATAATAAATTTTTGTCATAGGATTTACTGAAAGAAAAAGTGATAAAACTATTTCCTTTCCTCACTTGGCTATTTTTCCCTGTTGGAGCCCTTGGGCTTTTAGCATCTTGCTTTTTCCAACTAGGGTTGTAGCTTGGATAATAATAATAATAATAATAATAATAATAATAATAATAATAATAATAATAATAATAATAATAACTCTTTGTATAGGATTGACAAAGAGAACATGAACTATTAAAAAAACAGTTTAAATGAAAAAATACAAAGAACTAAATAAATAACATCTATATTGATATGAATCAGTAGATATTTCCAAGGCAGATATATTTTGCTTAAAATAAGACATCTTAAAAAGATATTCACTGACAAAATAATAAGCTGAAAAAAGAGTATAGTTCGTGCAATGTTAGAGTGAAACTACTATACTGTATATCAAGGTCCTTTAATGGGTATGATACGAATCGTTAGCTATACCGTCTGGTGACCTTGAACTGAATTATATATATATATATATATATATATATATATATATATATATATATATATATATATATATATATATATATATACTGTATATATACATATGTATATATATATATATATATATATATATATATACATATATGATATATATATATTATATATACAAATTTATATATATATATATATATATATATTTATATATGAATATATATATATATATATATATATATATATATATATATATATATATATATACATATATATATTATAAATGTATATATGTATATATATATATATATATATATATATATATATATATATATATATATACTGTATATACATATTCATATGTATATATATATATATATATATATATATATATATATATATATATATATATATATATTCATCTGTATATATATGTATATAGTATATAATATATATATATATATATATATATATATATATATATATATATATATATATATATATATATATGTATGTATACATATATATATTATATATACATATACACACACACACACACACACACACATATATATATATATATATATATATATATATATATATATATATATATATATATATATATATATATATATATAAATATTCATAAAGTTATCCACCATCCATTGTGTCTCTACTGCAGTAGTTGAAATATTCAAAAGATTTAAAAAAATTACATTAAGTGGAATCAAACATGAACGCAAATTGAAGGAAAGTGATAATAAAAATGTTGCCTAGAAAAATGTGTAATGAATTATCAAACCATCTACTTAAACAAGTAGAGAACAATCTAAAAAACGTTGATATATATCCAATATATTATCTTAAAGACTTTCCAATATATTGAAAAAATTTTCATGACAATGTTCGTATCAAAATAAAAACATTATACGATCAACGTTGCAGGAATCTTTCGTGCG